>NC_142804.1:3657104-3964079 GCF_049724085.1 Artemia sp. Qi Xiang Cuo
AATTCAGATTAGAACTTGATCTTTTCTATCTTCTAAGAAAAATTTGGAACAATATTTTAAATTTTTTCATCTCTTTGAGAAAAATCTGAATTGAAGTGGAAAATTTTATATTATTTTGGGAAAATAGAATTGATCAATAACTTATTTCATTTTCATTGAGAAAATTCAGAATCGAAGTTGAACTTTTCTTCTTCCGGGGACATATTTGGAACAGAACTTTAAATTTTGTCATCTCTTTGAGAATGGTCAGAACTGAATTTAAGAAAATTTAGAATTAAAGTGAAATTTTTTATCTTCATAGAAAATAATCATAATCATAGTATAACTTTTCCTATCTTCTACGGAAAAATTTAGAAGTGAACTTTAAATTTTTTATGTCTTGGTACTATTATTGTTCAGGTGAAATATTTTGAATATAACTTTAAATTTGACTCTTTGAGAAAGGTCGGAACGTAAAAAGTAAAAAAATACCATGTTAAAAAATTCAAGAAAGTATTTACAAATTGGGGAGGGGACTCTTTGAGGTTGGAAAATGGGTTTAGGAATGACATTATGAATGGAACTTGTTCAGAAGATATAATAAAGCCATAAAAAAGTATTAAAAAAATGGAGAGGGGACTCTTTGAGGGGCCCGGGGAGGGTGTTTGGGGGACCCTTGGGGGAGGGTGTCCCTTGTGTGTCTCAATGCACAAAAAATATTAAAAAAATGGGGAGGGGAGGATGGGGAGGGGTAGGGGGGGAGAAGGGGAGGAGGAGGGGAGGAGGAGGGGAGGAGAGGGGGAGGAGGGGAGGGGAGGGGGTTGGGGGGAGGGGGTTGGGGGGAGGGGGAGGTGACGGTGAGGAGTGGGGAGGAGAGGGAGAGGGAGGGTGGGGGGCCCTTTGGGAGCCTGGGGGACCTTTGGGTGCCGGTGGAGGGCCTTTGGGGGTCCTGGGGGCCGGTAGAGAGCCTGGGGGACAGTTGGAGACCGGGCGATAGCCTGTGGGACCCCGGTGGTCTTTTGGGAGCTCGATGTGCCCTTGGGGGGCCCGGGGTGGGCCTTTGAGGGTCTGGGGGGCCGGTGGGAGCCCTGGGAACCTTCAGGGACCGGGGGGTTCCTTCTGGATTGGGGTATGGGGATTGGAACCCTTTGGATCGGGGTAGGGCGATCGGGGCCCTTTGGGGTTGGGTAGAGGACCTCACGACACTGTTCAAATAGAACTTGTTTACTATAACGACCACACTCAAAACCTGTTCTAAAACCCTTTCTAAAATCATCTTTTAAAACGTCTCTAACGGTTTCGCCGAAATAATTCCATAACCTATCTAAAACCGTTTCGCCCAAATAATCCCCAAAAAGTAATTTCTGTGTGTTACTTTTGTTTTTTGGCATCTCTATGCTTTCAAATTTCAAATTTCTAGGAAACCCTTTCCTACGTTAATCTCTTCATCTCATAAATGTTCCTAGCTAAACTATTATGGTTTCGATAGAATATCAATTTACCTCTCCGACTTAAAGCTCCGTGAAGCCGTATTTAAAAATAGAATTTCTATCTCTTTAGACTCCCGCATAATTCCAAGATAACAAGTGATGTCATTTATGATTCCTGACACTAAAGATCAATGAAGCCCTATTTAAAAATAGAATTTTATTTTTTCTCTCTGTCCTAAAGAACGTTTATCCCTCAGACCTAAGATTAAAGAAGCCTTAATGTTTCTTAATTCCCTCTTCGTGAATCAACAATTTCCCCGCCGATTATGTAAATCCCTCAGGCCTAAAGATTAATGAAGCCATGTTTGTTTCTTAATTCCCCCTTCGTGAATCAATAATTTCCATAGCGATTATGTAAATCAATTTCTCAGGTTAAGCTAACCAAACAACAATGAAGCCATGTTTGTTTCTTAATTCCCCCTTCGTGAATCAATAATTTCCCTAGCGATTATGTAAATCCAAGTGAGAAAATTCCTGTTTTTTCATTCTCACTGAGAAAACCATATAACAGACATGAATTGCTGTTGACATCCATAAATGTGACAAAGTTCCTGTTTTTCAAATTCACACTGACAAAAACCATAAAACATCCATAATTTGATGTTGACATCCGAGAAAAACATCAAATAAATCGACCTTGGAAAAAGAGGTCATTGACCCCATTACGTAATCATTCTCCCTAATGACTCTATGCCCATATTTGGTGCCCCGTCAGTATTCTATGCCCATATAAGGAGCCCCGTCACGAGCTCATGATAGGGTTCTACTCATATGGGCAAATTGAATCCGAGATTTTCACTTCCCTTGTCTATTCCCATATAAAGTAAGGAAAGTCAGATTTAAATTAATGACAAATTTGTTAATAAATGGAAATTTTGCTCATAAATGAAATTTTTGTTAAGATTTGACCCGATTTTTTTGGCGAGAAAGAGGGAGGAGGGTTGCAAAATCAATATTTTGCCCCGGTTGCAAGAGAGGACAGACCCACCATTGGAACCATGAGAATGTATAGATAGATGAATAGATACATTAGATACTTTAGTAGTGACTGAACTAGACATTTCGGTATCTTAAACCTACAACTGCAAATTATGTAAATTGAGACTAAAAGAAATGAGAATTAAACACAATAAAATTAAGATCTGTCAATTAATACATCTCAATTTCCAATCGAATGATGCCCCTTTGAGGTTTGTACGACGACCCCTTCTATATGAAGTGCCTCTGGGAAAAACTAACAATAATAATAAAAAAAGCTTTATGAGTCTACTGCTCTTTAGGGACCTCCCCCAGGCTACTCAACGTGTCCCCAGGTGACGATAGGGGAACTCCCTACATATATGTAGCGTACCTCCATAGGAGGCACGGACCAAGGGGGGGGGTCAAGGGATCCATATTAGAAACTGGGGCACCCTCTCCCGGGGACATAAATACAGGTGGAGGAGGAAGAAGGCCCCTCAAATGTACACTCAACAGGGCCCACCGGCGTGTTCAAACGCCCAATTAGTTACAAACCTTCTCCCAGTAATGGGTTAACTTGCATGGTGACGCAGAACACCAGCGTGGGAGGATCCTCTATAGGAGGACCACTGTAGCATGGCGTAAGATCCATATCTATGGAAAATAGCCTCTGCAAAGGGCTGCCTCGAACCTTTCGGGGTACATTCAAGACTGGGGATCTTGCGGTCAACTGTATCCCCACTTCAGGAGTGGCGCCCCTCGAGGAAATTATAGCCTTGTAAACGACACAGCATTCACACGGGATTCTGATTAATGGATAATTCTTTAGGGCTTTATCTGTTTTGACGGGCATTTCCGGACTGTAAAACCTCTTCCTAGCTAATCTGTCTACTATAGGTTGCCTCCCCGTAGTAGCATAATATTTGTAGGCAAGAATATATAATGAGTCGGAGGTAATAGGTTTGGGACTGTCTGTGCAGAATTTTGACTCTTGTTGATAGAAGAGCATCGTCAAGTGCTGAAAACCATTTTAGTAGTATTGATATGCACAGTCCTAAGACAGGTTGCATAATACGTCCATATACTCTATATTATGGACCTACAAAGTGAGCAAACACGTCATATTTTGGAAGTAGATATTCAGGGACAAGATCGTATAAAGCGACCAGACAAGTTTCTGTGTCAACACCCATTTTACTGGAGCACTATTAATTACTATCAACTATACAAAACTCGTCGGACCACTTTCTGCAGTTAGAAAGACATATTTATATGCCAGACAGTTTTCTGAGGTGAACAGCCAAGCTGTGCGTGTAATAGACTGATAGCTAGGTTTAGTGATTGCACACATTATTACAGATATCAAAAAGTTGTATTATTTGCGTAATGCTAACTCAATTTGCGAAAAGCGATTCCATTTGCATAACTCTGCTCTGAATGATCTTAACTGGTGATTTAATAATAGGGGTAAAACAGGCTTCGAGATTTATTTTAATTGGATTGTATAAAAGGGTTAAACTGCTTACCAGTTAAGGTAAGTCTGAGGGGGAAGGGTGGTAACTCTTACGCAACTTAACATAAATTTGGAATAACATCAATGGTATCAATCTATGGAAACAATTACTGCTGACAAGGTGATGATAGGACTTGACTTAGCTTTACGTACCAGTTAAGTTAAGTCTGAAGGGGTGCTATCTCTTACATAATTTAATATATATTTTGGAATATCATCATTGGTAGCATTCTACGGAAGCGATTACTGTTGACAAGGTGGTCATGGGACTTGAATAGCTTTACTTCTTGGCTGTGTTCTGTATAATACAAAACTACTATTTGAGCAGTGTTGCCAAAATAAAATATGCTTTAGCATTGGGATATGCTAAAAATTTGAAAGCAATAGTGACGTAGACATCAAGATGAACTTGTGATTTGACTTGTCTTTACTTTTTTGGTACGTTCTGTATAATGAATAGGTACCAATTGAACAGTTTTGTCAATATAATATATGTCTTAGCGTTGGAGTATGCTACAAAGTTGCGACTAATATAGATGTAGATGCTAAGAAAAGAACTTTATTAAAGAAATTCAGAACAATCCTTAGAAATAAACTAGTGAGATGATTATGGGTTTGAACCATCAAGGATCGCAACCATCAATGACCCTAACCACCAAGGACCTCAACCTCCAAGGGTCCCCTATCCCCAATCTCCAAGGGGCCCCTCCCTCTAAATTTTTGGGCCCCTCCCCCATTTTGCTATATTTTTTTGAATTTTTTAAACTTTTTTTTTACTTTTTTTTAACATGATATTTATTCTTCAAATTTTTTTTACATGTATTAGAATGACATAAAACATACTTAAAGTATAAAAAATTCACTTTTAATATTTCCCAAATTCAAAATGAGCATAATATTCCGCAAGGTGTTGCAGGGTAGTTCTGGTAGTAAAAATACGAGTTCCACTGTTCAATGTGACGTGGATGGTATGGGGCAGGCGTATAATGTCACGATGGTGGGGAGGGTTTAGTGGAGCATTATAGTAGGCGTGGCTTGCAAAAAATTGAGCCACCGGATTGAAGCATAATTTTAAACAAGAAATGTCTGAAAAAAGTCTTCGGAATGATGAAGGGGGAGTCAGAAGGTGCTGCAGTGCAGTAATAGTGTGGCAATGTTGCGTGAATTGTTTGGATTATTACGTTCTAGCAATGAAATGTCGAGTTCCTGCTATTCAAATAAAAAACAGTGTTGAATTCAGATTCATGAGCTTATTTTCGGTGGGAAAAGTTGAAAATTTTCTAGAGGGGGATGAGTGGGTGATTCTACGTGGATGCTCTAGGGGCAGGCGCGTAATACAATGGTGTTGTGGAGTGTTTTGTGAACCATCATGAATGGTTTGGCTTGAAAAAACTTGAATTACCGGATTGAAGCATAATTTTTAACAAGAAATTTCTGAAAAATGTCTTAAGAATGTGTCAGATGGTGCCACAGACCAGTAATAGTGTGGCACTGTGGCGTGAATTGCTTGGAGTATCACGTTGTAACAATCAAATTTCGAGTTCCCGCTGTTCCAAAATAAAAAACAGTGTTTAATTTAGATTCACTAGCTTGTTTTCGGAGTGAAACGGTTGAAAGTGTCCTAGGGGGAGATGAGGGTTAGTGTCACGTGGATTTCCGTGTAAATTTCGTCGAAATTCAAGGGTCGACACAACTCCCCAGGACCCAGGGACAGGCGTTGTAAGTTATACTCTGGAAATATATATGGTTCTTATAGAAGAGATGCTTGTATAAACTTCAGAGAGAGCTCATTTGATTGAAAATAGAAAGTTATACTTCACTTTTAAGGAATCAAAAGAGACCCAAGGTTAGTTAAAGAAATTAAATAAACAATCAATGCAGACAAACATACAATATATATTATTGTAAATTAATAAATGAATCTTAAAACGAGTGAAACTTAAATTGAATAAGCAAATCAAGCTTGAAACGAACAAAAATCACTATAAACAAAAGTTGGGTATCACCTCCTTCTCTCACTGTAAAAGTCTAAAACCTACAGCGTCATTGGCGCTTTACTGAAAATATATGCGTCTTGAACAGTCTTGTAAAGTATAAACAACATCAAATTGAATATTTGATGTATAATGATATTAATTGTTGAAAGATCCATCAGTTCAAAAATTTATTTCACTGTTATTTTATTTTTATTTTCAATTCTGTCAGAATTGGAAAAGAAAATATTTGTAATTAAATTCTTTTTCAGTTAAGCGCCAATGACGCAGTAGGCTTTTGGTTTTTATTTACAGTTCAGGAAAGAGGCAGTATCCAAACTCTTGTTTGCAGTGAAACTATATTCGTCTTGAACAACTTTAAAAAGAGGTAATAAATTAAACTAAATATCTGATATATAATGATATTAATTGCTGAAAGCTCACGTGTAAGGAGGGGCTCTAACAGGAGCAACCGGGGTGCGCAATAGAACATTCATTTCCATCCCAGGCCTAAACAAAAAGTGTAGTAAATGTCTGCTTTATTTCTCACAAATTCTAATTATAGCGATTTTGAAAAGAGAGGGGGGCCTATTTACCCCTTCTTTAGATGAATAAGAATATCTTTTGATACTTTATATTCCATTTAAATGCTCTTAATTTCGAATTAAAGTATCTTTTTAGCCTTAGACGGGTGAATAGTGTTAGTTTTTAAAGCTTTTTCTTTGTGCTTAAAATATAGCTTAGCTCTTTTTTGCTTAAAATACACCTTAGCTTTTTTATGCTTAAAATGCCTTTTTTTATGCCTCATTTCCGGGTGAGTAATTTAATTTTTCTCAATGACAAAACAGAAACATTTATTTTTATCCTAAAACTAGAGACTAATTATTGACAGGTTTATTTCTTGCAAGGCGTGTATTAAACCATTTGATTTTTCTAGAATGGTAAAACATTTGATTTCTAAGCCTAGTTTATCACTCGCAAATTCTACTCATTGCTTTCTTGGAAAGGGAGGAGGAACCTGTTTTGATATCTAGATTTTAAATTAAATTCCAATGCTCTTATTTTCAAATTCACGTATTTTATCTGCTATTTAGGTGATTAATAGTTTAAGAGGCTTTCATAAAGTTTATGCTTTCAATAAATCATGTTTTCTTTTCTTCAGTAGAAGGGGGAGCTATTTTCCAATAATGCAGTATACTAAATTCTGTTTTCTTTTCTAGCATTTTCCCACCATCCTCCCTCCAAGCAAGAGGGCAATAGGGAACGCAGCGACACCGGTGCAACGGATAGAAATGGCTTGCCCATCCAACTGCCATGTCGACTATTCAAGACTATCAGTTATCAAATATGCCAATGCTTTTAGACAGACCCTAGGACATGCCCTCAGGCAATTCGCAGCCTCATTTGTACAAGAGCATGAAATTACTGCCCCACCTATAAGGAAGTTAAAAAGCGAATGGACAGCTTCCAGCTTAATGGTGAGCTCCTCCATCCGGCCAAGGTCAAGTTGCGGCCCTTGCCATTTACACAACGGAGTGATGATACCCTTGCTCAAATCACACCCCCACCAGTTCAAAATTTTACTATAATTGTAATGTTTATCTTCAATATTAAGTACAAAAGAAGATATTTGTCATAGAATTGGTTTTTAGTAAAGCGCCAATGACGCAGTAGGTTTTAGACTTTTACAATGAGAGAGGGAAGTGATACCCAAACTCTTGTTTGTAGTGATTTTTGTTCGTTTCATGTTTGATTTGCATAATCAATTTAAGTTTACTCGTTTTAAGATTCATTTATTCATTTACATTAATATCTATTGTATGTTTGTTTGCATTGATTGTTTATTTAATTTCTGTTCGTTTTCAGTTTCATTTATACTTCAATAGGAATTTTGTTTTCATTTTAAACTTGATTTTCATATTCAATCTAAGCATTACTCGCTTTAAAAAATGCTTCATCCCCCTTAAGAGTTCTTGTCAACAAAGCTTGAATAATTATGCTCTAATTAAGCGAAATAGCGATATTAGTTCCCAACAGATGTTTGCCAGAGAGACACGGTAGATTTAATGCATATTGATTTTGAAAATATGAGGGAAAAATTATATTTTTTACATAAAAATGTATAGTTATTAGCTAAAAATAATAATTATCATCGAATGGGGTGGGGGGGCGGGGCTTTGAGGAGGGGGGTTGGGAAATCCTAGAGACTCACCTTTTGATAACGGTAACTATTTATTTATTTTTCTTGGAATTGTTTCGTCTATATTGCCTAACAT
Organism: Artemia sp. Qi Xiang Cuo; assembly: GCF_049724085.1. Lineage (NCBI taxonomy): Eukaryota > Metazoa > Arthropoda > Branchiopoda > Anostraca > Artemiidae > Artemia > Artemia sp. Qi Xiang Cuo. The sequence continues at coordinate 3,665,296 of NC_142804.1, forward strand.
TATCATATTAGGCAATAATGTGACGTGAATAAGTACCATAATGAAGTAGATGATGCTTTAAAACTTTACCTTTAGTCAGCTTCAATCACGAAAGCTTATAGGAAACTAAATAAACTAGGAAAAATAGTGTTGTTGGTCATGCTCCGTTCCGCCAACACCAAATGTTTGCCAAAATGGCCTCTGGTTTGATTATTGAGCTTCAATAGCTCTTCAAAGGAAGTTGTTTAGTCATTTTAGTTATTAAATACAATGATCTCTTTATAGCGCTTAATTGTATGTGATGTCATAAATTGAAGAGCCGCTCTGCAAAAAGACGATCAAGTATCCAAGGAAAATGATTCCACAAGTTGCACTAACTTAAGCCGTAGAAACTTCATCTACATACTTAAAAATATTGAAAAAATCTCGGTACTTTTCTGTTATAGCGACCCCATTCAAGAAGTGAAGTAAGGTTAATCCTAATGACAAATACCAAATTGTGATGAAAATATAATGCTTTAGAAACAAATTTGAGCTATCAGGGGGGGGGGGGAGTAAGGTTTAGCGGGTCTGCATGCAAAATGTGTTAGCTACAATCAGGGCCGTATCCAGGATTTTTGTTCAGGGGGGTTTTACTAATTTTTGGCTTTTTTCGGGGGGGGGGGGTTACTAATTTTTGACTAATTTTACTGATTTTTACCTAGGTTTTACTAATTTTCGACTTATTTTCGAGTCGGTCAAAAATTTCGGGGGGAGGGGGGGGGTTCAAACCGGGTAACCCCCCCCCCCCTGGATACGGCCTTGGCTACAATCAGTCTGCATATTATGAAGTAAGAAGTGTTTTTAACTTCACGGTTTCGAAATACTTTACCCCCACCCCACCTCTAATATGGAAATATACAGCCAACATTATATAAGCCTAATGTATTCTGTTACCCGCCACTTGTTTTTCACTTGTAAGCTAATTATCACCTAATACAGACAGGTGAAAAATCGGTTCTAGGTCTATTCTCAAGTTTTACACAACATAATTTTTGAGTGGGGTTGCTAAAACAGATAAGTACAAAAATGTCGTTGTATACTTATTCGTATGCACTCAGAGAAAGCTAAGCTAATTAAGCCATGAACATGCAATTTTTGTAATTTTTCAAATTTGATTTTTATTAAAATAAAGTAGAGGGTAAGTTGGCAGTACATATGGGCAAATTGAATCCGAGATTTTCACTTCCCATATCTATTCCCATATAAAGTAAGGAAAGTCAGATTTAAATTAATGACAAATTTGTTAATAAATGGAAATTTTGCTCATAAATGAAATTTTTGTTAAGATTTGACCCGATTTTTTTGGCGAGAAAGAGGGAGGAGGGTTGCAAAATCAATATTTTGCCCCGGTTGCAAGAGAGGACAGACCCACCATTGGAACCATGAGAATGTATAGATAGATGAATAGATACATTAGATACTTTAGTAGTGACTGAACTAGACATTTCGGTATCTCAAACCTACAACTGCAAATTATGTAAATTGAGACTAAAAGAAATGAGAATTAAACACAATAAAATTAAGATCTGTCAATTAATACATCTCAATTTCCAATCGAATGATGCCCCTTTGAGGTTTGTACGACGACCCCTTCTATATGAAGTGCCTCTGGGAAAAACTAACAATAATAATAAAAAAAGCTTTATGAGTCTACTGCTCTTTAGGGACCTCCCCCAGGCTACTCAACGTGTCCCCAGGTGACGATAGGGGAACTCCCTACATATATGTACTGTACCTCCATAGGAGGCACGGACCAAGGGGGGGGGGTCAAGGGATCCATATTAGAAACTGGGGCACCCTCTCCCGGGGACATAAATACAGGTGGAGGAGGAAGAAGGCCCCTCAAATGTACACTCAACAGGGCCCACCGGCGTGTTCAAACGCCCAATTAGTTACAAACCTTCTCCCAGTAATGGGTTAACTTGCATGGTGACGCAGAACACCAGCGTGGGAGGATCCTCTATAGGAGGACCACTGTAGCATGGCGTAAGATCCATATCTATGGAAAATAGCCTCTGCAAAGGGCTGCCTCGAACCTTTCGGGGTACATTCAAGACTGGGGATCTTGCGGTCAACTCTATCCCCACTTCAGGAGTGGCGCCCCTCGAGGAAATTATAGCCTTGTAAACGACACAGCATTCACACGGGATTCTGATTAATGGATAATTCTTTAGGGCTTTGTCTGTTTTGACGGGCATTTCCGGACTGTAAAACCTCTTCCTAGCTAATCTGTCTACTATAGGTTGCCTCCCCGTAGTAGCATAATATTTGTAGGCAAGAATATATAATGAGTCGGAGGTAATAGGTTTGGGACTGTCTGTGCAGAATTTTGACTCTTGTTGATAGAAGAGCATCGTCAAGTGCTGAAAACCATTTTAGTAGTATTGATATGCACAGTCCTAAGACAGGTTTCATAATACGTCCATATACTCTATATTATGGACCTATAAAGCGAGCAAACACGTTATATTTTGGAAGTAGATATTCAGGGACAAGATCGTATAAAGCGACCAGACAAGTTTCTGTGTCAACACCCATTTTACTGGACCACTATTAATTACTATCAACTGTACAAAACTCATCAGACCACTTTCTGCACTTACAAAGACAGATTCACATACCAGACAGGTTTCTGTGGTTAATAGCCAAGCTGAGCGTGTAATAGACTCATAGCTACGTTTAATGATTGCATACATTATTATAGATATCAAAAAGTTGTATTATTTGCGTAATGTTAACTCAATTTGCAAAAAGCGATTCCATTTGCATAACTCTGCTCTGAATGATCTTAACTGGTGATTTAATAATAGGGGTAAAACAGGCTTCGAGATTTATTTTAATTGGATTGTATAAAAGGGTTAAACTGCTTACCAGTTAAGGTAAGTCCGAGGGGGTGGTAACTCTTACGCAACTTAACATAAATTTGGAATAAAATCAATGGTATCAATCTATGGAAACAATTACTGCTGACAAGGTGATTATGGGACTTGACTTAGCTTTACTTACCAGTTAAGGTAAGTCTGAGGGGGTGCTAACTCTTACGCAATTTAATATAAATTTCGAATAACATCATTGGTAGCATTCTACGGAAGCGATTACTGTTGACAAGGTGGTCATGGGACTTGAATAGCTTTACTTCTTGGCTGTGTTCTGTATAATACAAAACTACTACTTGAGCAGTTTTGCCAATATAAAATATGCTTTAGCATTGGGATATGCTAAGAAGCTGAAAGTAATAGAGTCGAAGTCGCAAAGGTGACCTTGAGAGTTGACCCAGCTTTACTTCTTGGTTGTGTTCTGTATAATACACAAGTACCATTTGAGTAGTGTTATCAATATAAAAGTTGCATTAGCAATGGAGTATGCTAAAAATTTGAGACTATTAGAGATGTATATGCAAAGAAAAGAATTTTAATAAAGAAATTCAGAACAATCCTTAGAAATCCTTAGAAATCAACCAGTGAGAAGATTATGGGTTTGAACCATCAAGGATCGCAACCATCAATGACCCTAACCACCAAGGACCTCAACCTCCAAGGGTTCCCTATCCCCAACCTCCAAGGGGCCCCTCCCTCTAAATTTTTGGGCCCCTCCCCCATTTTGCTATATTTTTTTGAATTTTTTAAACTTTTTTTTTACTTTTTTTTAACATGATATTTATTCTTCAAATTTTTTTTACATGTATTAGAATGACATAAAACATACTTAAAGTATAAAAAATTCACTTTTAATATTTCCCAAATTCAAAATGAGCATAATACAGAAATGTTAGTCATGACTTTTACTATTAGAAAAATAATGATTGTAGTAGCACTTTTTTATAGACTGAATTTTCTGGACTAAAAAAATAATTCAACGTTTTTCTTAAGTATCTTAAAATGACATGAAATATGCTTGCGGCTGGATCAGTCGTACTCTATGCCTGCTCATAGACACGACGCGGCTTTCCCACTGGCAGTCTATGGTAGGTTATCGATACTACCTAGTTTATTGCATGTATTAAATCAGTAATTTTAACGCAGTGGAGGGATAAACACATAAGTCATATCTTTAAAAAAGTGAATATGAAGCATTTTAAGAAAGTGTGTTCACATGATAGTGTTATTATAGAATTGAATGTTGACAAGGAGAAGTATTTGAACTATGAAACAAGTAAAAGTGGTAGCACTATCGGAAACGTATGCGTTCATTGTCATGACAGTAAGGAACTAAATACCTTTCGAGTACCAAAAAAATTCAACTCCTATGTTGGTGGATATGCGAGATTGAGATCTCCGGAGATGATTGCTCTTAAAGAGAATGCCAAGATAAAAATAATCGTTGATGATAGAGGACAACTCCTTACTACTGTTGCTGGTAACAGATTACCTACTGGTTCATTCTTTCGTCAGATTTCAGGTAATAACATTCAAAGGAAGATGAAAAGAAGACAGGGTAACTCTTTAAATAATATTATAAATAATATCTTGTGTACGTGCCGGAACTGTTTCCCGTGTAAAAATAATGTGGTAAGAGACAGTGAAATTGCCAGAAAAATAAAAAGGGTATTGGTGGAAAGTATAATTATGAAATATAAAGTTGAACTAATCGGAAATAAAGTCCCAGCAAACGTTACTACCATTAATAATCAAACAATCAATGAAACATATAATACAAAAGACGAAACTCATACTGAATCTGTCATTGAAAAACCAATAAAAACTGTGTATGATTCAAAATGGAATAATTATTATTCTACTGATTACGAACTAAGAGAAGACAATAGCTACAAAATCAAGAGAGAAAATGGTGAACTATTTTATGGAACATATTCAAAATGTCCAAAGTTATTCATTTATATTAATAGTGCATTATAATAAATTTTTTGTATTAATATTCTATATATCATTATTTCATTAAAAATATATTATGCATTACATTGTTATGTGTTCATTATTTTTAGAGTATGCTACCATATCAGATGTTTAGAATGTCTATTAAAATATCGGAGACGTAAGACAAGGAATTTGCATACATCATATGTCGGATAGATAGGTTAACATAGAGAAAAGCTAAGTATCAGGATGAATAAATTCTTTATCAACATCTTTTATCGGATAGGTCAGGATAAAATTGACAAAATCTAAGTATCAGAGCGAATGGATTCTTTATCCATCCTTTGCCGGATATGTTGGTAAACATTATCAAAACCTAAGTGTCAGAGTGATGAAACTCTATATAAACATCTATTGTCAGATACATGGGATAACATTGAAAAAATCTAAGTATCATAGGGAATAAATTTTTTCTATCAACATCTTTGTCAGATACATCGGATAAAATTGACTAAATCCAATTATCAGAATGAATAAATTCTTTATCAACATCCTTTGTCGGATACGTTGGATAACATTGTAAAAATCTATGCTTAGAGTGAATAAATTCTTTATCAAATTCCTTTGTTTAATACATCAGATAACATTCACAAAATCTAAGTATCAGAGTGAATGAATTCTTTATCATCGTCTTTTGTCAGATATGCTTGATAAAATTGAGAAAATTCAAGTATCGGAGTGAATAAATTCTTAATCAATGTCTTTTAACAGATACGTTTGATAACACTGACCAAATATAAGTATCATAGTGATTAATTCTTTATCAACTACTTTTGTCGGATACATAAGATAACATTCACGAAATCTAAGTATCAGAGTGAATAAACTCTTTATCATCTTCCTTTGTCAGATATACCTGATAAAATTGAGAAAATCTAAGTATCAGAGTGAATAAATTCTTTATCAGTGACTTTTGACAGATACTTTTGATAACACTGATAAGATTTAAGTATCAGAGTGAACCAATTCTTCATGAACATTTTTTATCGATATAAATTGTCGGATATGTCGGATAACATTGACTAAATCTATGTATTAGAATGAATAAATTCTTTATCAACATCTTTTATCGGATAGGTCGGGATAAAATTGATAAAGTCTAAGTATCAGAGCGAATAGGTTCTTTATCAACATCCTTTGCCGGAAATGTCAGTTAATATTATTAAAACCTAAGTGTCAGAGTGATTAAATTCTGTATCAACATCTATTGATAGGTATATGTGATAACATTGGCAAAATCTAAGTATCAGAGTGAATAAATTTTTCCTATCAGAATCTTTGTCGAATACATCGGATCGAAAAAATTCTTTATCGACATATTTTGTCGGATACACCGGGTAAAATTATCAAAATCTAAGTATCAGAGTGATTGAATTCTTTATCAACTTCCTTTGTTGAATACGAGTATCCCAGAGCAGTAATAGTGTGGCACACTGCTGGGAATTGCTTGGAGTGTCACGTTGTGGTAACGAAATGCATGACACGTATATAGTCTTGTGTTGGTGGGGGGGGGGCCTTTTGGGGGTTATTATTAAAGGCTAGGCTTGCGAAAACTCAAACCAATGGATTGAAAGCATAATTTTTAGCTAAAAATGTCTGAAAAATGTCTTAGGAATAGTGTTGTGATGTAAGAGGGTGCCGCAGAGCAGTAATAGTGTGACACAGGGATGGGAATCGTTGGAAAATAATAGCAATAGAAAATATATCCATTTAGGGTGTTCAAACGCTAGAAGACGCTTAAAATGTTGATGACGGGTTCCGCAAGGTGTTGCAGGGCAGTTCTGGTAGTAAAAATGTGAGTTCCACTGTTCAATGTGACGTGGATGGTATGGGGCAGGCGTATAATGTCACGATGGTGGGGAGGGTTTAGTGGAGCATTATAGTAGGCGTGGCTTGCAAAAAATTGAGCCACCGGATTGAAGCATAATTTTAAACAAGAAATGTCTGAAAAAAGTCTTCGGAATGATGAAGGGGGAGTCAGAAGGTGCTGCAGTGCAGTAATAGTGTGGCAATGTTGCGTGAATTGTTTGGATTATTACGTTCTAGCAATGAAATGTCGAGTTCCTGCTATTCAAATAAAAAACAGTGTTGAGTTCAGATTCATGAGCTTATTTTCGGTGGGAAAAGTTGAAAATTTTCTAGAGGGGGATGAGTGGGTGAGTCCACATGGATGCTCTAGGGGCAGGCGCGTAATACAATGGTGTTGTGGAGTGTTTTGTGAACCATCATGAATGGTTTGGCTTGAAAAAACTTGAATTACCGGATTGAAGCATAATTTTTAACAAGAAATTTCTGAAAAATGTCTTAAGAATGTGTCAGATGGTGCCACAGACCAGTAATAGTGTGGCACTGTGGCGTGAATTGCTTGGAGTATCACGTTGTAACAATCAAATTTCGAGTTCCCGCTGTTCCAAAATAAAAAACAGTGTTTAATTTAGATTCACTAGCTTGTTTTCGGAGTGAAACGGTTGAAAGTGTCCTAGGTGGAGATGAGGGTTAGTGTCACGTGGATTTCCGTGTAAATTTCGTCGAAATTCAAGGGTCGACACAACTCCCCAGGACCCAGGGACAGGCGTTGTAAGTTATACTCTGGAAATATATATGGTTCTTATAGAAGAGATGCTTGTATAAACTTCAGAGAGAGCTCATTTGATTGAAAATAGAAAGTTATACTTCACTTTTAAGGAATCAAAAGAGACCCAAGGTTAGTTAAAGAAATTAAATAAACAATCAATGCAGACAAACATACAATATATATTATTGTAAATTAATAAATGAATCTTAAAACGAGTGAAACTTAAATCGAATAAGCAAATCAAGCTTGAAACGAACAAAAATCACTATAAACAAAAGTTGGGTATCACCTCCTTCTCTCACTGTAAAAGTCTAAAACCTACAGCGTCATTGGCGCTTTACTGAAAATATATGCGTCTTGAACAGTCTTGTAAAGTATAAACAACATCAAATTGAATATTTGATGTATAATGATATTAATTGTTGAAAGATCCATCAGTTCAAAAATTTATTTCACTGTTATTTTATTTTTATTTTCAATTCTGTCAGAATTGGAAAAGAAAATATTTGTAATTAAATTCTTTTTCAGTTAAGCGCCAATGACGCAGTAGGCTTTTGGTTTTTATTTACAGTTCAGGAAAGAGGCAGTATCCAAACTCTTGTTTGCAGTGAAACTATATTCGTCTTGAACAACTTTAAAAAGAGGTAATAAATTAAACTAAATATCTGATGTATAATGATATTAATTGCTGAAAGCTCAAGTGTAAGGAGGGGCTCTAACAGGAGCAACCGGGTGCGCAATAGAACATTCATTTCCATCCCAGGCCTAAACAAAAAGTGTAGTAAATGTCTGCTTTATTTCTCACAAATTCTACTTATAGCGATATTGAAAAGAGAGGGGGGCCTATTTACCCCTTCTTTAGATGAATAAGAATATCTTTTGATACTTTATATTCCATTTAAATGCTCTTAATTTCGAATTAAAGTATCTTTTTAGCCTTAGACGGGTGAATAGTGTTAGTTTTTAAAGCTTTTTCTTTGTGCTTAAAATATAGCTTAGCTCTTTTTTGCTTAAAATACACCTTAGCTTTTTTATGCTTAAAATGCCTTTTTTTATGCCTCATTTCCGGGTGAGTAATTTAATTTTTCTCAATGACAAAACAGAAACATTTATTTTGATCCTAAAACTACAGACTAATTATTGACAGGTTTATTTCTTGCAAGGCGTGTATTAAACCATTTGATTTTTCTAGAATGGTAAAACATTTGATTTCTAAGCCTAGTTTATCACTCGCAAATTCTACTCATTGCTTTCTTGGAAAGGGAGGAGGAACCTGTTTTGATATCTAGATTTTAAATTAAATTCCAATGCTCTTATTTTCAAATTCACGTATTTTATCTGCTATTTAGGTGATTAATAGTTTAAGAGGCTTTCATAAAGTTTATGCTTTCAATAAATCATGTTTTCTTTTCTTCAGTAGAAGGGGGAGCTATTTTCCAATAATGCAGTATACTAAATTCTGTTTTCTTTTCTAGCATTTTCCCACCATCCTCCCTCCAAGCAAGAGGGCAATAGGGAACGCAGCGACACCGGTGCAACGGATAGAAATGGCTTGCCCATCCAACTGCCATGTCGACTATTCAAGACTATCAGTTATCAAATATGCCAATGCTTTTAGACAGACCCTAGGACATGCCCTCAGGCAATTCGCAACCTCATTTGTACAAGAGCATGAATTTACTGCCCCACCTATAAGGAAGTTAAAAAGCGAATGGACAGCTTCCAGCTTAATGGTGAGCTCCTCCATCCGGCCAAGGTCAAGTTGCGGCCCTTGCCATTTACACAACGGAGTGATGATACCCTTGCTCAAATCACACCCCCACCAGTTCAAAATTTTACTATAATTGTAATGTTTATCTTCAATATGAAGTACAAAAGAAGATATTTGTCATAGAATTGGTTTTTAGTAAAGCGCCAATGACGCAGTAGGTTTTAGACTTTTACAATGAGAGAGGGAGGTGATACCCAAACTCTTGTTTGTAGTGATTTTTGTTCGTTTCATGTTTGATTTGCATAATCAATTTAAGTTTACTCGTTTTAAGATTAATTTATTCATTTACATTAATATCTATTGTATGTTTGTTTGCATTGATTGTTTATTTAATTTCTGTTCGTTTTCAGTTTCATTTATACTTCAATAGGAATTTTTTTTTTCATTTTAAACTTGATTTTCATATTCAATCTAAGCATTACTCGCTTTAAAAAATGCTTCATCCCCCTTAAGAGTTCTTGTCAACAAAGCTTGAATAATTATGCTCTAATTAAGCGAAATAGCGATATTAGTTCCCAACAGATGTTTGCCAGAGAGACACGGTAGATTTAATGCATATTGATTTTGAAAATATGAGGAAAAAATTATTTTTTTTACATAAAAATGTATAGTTATTAGCGAAAAATAATAATTATCATCGAATGGGGTGTGGGGGCTGGGCTTTGAGGAGGGGGGTTGGGAAATCCTAGAGACTCACCTTTTGATAACGGTAACTATTTATTTATTTTTCTTGGAATTGTTTCGTCTTCAAAAATCTTAATGATACTAATGTAGAATTACCTTTCTCCCAGATATTTATAATATCTGGCGCGCTACTAGGGGGACACCTAAGCGTCTTCCAGGAAAATCAATAGTGTCCTATATGGGGGTGGGACTTCCATTTTTCCAGGGACTGGACATCTTCCAGGGAAATCAATTGAGTCCCATATAGAGCTTCTATTTTTCAAGGAATTGACAAAAATGGTGTAAGGGGGAACACCTGAGCGTCTTACAAGGAAATCAATAGAGTCCTATATAGGGCTTCTATTTTTTGAGAGACTGGACATCATCCAAGGGAGATCAATGGACAACTATGTTTCGTTTTGTTAGGGGAACACCTCGGCGTTTACAGGGAAATCAATAGACACCAATATTGGGCTTCTATTTTTCAAGTGACCTATTTAAAGCGTGAGGGTGTGTCGTGACGTCAGAGGGCTGTCATAGAAATTCTATATTTATTTTCCTATCTGACCGTTTAAAGGCGAAACTGTGTCGTGACGTGAGAGGGCTGCGGTCGGAATCCTACAGAAAAAGAGAGGGCATGCGTTTGAAATTTTATTGAAAGAAGGAAAGCATGCGCTTGAAATCTTATGGGAAAAGGGAAGGCATGTGTTTGAACCTTAAATGCCCCCACTACTTAGATTATTGACCAGAAATCACTAGAATTATAATACTCTTTATCATTGTGATTAATAATTGTTTAGTTTCTTTACCATGTTCTATACAAGCCCACCTAGAGGATGGGGGTAAAACTACCCCTGAGATGTAAAAAACTACCTTTAGTTTGATGGATTTTTTCTCAAGCGAAATATACCCTTGAAATTTTGAGAAACACCTTTTGTATCTATATACGGAGAATGGAACAAAATCCTTGCTTCTTCCCGGTTCCCAAATTGTTACCCTTGGCTTATACTCTAGTAGGAGGGGCCCAGAAGGTACTGATGGAAGTCCATATATGTGCATTGAATACCGCGAGTAGTACAAGATCATTGACCTACTTTCGAGGGTGACGCAACCTGCTCAGTGAATACAACCGATACAAGATCAGGTGACATCATCAGATAAGGAAAAGATGACAGAGCTAGAAATAGTGGGATAACAAGGTGACATCATAAGATAAGGAAATTTCAACATTGGAACATTCTTATCAGAGAGTTGGAAATACAGACGGGACAAGATATCTGATTGACACAATTTCTCCATGAGACATGATAAATTTGGAAGAAGTAGAAACGGAAAAGGTAAGGCATCTAAGGGAATGCTAACTCTATTAAGAGATATATATTATTTTTATTTGGGCGGCTCTCGACAGTGTTCTGTATAATACACAAGTAGCATTTGAAGTGTTGTAAGGTCCAATTTTTAAAGACCCTGAGTAGTACCATTAATTCCGTTGGAATGGCAACCCAATATGAAGCGTCGTGCCACGATCGAAGCATCGTGAGGCGTATGCCCTATGGTACATCCATCACGACCTATGCACATGCGTAAGTGAAAAACGAATGCAGGGGTCCAGCTCGTTTCCTAGAGGGCTCTTTTTTGCTCGAATAGAGAAAATTCTCTCTTTGGTGAGGCACTAGAGTGGGGAAGTGAAATCAATACTGCTCAAACTTAAATTAGGCTCTCAAACAAACATAGTAAAGCCACTTTTCTAGGTAAAAATCAGTTTTCTGGGTAAATAACCAAACTGAAAAGAAAAATCACACGATTTTGTGATAAATCCCCAACGGTGGCAACTCTGTTCCTGGCCCCATAGCAAATTATGCCCATGTATAGAACTATAATAATGTAGCCGAAATCCTCAGAAAACCTCTGGCTTGAAAACACATTTCGAAACATAAGAAGTCCTTTAGAGAGGGAGGGGGGGCGGGTTTGGAAGAATCTTGTGGAAAAGTATCAGTATATACTATTGTTTAACTTCTAAGAAAGATTCGATTTTTTGAAAAGCTAGAGTAATCATTACATCTTTATTTCAGTTTCTGATCCAAAAATGTGTATGAATATAATCAAAAACTGTATTAAATTGCCTTTAACACGGTTTTGGAGATTTTTTTTGCCTAAAGTCTGGCAGTAAATTATCGACGGGGATACTAACTTTTCTCTCCTTGCTAACCTCATGGGAATATAACACATATCTGGTTATCTAGCCTATAGGAAGGATTCGGAGTTTGTCATAATAAAAAAATTTCAAAAATATTTTAATTAAGATGGAACTGTAATTTAAAATCGAATAACTTCTCAAAGTAATATCCCAAATAATTATTTTTGGTTTTTTATATTATAGTGGAATTCTTTTTACTCATCTGTGGTTCCTATTGGGGTAGATCTGCCTTTCAGCCCATCTGCGATCAGCAAAGGCATCCCTTCAATGTCAGTAAATCTAATAATACCACACATTTCTAGAAGAAAAGAAAAGAAGAGCAACAATTTTTATACGGTTCAGTATTTAAGCTTTATTTCAAATGTCTATGACTGGTTATAATATTTTTTTTTTTATAAATGATTAATGCAAATGTCTTTGAACAAATAATTATTTCCAGAATTTGGTGAAGAGAGGAAAACCAGAGCAGCCATTTTAAACGTCTTCAAAATACTGATCAAAAATTGAAAATCCAGCAAGCCAAATTAATTTTTTCCTTGTGTAAAATTTTTTATAGCACCATGAACAAATTTTTGCTGAATCGGATGGTCGGTGGGTGAGACTTGGGCTAGTCGGGTAAAACTATTCAAAGGGATTTTTTCTCGTCTTCTTGTTTTATTTTCAGAAAATAATAAGCGCTTAACATATTATGTTGCGAAGCTCAGCACTATTAGCTTAAAAAAGAAAATAGGTTTATTTTTATACTTTAGTTTCAAATTATGCGTTATTTTATCATTTATATTATTTAAACTATCTATACAAGTTTTGTATTATGTCGTCCAGTTTTATATATTAATTATTTGAAAAAAACTACGTTTTCTAAAGAGTTAAAGAGGCTGAGTTACAACGTCGAACCTTAAAACGTACAGGGATTAGGAGGCACAGTTGGGGGGCTGCCGCCCCCAAACCCCCGCTTTCGCAGACTTTAAATAAAAAAAAAGTTCTTTAAACTGAAAGTAAGGAGCGACATTAAATCTTAAAACGAACAGAAATTATTCCGTATATGAAAGGGGCTGTGCCCTCCTCAACGCCTCGCTCTTTACGCTAAAGTTTTTATTGTTTAAAAAAAATAGTTGTGAGAAAGTCAAACTTTAGCGTAAAGAGCGAGGAGTGATCAGATTGAGCTGAAATTTCGAAAATAAGCTCCCAGGCCCCAGGAAAGCTTATCCTCTAAATTTCAGTCCGATCAGACAACGTAAAAGGGGGTTTGTGGTGGGAAAATTAACATGGGCTATTATATGAAAACGAGGTTTTTCGTAAATGTAAATTCGGGGGATAATTTTTTAGGTATGAAAATATCAAAAGACCCTAACAGGTCGAATTCTGCTTCGAATGAGTCCTCATTCACCCGGATCAGTTGCCAACTGTGGCCTGTAGGCGTGGATAAAAAAAAGAAATGAATTTTAAGTGGCTATATTTGGTTTTTTGAAAACAGGGAAGGAGTAATCGGATTGAGCTGAAATTTTGAGGACAAGCTCCCGAGCCCTAGAAAAGCTTATCCTCCAAATTTCAGCCTAATCGAACAACGTTGAAGGGGGGTTGTGGTGGGAGGGTCGAAACTTCCGGCCCAGTTTACCCCATGAAGATAAAGTCGGAGGAGGATGAAATTTTGCAAGTTTCTTAGTTTGAGCTTGGGCTACAAAATGCGATTACTGCCGTCTCTCTGCGACCTCTAGGACCTGAAAGCGCTTAACATTGTGGTGGGTCGCCTCTTTATAGAGGCACAAGTGTGCCTCCTTGATAAAAAAAGTGTAGGCACTCAAAATATATGATTTATTTACAAGATTCCCTTATTGTAAGTTTTGAAAAATAAAAGCTTTGTGCTATCGTGTGTTGAAACACGATATAAACTAACGAGAACCTAGCAATCACACGCCCTCCCTCCTTTTTTTATCTCTCCCATTGTTTGATGAAGATTCCGAGGCCCTTTTACCGTTTGGCTGAGTTTTAACTTTCTTTTTTTTAGTTCTTTTTTTTCATCTTCTCTTCAATTTCGTATTTATTACTTCAGCGCGTTTTATATGAAATTAATTTAATACTTGGTACACGATGTTAATTTTTACATCTCTGATTTATTTAATTGCTCATTACAACTTTGTTTTATTTCTTTAGTAGTTTTGTTTTTCGTAAACTCATTAATGAGATAAATCACATTTTTTTTACTGTAGAAGTCAGTTTGGCAATAAATTCCCTATTAAACTATTAATTAATAAAAAATTACTAATTTAACGTATTAATTAATATAAGAAACAATACAGGTAGATGGCCAACAATACAGTAATGTCGGGTTTCACCTTAGAGCTTTGTAAAATAACTCCTATTTAAAGGTCTTCAATATGACATGTATGACATGAGAAGACCCAAACCAATACCCGTTTAAGCTGTAGTAAGTGGCGAAGAACTTCAATCGGTAATCAGGTTTGTACACCTAGATACCCTACTATCACCAGACAACGACTGTTCTGATAACATAAAACAAAGACTCGGCATGGGAAGTGTGGCGTATTTTAAATCCCATACTAATTTCCTATGGGCGTATTTAAACCCTATTCTATTCCCCTATCTGACCATTTAAAAGCTTATGCTATTCCCTTATCTTGCCATTTAGAAACCTCTGCTAATTTCCTATCTGACCTGCAGAGATCCCATATTAATTTCAATATCTGACCTGCAGAAATCCCATTTTAATTTCCCTATTTGACTTCCAGAAGTCCCATGTTAATTTCCTATCTGACCATTGGAAAGCAGAGTGGCATCACTACTGGTAACCAGGTTTGTAAATCTAGAGACCCTACTATCATCAGACAACAACTGTTCTGACAACATAAAACAAAGACTCGCCTTGGGATGTGTGAGATTCAAGAGAATGCTCCCCCTCTTTAAAGCAAGCACTTACAAATGCAACTGAAGCTCCGACTCGCTAATCAGCCCTGTTACCATGTATACCAGCAAAGGGTAGACACTGAAGGTCAAGGACGAACAGAATTTCGACCTTCGAGACAAAGCGTCCCTAATTTATAGTTGGTGTAACGTATCAAGACAGAATCTCCAACAGAGACCTTCGAAGCCAACTGAGAGAGGAAACTACAATTCTCCGGGAAGTTATATTAAAGCAGCTCAGGTGGCTGGGTAAAACACACCAAATGGAAAACATCACGACCGCCAAAATTTGACTTTTGATGGGAGGGTCCACTAAAGCCAACCACCTGGATGACCCAGGAAGGGATGGCACGACAACTTTGGAGGTGATCTCCTGGCCCTTCTCAAACAAGATAACGGCCAAGTATCATATAGGGCACTGATCCATGACCTTGTAAAGGAGATTGCCCCAATACGACCCATGAGGACGTTCGGGACAAAAGTCGAATAAGTCAGTGTGACCAGTGAACATCACTTAATCACTTAAAAATCTAAAAATCACTTAATTTTCTGATCTGCTTAAAAAGCCAAGTATTGCAACTTGTTTTAAACAGGAACAGAAAGTCTCCACTTCGATTCGATTTACTTCGATCCCTAAAACTGGAAATTATAAATAAAATGAAAATGATGAAATCTGTTTTAATTTTATGTTTAAAACGAGATTATTTACATATTATAGGAATATAGAGTACGACAAAAATCTTAACAATATAAAAAACAAAATGCAGCATATATATAATTATGTATAAAGAGGCAAATATACAATTCTTTGTAAGCTAATAAAAGAAGAAAAAAAAGGAAAAAACCTAAAATACCCAAACTATAACGTTAAGTGAAAACCACAAAGACAAAACTAACAAAATTTTGAGTCAGAGAGGCAAGGCCGTATTTAGGGGAGGTTTTTTTTTTATACCCACCTCCCCCGAACAAAAATCCTGAAAATGTACCTGCAGACAGGTTTGAAACTAAAAACAAGAAGAAATTTTTATGGCTGTCTTCCAAGATATTAGCTAGGATACCCCCCTCCAAAAAAAGTAATGGATATACAGGATTCAAAAATATTTGATCGCATCGTGACCAGAAAAAATCTAGTTACAAGCAGAAGGCCAACAAAACCAAAAATCTTCAAATTGACTGTTTTCATAATTAGTTAGCTATAATTAATTTTGAAAATAATAATTTAAAATTAGGCAATTAGTCTTCAGAGTAATTTAGTCTAAAGGCAATAATAAAAGCTAAGGTGTTATGTCCAGATAAAAACGTTGAAGCACAACGTTTGATCGTTGAAGCACAAGAGACAAAAAGGAGATGGAAAGAGGAAAACAAATTTGTAAACACAAAAAGAAGTATTACAAAAGTTATAGTTACAAAGTAAATAATTTATTTAATGGGGAGTGGGATGGCTTATTTACTTCCATGCAATTTTCGCTGATTCGTCTAGCAAAAATCCAATATTCCACAGAGGGTTCTGCTTACACAAATTCATTCATATAAAACTTTAACAAGTTGATACCAATTATTCAAATGTACTACCAATATCACATACGTGGTTTTTGCCTAACGCTACAGAATAAGGGAGTGACAAATTGCACAGCCAGCAATTTTTAACTTAATATGGTAGTTTTATCGCCTAATTGGAGGACTATATCGCAAACTTTATTTCATATTTATAAAACATTGCGAGCTCTAAATACTGTTAAATTGAAAACATACAGGGTATTTAATTAAAGACTAAGGGAAAAACCTCAAAACCATTCACTAGCCTACAGCAGGATGAGCAACCCCTGAGAATTTCGATGGACTCAGTAAAACTTGCTAGACATACAAAAAGCAAGCAAGATAATTTAGAGGCGGTCCTAATAAAAAAGACCGTTTACCTCCGTTAGGGGAGAAATATTTAACAGAAGACTATGAAACCACGCTTTCATATTTAATTCACCAATGCACTAAAAAAAAAAAAAAAAAAAAAAAAAAAAAAAAAAAAAAAAAAAAAAAAAGCTACAGATTTGTTCCAGTAGTAAATTAGTATAAATGATCCTTAATTTTGGCGTTTTAGAAGTGGCTTAGCATAATTCCACTTTTTATATATATATTTTTTTTAATTTAGCATCAGTTGAGTTGACCTGCACTTTACTTTGTGACAAGTGTAATTCCGTAAAAGTAAAGAATTATACCCAAAAAATGACAAGGCATTTTTTGACAATCATTTGTTAGTTTTCTAAATAGATAATTTAACAAAGTTCATTTTAAAATACAAAAATAACCATCAACCTTTAAGTCAAGATATACCTTTAAGTCAATTCAATTGCCCCCCCCCCCCTCGAGTTGGCACCAATACGAGAAGTCACAGCATATGATGAGGATTCATGTGGTTTTAAATATATACATCATCACAAGCCAATAAAGCCCGTTATATTAAGACAATAAGTCATATAATTTTCTAAGAGAGGGGGGGGGGGGTGTTCTTTATGGAATTTTAAACCAAACGCGTTGTACAATTTTTATGTTTACCACAGAAGTTGGTTATGAGGTATTCACTAGCAAGGAAATTCGTCCTAAGCCATCATTACAATGTAGAAAGACGGATGCTAGATTTTCACCAAAGTTGGTATTCAAGAGTTTTTGAAGTAATTGATTATAAATATGAGGAATACGGAAGGGGCAGGGGCTACTAAGGATGGGTGATATAGAGTTATAGAGTTAAAAAACAGATTTAGAGTTATAGAGTTACAGGGCGATATAGAGTAAAAAAAAAAACTACTTAGTTTTTCATATTTAGCTTAACACGTTTTCAGAAACTTACACAAATTACAATAAAACCTGATTTTTATCAGTAAAACTGTCAATGTAAATAACCTCCACAAATCCCCCCCCCCCCGCTCTAAGATCTTGCTTTACGGAAAAGTACGACATTAGTCTTGTAAATGAATGTCAATTCTTTGTTGAAAACACAATTCAGTGTTCAGTAAGAAAACTACCTTAGAACCTTCTAAGGTAGTTATCAGAAATACGGCCCAAAGCTGTTCTGCCTAGGCCGGTCAAATGTTGAAAACAATTGGAATAGGAAACAAGCGAAATTCCCGTTTCTATAGTCTAAAATTGAAAGCTCAAAACAAAGCAGTACTGATACTTAAAGTCTAAATCATCTAAACTTGGGCATAGCAGATTTTGTAAGAAAAACTGAACAGGCAGCCCAGCCACATTTAAACATTGCAAAGGTAGCGCCTGGTAAATTGGCAAAAAAAAAAAAAAAAAAAAAAAACAAAATAAAAATAGTTTTAATTTATACCAGGACTACCTATAAGTTTTTTACCATCTGAGCCAAACTGGAAACCACCCAAATTAGACTTCTTCTCTAGGTATTTTGACCTAACCTAGCTGCGACTGTTGCTTATACTGCAACATGCACATAATGCTTCTTGCTTCAAAGTTATAACTATTATTTCTTAAACTAATTATTATAACAACTGAAGCTACTTATAATAAAGCTTGAATGTTCGAACCAAAATATTTAAAGGGTGAGAACGGGGTGGTTATATTGTCCCTTTCCAAAAAATCCGTCTTGTTTCCTCAAAAACCCAAATTTCGAAGACTTCCCCCAAATTTTAAAAGTTCAGAAGAGAAGCACCATCTATGATGCACATCCACCATAAATACAGTTACTTAAAAGTTATTCACAATCCTGTGAATACTTTTTTTCCTTGCAACTCTGAATAAATCTTGTATTTTAAGTTACCAATATAGTAATTACCCGCATTTTATTTACCAATACTTTCTTACGGTATTCGAACGAAAGATGTTATTGCTTAAAGAAAGTGTGCATCGAAAATGTCTTTCGTTCTTGAGGCATTTGATTTATATTTTTTTCACTCCAATTCCCCTTATTTTCAAGCGTTCACTTTTAAAGCACTGGGGATATAGAATAAATTCTGTTAATTTTAAGTTCTAATAAAAAAATAAAATAAAAAATTACAAAATAGAATTATCTAAAAACAGTAATAATTTATATATTAAGTAGCACACAAGTCTACACCAAGCCGACAAGGAATACTGGTTCAGAATAAATATATTATTAATATATAGTATTATGTCAGAGTTAGCAATAGTTCAAATCTGGGATAATTTAATTAAAACAATCTGTTATCGTTGGTGGGTCTGGCGCATACATTCAGAGATAAACATATTTTGAACTATTACGGGGTTTTTGGTATTCCAAGTTTTATTCATATAAAGATGTAAAAAAAAGACCTAAGATGGAATATCCTTTTAGTTAAGTCAATTTCAAATTTATGCTTGATATGGGTGTAAATAACCCTCCCCCCTCCCCTATGGATGCGTGTGTTACCCTTTTCTCAGAGACAAATTATTGTCAAGCTTACTAAAGAATTATAAACAAAAGGCACTGAATTTAAAATAACAAACATATAGACGCAACAAAGCACATGGTCCTTTGGAAATAAGGAAATAGTTGCATAATGATAAATAATCCCGTAAAAATATATTTTAGAACCTCAATTAAATTAGCACAAAATTAAAACACTGGCTGCTGCTCGGTTCAAGAAAAATTAACAGAAAAAAAAGATGCCAATGTCTGTTTTTTCAGCCTTAGCACACAATTCTAAATCTTATCACAACGGTCTCACCAGTCGAATGAAAAGTAATTAGGCACTTTATTCAACATAGTTCAAATGATTAAACTCCAACAACACTAAGAGTTAATGAGCCTTTCGTCATGGCCGATGGAACCTAAAAATGAAAATAAAAAAATTATAATTCTAATGATATTATAAGGATTATTATAATTATAATGATAAAATTAGAAATAAAAATGATAAACCGTTGAGGGATATATGATGATAAAATACAAATATTAATCTAGAATAGACAGCAGACAGGGGCACAGAGGGAGAGGAGGCAGTTACCCTGTTAGAACAACCATCCTCCCCCTCCAATATTACTCTAACGCGTGAGTCAGTCCTAAGAATGCAACTAAAAAACGAACTATTTCTACTAGAAAACAAACAAATATTTCATCCGACTCATAAATTGGTCTAAGCAATGAAGATAAAAAAAGGCCATTAGACAAAGTCCATGGTACGTAAAGCCCTTCTTCTCCATTCGTTCGGTATCCCCACCCTCCCTCCCCTGGATAGTGGCGGACACTAAATAGCATGTTTTTGGCGAGTTCCTTGTGTTTTACTTGCATAATAGCAACAACTGTTTCCTAAGGTATTTGAAGAACGCAGAACAGTTATTTAGGTCTGTTTCTATTACCAACATGCTACTACTACTACTAACAACTCACCGCTGCAACAAACCACCTGAGGCAAACACAGCTAAGCACACGCCTCCTCCCTCCCAATCTATTCAAAGCCTACCTCTTTACATCCTCCCACCCCAACAGCGGAAGACCTGCTTTCCGTTTAGAACTGGACGGTTGACCGAAAAGAACAATCTTTGGCAATGCTGTCCACCTAATTAATCTTTTCGCTACCCGACATCACCTTTTCATCTTCACTTATTCCTAGCCTTGGCGACTTAGTCTTCTTCACATAAATTTTCTAACCTATTCTAGCACCATGAACTCGCAAAACCTCTAAAAGTTCATTTATTTTACTCACTCTTTCATCTAGGATGCTTAAATCATCAGCATAATCCAAGTCCAGGAGACTTTTTCCTCCCCATTTGATTCCGTGGTCTCCCATTGCCTTTCCTGCGCGCCTTAGAACAAAGTCAATAAAAATAATCCATATAAAGTGGGATAGAACACAACCCTGCTTAGCTCCTGATTTAATACAAAACCAGCTGCTAACCTCATTTCCTACCTTAACTGCAGCAGTGTTATTCTTGTACATAGTACTAATCACTTTAATGTATTTGTCTGGTATACCATACAAGGATAAAACCTTTACTAAAGCTCTTCTTTTAACAGAATCAAATGCTTGCTCATAATCTATAAAACTGAGGACCAAAGGTGTTTGAAAACCCAGGCACTTTTCTATTATTATCCTAAGAGTGAAAATTTGGTCGAGACATCCTCTACCTTGTCTAAAACCGCACTGTTCTTCTCTTAAAACTTTGTCTATGGCATCTCTCAGTCTAAAAAGTATCATATTACTAAGTAATTTACTACCTACAGAGACCAGACTAATGCCTCAATAATTACCACACTCGCTTTTATCACCTTTCTTATGTTTTTCTTCCCCACTTGAAGGTAAATATTTATAACACATTTACCAAAGACTAACAAAAACCCTTTTTTTTCTCAAGTGTGTTAAAAGAAAATTCTTGCTACCAGAAAAAATTTAAATTTTTAAGCCTTTAAACGAGAGTACGGGCAGTCCTGACCTAAAAAGTTATCCTTGAAGAAATAAAAAATATTTTTTGACTGCCTAATGCTTTCAGTTTTAGTTCTAACAAATTTCAGATGTTCCTGAAGACAAGAAAGCAAAATGTGTTCTTAATACATTTGGAGGTAAAAGTGTTTTTTTTTAGAATATTTTTGTCTCACATTCATTAGTCTGAAAACTTTTAGATGATGATGTTGATGTTCGTTTGACGTATTGGACAATCTTGATTCAAAACATAAGTTAGAAATTGATACATCAAATATATCTAAAATAGCGGTAAGCACTATCGAGAATTACATGTGTATAATATGCTAACAAATTGTTTAAAACCAACTATGTAGTGATTAACAAAAAGTGGTCATTTACTCCTTACGATTTTTTTATTCCCTTTTTACAATTTTTGTTTTACTCTTTTAATAATTTTATTGCTTTTCTTCGTGATAATTTCACTTTGGCAGCAGAAAGATACCATAGAAAAATATTAGTAATAATTATTATAATAATGATAATTATAATAATTATAATAATAAATATTATAATAATTATAATTATTATAATAATTATAATTATTATAATAATTATAATTATATAATAATTACAATAATTATTATAATAATTATAATAATAATTATTTTTTTGGTCTAAGAACCAAAAAAATCATTCAAAACACAAAATCACCCAAGAAAAAAACATATCAAAAGACACAAAAACTCGAGAAAATGAACCTAATTACGAGAAATGGCAAACCAGACAGAAAAATTGACCAAGACTTAACAGTGCATCATTTCAAAAGTTACAACTAAGCATTTCAATGATACCTATTGCTGAGTGCCAAATAATTAGTTTGCGCCAGGTACACTTAAATTTTTGATTTGCCACTTTTTTTTTTCCATCACGAGGTTTTCGATGACTGTCACACCTTCTTTAGAAGGAGTCGACTGAGAAACTTTTAATGATTGCCCCCGGAAGATTTTCTAAATAGAAGTGTAACGTCTTAAATTTAAATTTTATAAATTAATTTCTTTTTAATTTGAGGTAATGGTTGTTCTTAATTCGTAGTAAATCCATATTATTAAAAATAATGCTAACACCGGCATAAAAATAGAAGAGAATGGTCACAAAAGCTGGAGTATAGCCTAGATTAGGCCTTCTTAAACTATGTTTCGCAACACCAAATGGAGTCACGTAGCAAAATTCTTAGGTCGCGAGATTTAATGTGCATCTAATGTGCAAAAAAAAAAAAAAAAAATATGATGAGTTTTTCTTCAAGTCGGCTACAGCACGAAACCATCGAAATTAAACAGACGTCTTGAATCAAAGCATGTTTCGTATGTCAATTAACCGAAAGAACATTTGAGCTGTGAAAGACTGTATAAATATTGAAATAAAGAAAAAATTAGAAATACTACATGAAGTAAATATGGCAATGATATTTGAAAAATTCCTTTGTCGAACGACACTATCTCGAAGAGAAATTTCTGATATTAACAAGGACCAATTAATGCATCTTATTACAAGAATTAAAGAAAGCCCAATTTTTCAATTCAGTCGGGCGAAACAACTGATATTACTAGATTGGCTCAGTTAAAAGTATATGTCAGGTGCGTTTAAAAGGAAAGTGTGAAGGAAGAAATGTTATTATAAAAGACCATATAACAGGAAAAAGTGACCAACTTTTTGATTTGCCACTTTTTTTTCCATCACGAGGTTTTCGATGACTGTCAAATCTTCTTTAGAAGGAGTCGACTGAGAAACTTTTAATGATTGTCCCCGGAAGATTGTCTAAATCGAAGTGTAACGTCAAAATTAAATTTTTTAAATTATTTCTTTATAATTTTCGCTTATTTGAATACAACTTTTATTTCCATTTGGGCTCAATTTCCAAAATGAATCTTAGGATCAATATTTTAACTTAATCAAGAGGGCTCTTTGAAACTTTTGCTATTATTTAGGGGCATTATGGCCCCCTTAAAACTGGAAAGTTTTATTGATATCTTTTTGATATGTCTTTTCGGGGCCATCTGAAAATTTTATTTTATAATATTTTGACCTATTTTTATAATATTTTTCAATGGTAAATAAATGAAAATAACTGTAGGTATTGCGTAAACAATAAATAAAATTATGATATTTCGTTGTTATCCTCGACAGTCTTTTGTCTTTACGTAAGCACCTTCAGTGCCAAGGATTCTCTTGTGGTCTCCTACGCAAGACAACATTTATTTTATATATATTTTTTTATTTTATTTAAAAGTTGGTCACTTTTAAAGTTGGAAAAGTGTTTTTTACCATACTGTAAAGTTGACAAATTTTTAATACTGAAGGTTTGGAACGAAAAAAAAAAATGCTGTTGAATATGCACAGATGGAGTAAGAGTAATGAGGGGCAAAAATATTGTTAATAAATTATTTACCAAGCTGCACATTATGATCATATAACTTTTACTCACTGCCTTAATCACCGAGAGGTTCTTGCACCAAATAAATTAGCACCAAAATTTCCCCTAACTCCTAAAACTAGAGTCAGATCAAAAAAAAAAGAAGTACACTATTAGAACCGCCTTGTTCAGTATAGGAAACTAAATGTCTCTTGGTTTGAATAATGAGGAAAATTCATTAGCTTGAAAAACAAGAAAAGTGGCTCCAAGCACCATATTCCTGCATCGACGGCATCTTTTCTCCCGTATTTTTTTCAGTGCAGCTGGCTGGGCACTGGAAAATCATAGAGAGATGCTTAATGGCTCATTTGAAAGGAAATTGATGTATTTAAAAACCTTTCATAATTAACAAAAAAAATTTAAAAAAAAACCAATTTTTACCGAAAAACTGCATTTTTCTATAACTCTGTAGTAGAAATGTTATTAACATCTTCCTGCATACGATAATAAAAATAGGATTTTTACCATTATAAAAAGCCTGTAGATATAGCTATGTAAAATGCAGTAATTTTTTGGGGGTTACAACAAAAAATCTGATTTTTCAACTTATCTTATTAAGAGCCATGCTCAACAAAGTTTAAGAAGATTATTGTTGTTAATAAAAGGCAAAATCGAAATATTTTTTTGGCCGAACGAACACGTGAACTTGCTGATTTTTTTTTCAAAATGACTTATGGCTATCCAAGCTGTGTTGTTCGCCAGATATCTTTGCGAAATTAAACGATCTCAACTTGTCTCTTCAAGGAAATAATTACGATATATTTACTTCAAATGATACAATTACAAGTTTTCAACCCTTCAACACTTGGAAGATCAACACTTTGAAGAAAGTGTTGATCTTCACTTGGAATCAACATTGGAAAAATTCAACACTTGGAAAAACAATTGGAAAAGATCAACACTTGGAAGTTCTTCTTAGGTCCCGGCCATCCTCGTGGGACGTTTTGGGGCCACTCCTCTTGCTAGCTCATGCGTAAGGGCTCTATCGGTACATTGCTCTATCTGGTGCGATACGTGATAACTGGGCTATCTTTACGTTGTCGAAGTGGAAGTTCTCCATCCATCGTTTTCGTGGTCTGCCTCGTGGGTGAAGGCCATGGAGGGATCCTTCAAGGGAGATTTTCGGAAGGCGGCTCGGCTCCATTCGCTTGACGTGGCCGAACCAGCGCAGTTGTTGCTTCTTAATTTTATTGAGTATAGTTTCAGTAGACTGTAGCTTTTCACGTATTTCCCCATTTTTGATTCGGTTACTGCATTTGAATCCAGAAATTCAACAACAGCATACCACCTCAAAAGAAAGAAGTTTAATGTTATGTTCTGTTTTCAGAGTCCATTTTTCACATCCATAAATAACTATGGGGCTTACTCAACTGTTTAATAGGCGCATTTTGAGTTTTTTGGCTAGGTGGTTGCTTTTCAAGAGGTTGGCTAGTCTTTGGAAGCTAGAGCTAGCAAGTGCAAGTCGACGTTTCACGTCAGAGCTATGGCAATTATCTGAGGAGAGTAGGCTACCAAGGTACAGGAAGTGGTCAACCGTTTCAACCTGTCTCCCGCCTATGGTGATAATGGGCGGGTTGTCTAGTTCACATCTCGTAGTTACCATGACTTTGGTCTTGCTGGCATTGATCTTCATTCCGTACGGCTTTGTGGTATCGTAGAGTTTATCAGCTTGTGCCTGCAATTCTTGTGTAGAGTTGGCTAGCTCATCAATATCATCAGCATAGGCAAGATTCTCTATTAACACTCCTCCTGTTGTTGCACCATATTCTGACTGCATCATTGACAGAACGGCATTTAGAAAGAGGTTGAAGAGATGTGGTGATAAGATGCAACCCTGAAGTACTCCTGACAAAGTTGTAAACTCTTCTGACAACCCATCAACGGTTATTACTTGGTCTCGGAACTGGTCGTACAGACTGTTGATTATTTGGACTATCTCATAAAGGATACCGTAGTGAAGGAGGATATGCAAAAGTCCTTCGCGCCATATCAGGTCAAATGCCTGACGGAAATCAACGAATAGTTGGTAGAGTTCTTGGTTTAATTCGATTAGTCTTTCCATGAGTTGCCAAACGACAAATATCTGATCGATTGTTGATCTTCCAGGGCGGAAGCCGGCCTGATATTCTCCAATGGCAAAGGCAGTTGTTGCTTGAATGTGACGGAGTAGGATTTTTGTCAGGACACGTGACTGATGGCTCGTCAGGCTGATCAGACGGTAGTTTCCGCACTCTTTCTTTGACCCCTTTTTGTGAATGGGTACAATAGCAGCCTTGCACCACTGATGGGGTACGTGGCCGGTTTCCCGCACCACAGACACAATGGCATGGTACAGATCAGTTACATCATCTGATCTAATGTTAATGAGTTCAGCGGTGACTCCGTCCGGACCAGGGGCTTTTCCTTGATTGAGCGAATTGATTGCTGACTCGGTTTCTGACTTGAATGGGGGTGGTGGTCTGAGTTCTTGGTCGGGTATGGGGAAGCGGGTTAGTATTTTAGGATCTGCAGCTACTGGGGGATTCAGTTTATCGTTAAAGTATTCTTTCCATCTTTCAAGTCTCATCTTTGAATCGTAGATCTCATTTCCGTCTTTGTCCAGGATCACTGATGTCTGCGGCTCTTTTTTACGGCTTAACTCGCGTACCATTCTGAAAACTGCTCCGCTATTCCCCTTCTTGGACAGTACTTCGCAGTCTTCGCATTTCTTTCGCAGGTTGTTACATAGTGCCTTTCTGATCTCTCGCTCTACTCTTCTCTTGAGAAGCTTGTAAGTATCCCGACTGTGACGGTCGGATTTATTGCAAAAAAGTCGCTTATCCTCGCATAGCGCAATGATCTCATCTGTGATCCATGGTTTTTCATTTGGAGTTTTTCTTCCAAGGACGTCATTCGCTGTCTCTATGATAGCTGATGTAGCCTGCTCGGTCAGGGAGTCTATCTCATTAGCAGTGGTCAGGGGACAAGGAATTTCCTGGGTCTCTCGGAGTTTTTCAGATAGAGTGGAAGTGTAGGTCTTCCTTTTTGCGGAATCTCGCAGAAGATCCAGTCTGAATCATGGGTTATTTGCTGCTTTTTGCAATTTTGACATTTTTAGCTTGAACTTTGACATCAGCACTTGGAAGAGTAGGGTAGAAAACAATTCTTTCGAAATGTTTTCCGGTGTTGACAATTTTTTTATGGAGAAAAATCATTGTAAAAACAATTCCGTACATATTTTATATTAAATATTGATTTAGAAAAGGTAGCTTGGATTCAAAAGCCGTTTTGGATTGGCTTAAGTGAGATTGATCACTTGCCACTTAAAGCTCAAGAGTGGCTAACCTGAGCTTTCGAGTGGCTAACTTAAAACTACAATCTTTAAAAAATATCATGACCGAATTTGGGATCGGAACTAGAACTGAATTTTCTACAATCGCTGATTTGGCGTTAAATGTTCTGCCACTCAACACCACATATTTATGTGAATTTAATTTCTCCGCTTTACACATATTAAATCCCAATATCATTCAACGCTAAAAAATGTTGAGGAGGTTTTACGTCCGTGTCAAACATTCCATCGTGCTTTAAGCTGTTATGCAATAAACTATTTATTTCTAAATAGATTTATTTACAAATAGTTTATTAAATATAAAAATACTTATTTGTCTTTCTTTGATATTTATATGGGGTCGCCCATATAAATATAAAACTTTTATACGTCTTTCTTTTAAATTTATATGGGTCGTCAGGAAACTCAAAATCATAAATGGGGTCGTGAATGAAAAAGTTTCAAAAGCCCTGGTCTAGATAAAGCTCGTCTTCTAAAATAAAAAGAACAAACAAGTTTTTTCAACTAAAAGTAAGGAGCAACATTAAACTTAAAATGAACAGAAAATTTTACGTATATGAGGGGGGTTTTCCCTCCTCAATACCTCACTCTTTAGGCTAAAGTTTGACTTTTTGTTCCATTTATTTGAGAATGATTCCTGAAACATATGGGCCGATTAATTAGAATAATAAGCTTTTTTAAAAGTTTAAAAAAACCTTTAGCGTAAAGAGCGAGGTATTGAGGAGGGGGCTGCCTCTCCTCCTTTTTTTTTAATTTAACATTTATTTCAATTTTATGCAGATAAGTGCAAGTTTGGTAATCTTTCTTAGTGAGAGCCATATTGGGAATAAAATATCATCTTGTCTTTCGAATCCACGGAAGGATATCTTAAAAAGAACAAAAGGGAAAAAAAAAATGCCAATTATATTAAATGCATAAAAATCATAAGAAACCATAAAAATCTTGATACTCCCTGGGCAATGGTGGCCCTAGAGACAACCTTTCTTCTCGCACTGTTTTGAATCACTAAAATACCAGGTGTGCAAATAACCTCGGCCCATGGAGTTTTCGAACTTCAAGGCCCCTTGATTTACTTACTTATAACTTTTCCAAATTTGGGCAACTTCTACAACTAAATTGAGCATTTTGGATAATTTCAAGGCTAGTTTATAACTATTGTAAAAGTAAGTAAAGTAAGTATGACGGCACTAGACCCTTAAGGTCCAAACTGGCGGTGCTGATCTCCGTTTCGTGGCCCTTCAGCCAGGAAGTGCAATGGGGGCTGGGGGCCAGCCATCCTGCGCTTTCACACACCCTTCCTGCTTACCGTCCCCAGATTTCTCCTGGTACCAATTTAGAACTGGGTTGACTCTGGCTAAGCTTACAGGGTCACACCACTGACCCGCGTCCCAAACCATGAAACTGGCCACGCCAGGGATCGAACCCGTGCCCCTTGGACAAAGAACTCTCAACCCAGCGCACGACCACTTAGCCAGGAGCTAAGCAATTGAGCAAGTGATAAATGGCTTACCTCGTAAGATGTCGACTATCTTCATGAACCTCCATCTCCGCACTTTTGAAGTCATTCAGTTCCTTCCGAATAGCTGCTTTATCTTTAGGTGTCAATCGAGTCCAAGGCTTGTCAGCTCGTCTATCGTAATCCTGGGCCTCAGTCACTTCTATGTAATCATTGAATCGGATAATCTTTCTCTCCCTCAGCTCTTCTATTGTTGGACGGAAGCTTAGTTTACGAAGAAGGGTTTTCTTTTTTTCTTCTTTCAATTTCCTTTCTTCAGATGGCGTTATTTCTTTAAAATAAAAAAAAAAGGGCTTTAGGAGCACCTCACTTTTCTTGTTAATGCAACATTTATCTGGTGTTACCTTAAACCGATAAAAATTTTACAAAATAAAGTACTTAGGATCTTTTTAATACTGATCGCTCAGCTTGATACCTATTCGGGTCTTCCGTACTATCTTCTATATGGGCCTTCTTCTATAATATTTTCTATATTCTGACACTTTTATAATTTATATCCCTGTGATAATCGTCTTACGCCTCAAACTTTGAGATAACTCACTTTGCTAGAAGAATGCGCATCCCAAGCGTTCGTAATACGTTATTAGAATAATAAATTTTACTGAATGCTAGCATAACCACAAAAACTCAACCATATTCAAATAAACACTATCTTTATTTGGAAGTCTAAGGTACCGTAGATCAAAATATTGACTTAAACATCTATGCATCTATGCCTATTTATATCTCCTAGTAAATAATGACAGATCTTCTCCTAGTTTATAATCCTAGTAAAGTTATAGTTATAACTCCTAGTTATATCTCCTAGTAAATAATGACAGATCTTCTCCTAGTTTATAATCCTAGTAAAGTTATAGTAATAACTCCTAGTAAATAATGACAGATCTTCTCCTAGCTTATAATCCTAGTAAAGTTATAGTTATAACTCCTAGTTACATCTCCTAGTAAATAATGACAGATCTTCTCCTAGTTTA
Organism: Artemia sp. Qi Xiang Cuo; assembly: GCF_049724085.1. Taxonomy (NCBI): domain Eukaryota; kingdom Metazoa; phylum Arthropoda; class Branchiopoda; order Anostraca; family Artemiidae; genus Artemia; species Artemia sp. Qi Xiang Cuo. The sequence continues at coordinate 3,694,963 of NC_142804.1, forward strand.
TAATCCTAGTAAAGTTATAGTAATAACTCCTAGTAAATAATGACAGATCTTCTCCTAGCTTATAATCCTAGTAAAGTTATAGTTATAACTCCTAGTAAATAATGACAGATCTTCTCCTAGTTTATAATCCTAATAAAGTTATAGTAATAACTCCTAGTTATATCCCCTAGTAAATAATGACAGATCTCCTCCCCTTTTCCTAGTTCATAATGAAATTTCTGTAAGGTGTTGCTACATATTTTGAGTGATCACGAAGTGATCCTCACAGTGATTTAAAAGTGATTCTCACAATTCAATATTTATTTCTATCAGTTCTCTCTTTGATCACTAGATCTTATCTATAGCTAAAAGCAAGAATTCTCTTAATCAAAGATGACAACTAATTTCTAAACATCCCCTACACCTCTCCATCGCATTGCCCGAAGGGTCTCCTTGATAAGATTCTAAAGACTGGAATTTTCGGGAACAAGGTTAAACCTTACAGTAATTCACTTGCGTAAAGTCTTTAACTTGAATTAGACACCATATCCCTTTATCTGATGAATTTGATGTTGAATCTTTCCTAATAAGAATTGCTGCTAGCTTCCTGATTAATAGCAAGAATAAATTTAAGTGCTGGGGCAAATTTTCTGATAACACATACAAGATTAAATGTAGATTAAATGTGGCGTATCACAAGGTGCCTTAGGTAACTTTTTTTAGGGTACACGAATCGGTAGTAGGATATCCAGATCGATGGATATATGTAGACGATCTTTTTCTTGCTAGAAAAAATATTCTTTAGGCATACCCAGCCAGGCAGGGGGCACATTTGATAGCATTCGTCAGGAAGCTAAAACAGCGGATATGTCTATTAGTATGGACGGGTCTCTATTGAAATTTTCTTTTATAAAGGATAGTATCGATAACAATAAAAAACGTCAATGTCCGAAAAAACTAAAGTAAGAAAAAGTTAAAAATGTCCGATGAATGTAGAAATTTCAAACAGGAGTCGGCCGCAACGATGCTCCCGAAAAAAGTGACTTTAGTTATTTCACAACTAAAAAAATGCGACCAAAAGTGACTGCCAAGTGGCACTCAGAGCACAGGCAGATGAACCACACAAGTCCCAGTTACGGCCTTATGATCATCATCACCCTCTAAAAGCCCGTGAGGTTGCCGAAAAGAAGGCAGGAAATATTAAATTATCTTGGATTAATTTATTTTCCTAGGTTATACATTTTATGGGGCTCCAAATGGGTATAAAGAGGTTGAGAAACACAGTTTTAATCATTTTTACCGAGATTTTTAAAAGAAAATGCCGTTCAAAAATTGCATCCATAAAAAGAATAAGTTTATCACTTACTCTTGAGAATATTTCTTTCTTCTAACTCTTCAAGTGTTGGTCGCAGACTTAACCGCCTAAAATAAAAGAAAAAGTAATGCATAAAATATACATAAATTCAGAGATAAATTAATAACGTCGAGATCATACAAAAAGTGCTCGTAAACGAATTCACTTTCTTTCTCACATTAACTTTCCTTGCAATAAAACCGCCTAAAAGCCAAACTGATCAATTTTTTTTATTAATTAAATTAAATTTCATTTTATTTTCGATTATAAAAATTCAATTAAATTGAATTTAAAATTAATTAATTACAATTTTGTTAATTTGAAAAATATTAAAAAAGTTTTTTTTTCATTTACTTTTCATTAATTTTATTGTACTAAAGCTCAATTTAAATAAACAAAATTTTTATTAAATTATTTTGAATTCATTTGATTTTCTAGATATCAGCAGCGCGGTACTAAAATGACCATGAAATAAGAGAGAGAGAGAGAGAGAGAGAGAGAGAGAGAGAGAGAGAGAGAGAGAGAGAGAGAGAGAGAGAGAGAGAGAGAGAGAGAGAGAGAGAGAGAGAGAGAGAGAGAGAGAGAGAGAGAGAGAGAGAGAGAGAGAGAGAGAGAGAGAGAGAGAGAGAGAGAGAGAGAGAGAGAGAGAGAGAGAGAGAGAGAGAGAGAGAGAGAGAGAGAGAGAGAGAGAGAGAGAGAGAGAGAGAGAGAGAGAGAGAGAGAGAGAGAGAGAGAGAGAGAGAGAGAGAGAGAGAGAGAGAGAGAGAGAGAGAGAGAGAGAGAGAGAGAGAGAGAGAGAGAGAGAGAGAGAGAGAGAGAGAGAGAGAGAGAGAGAGAGAGAGAGAGAGAGAGAGAGAGAGAGAGAGAGAGAGAGAGAGAGAGAGAGAGAGAGAGAGAGAGAGAGAGAGAGAGAGAGAGAGAGAGAGAGAGAGAGAGAGAGAGAGAGAGAGAGAGAGAGAGAGAGAGAGAGAGAGAGAGAGAGAGAGAGAGAGAGAGAGAGAGAGAGAGAGAGAGAGAGAGAGAGAGAGAGAGAGAGAGAGAGAGAGAGAGAGAGAGAGAGAGAGAGAGAGAGAGAGAGAGAGAGAGAGAGAGAGAGAGAGAGAGAGAGAGAGAGAGAGAGAGAGAGAGAGAGAGAGAGAGAGAGAGAGAGAGAGAGAGAGAGAGAGAGAGAGAGAGAGAGAGAGAGAGAGAGAGAGAGAGAGAGAGAGAGAGATAGAGAGAACATCCAACTCATCTCATAGGGAGCCCTCACCTTCTGTGTTCAGGAAAGGTTAGAAAAATCCTGAAGAACAGCGAGAGATAGTTTTGCTGTAAGATTGGTGAGCTTTGACAAATTTCTAAGAATAAAAGTATGTACAGATTGAGTTCGATATAGTTACAATCTTTCTGATTTTAATCTTATCCTCCTTTTATTTATAACCCATCGCAAAAAACTGGACAGAGCCCAGAAAAAGACAGAGTAAAAATGAAGAAAAACAAAAAAGAAACAACAGAAATAAAGACACACTTTGACAACTACAAACAAGGGACAAAGAGAAATGACCAAAGATGGGAAGACTTCTGGTATTCAGTAGAGAAATCACAAATACGCTTCTCAATAACCCCAGCTGGGTTTACCAATTGGTACTTTCTTTGCAGAAAAAAAGTTACTTCTCCAAGTTGGAAATTTCATTAAATACTTTGCAAATTTAAAATAAAGGCGATGAACTTGCTTTCTCTTCCCACAATTAAAAAAAGACCAAACTGGAGCAAGGGCAAGTAAGTGAGAAACTGTTAGGCTATTATATAACTGAGAACAGTGAACTCTACTCAGACACGACACGTTTGAAGCCAGGGAGGCATACGCAGCTCGGATCTTACTAGCATAATTTTTCAGTGCCAGGTTTACAGTTTTTTTCAAGTTTGCTCCAATAGGCATGCTCAGATAAGTAAGGCTGCTAGCTAAAGGAGCCTCAGAGCCAGATAGACTTATTGAATTTTTGTTCCCTTTATAGTTGAATGGTAGAACAACTATTTTATCAGTATTAAAGCTCAAACCAATGTGTACTTACTCTTCTTGGAGAAGTTCAAAAGTTGAAGAGCATCCTTGGAAAGTGCAGGATAGGTTCATTGAGTCATCCGCAAACGTAACTAACGAAAGGTCAACTTATATATTCGTACAAACTTAGCTTAGCCACTTTAGTTTAAGGTCTGAGACAAAAAATTACCTTAGCTTCCCCATCCCCCACCCAACTTAAAATTCACAACATAAATTTAAAAAATAATGCATGTTCTATTTTGATGGGCTAACACTTGAAAAAATTTGAATGAAATTTAAAAATAAAAAATTAATATCGTACCTAATTAGTTTTGCACTGATGGCTTGCTTGAATTCTTCTCTTTCTTGATCTGTTTGCATGCGAAGAATACCTCGGTCAAGGAGGGTTTGTGGGTCCGGCCTTAGAGCAAGCTTTATATTTAAACTTTCTTTTCTTGCCAGTTTTACTGCTTGCCTTGAATTGGCATCCATTTCTAAAATACATTAAAATTGATCAGTGACAGTATATTTTGATCAAGATGGGAATAAAGGAGTAAAATCGATCCCCCTTGATCTCTCGAGGAGGCATCATGACAATTTCTTGAGAGGGAGGCTCTGAATATGCCAAAGTATGTTCTAGGGTTAAGCCCCATTTCATATTTAGCTTTTGCTGAGCGAGAATTTATTTTTCGTTTGTACTACTAGCAATGTGTCGCGCCAGAAAGTTGTGACCGTTTTCGGATACATTAGCGTCAAGGATTACAAATCTTCCAGGGAGGAGATTTCGCGACTGACAGATTTGAATCGCAATCTCCACTACATATCACGGTTGGCTCAGATACCAGGAATTCAAAAAACGGAAAAAAATACAGTCCAGAGATGCACATTTTTTTCTGTAATATTTTTGTTAAAAATAAAGATCACCTCCCTCCCCCTTTTATCAGGATTTTGTAACAAACAAAATTTTTTGGTAGCTTTAGTCATCGACATTAATATTTTTGGTTAAAACATAACCCCCCCCCCCCCTTAATCTCTCGCGATTTAGGAAACACAATTTATTCATACCATTATCATTATCTATCGATCTGCAATAATGCTTTCATTAAAAAAATACCCTCCCCCCAAATTGTCTTCTAAAAATCCAACAAAGGAAACTTACTGGTAGCAACCTTGATAAGCATTTCTATTTTTGATTAGAACAATCCTTTCTTAAAATCTGGACAATGAAATGAAGTAAATTTATTTGTAGCATTATCTTTTAGCATTAAATGAGACAAAGCAAATTTATTTGAAGCATTGGTATATAACTCTACATCTTCCATTTTAAAATACCTTTTTCTTTATATAGGCTATGGTGTCATAGGATTTTTCTGATACAGATCTATCTAATGCATGACAGTTCATCCAGGACAACCACTTTTTACCAAACCTTTGAAATCAAGTTACCCTCGTGTGACTGTAATTACTTTTATTTTGTTCACTGGTTTGTTTGAATTTTTGCAGTTTTTATATTTGTGAATAAATCCTTTACTACCTTAAAACTACAATATTCAAACCTCAAAATCCCCAACCCTCGTTATTCTTCTGCACATAATCATGTCCGTCCGGTAAGAGTGGACATGTCCAAAATCTTCGTAGGTTAATCATTTCCGTATACCTGGCCTTCCATGAAGCAGCATGGAATACAGAGACAGAAAATATAGAAAAAAAAACAGTAGCAAATGGTAAACAAAGCCCAAAATTTGCCCCACCCCCCAGAAAATTTGATATCAAAAGATTTGTTATATTTTTAATATAAATTTTATGCTTTCGCAATATTGACGAATTCACACTCATACGTCGGGAAGAAATTGTTGCATTTCTACCTGGTGCTATTAAACTAAGACAATCAGAAAAAACACTGATTTATTAAATTAAATAAAAAACGATTAATTATAAAGCCGTTGGCAAACAACAAGCAAATAAAAGCCTTCTCTTAACGGTTTCGCTTCTCTATTCAAATAAGTAAGTTTTCTTCATTTTAAATATAGAAAAACATGTCAAGAACCTTTAAATTTCTAGCTGATTGGAGTGACTATTCTAAAGTAAGGGAAAACACATTCACATAAGAATGTCATTTCTTCAACAAAATTTACTTACACTTGATAATTGTTCGCACTTTTACCTAATCGTGTTTTCTGAACTCTTTCTTTAACGCTTGAAAAAAATCATAAAAGAAGTTGTACCAAAACTTTCAAGCTTAACAACAAAGAATAAAACTCCTCAAGCATTTCCTTCTAACTCTCAGAATCCCAAGTTTACTAAACTTACAATCTTGAAAACTTACTAAATTCTCCTTCAAGATTTCATGAAAAAGGGACAAAAAGGAAAGAAGATTATCGGACAAGTTTTCACGATAATTTTAATTTTCAGTTTAAAATTTCAAGTTCAGTTTTATTCTTATTCGTCAAATACAGATGCGAAAAACAATATATAATATTGTTCCAAGGAGATAGGAACGTTTTCCAAAGAACGAGACTACGAGACAAGACTACGAGACGAAACTAAGTTTTCACAATAATTTTAGTTTTCAGTTTAAAATTTCAGGTTCAGTTTTATTCTTATTCGTCAAATAAAGATGCGAAAAACAATATATAATATTGTTCCAAGGAGATAGGAACGTTTTCCAAAGAACGAGACTACGAGACAAGACTACGAGCCGAAACTAAGTTTTCACAATCATTTTAGTTTTCAGTTTAAAATTTCAAGTTCAGTTTTATTCTCATTCGTCAAATACAGATGCGAAAAACAATATATAATATTGTTCCAAGGAGATAGGAACGTTTTCCAAAGAACGAGACTACGAGACAAGACTACGAGACGAAACTAAGTTTTCACAATAATTTTAGTTTTCAGTTCAAAATTTCAAGTTCAGTTTTATTCTTATTCGTCAAATACAGATGCGAAAAACAATACATAATATTGTTCCAAGGAGATAGGGACGTTTTCCAAAGAACGAGACTACGAGACAAGACTACGAGACGAAACTAAGTTTTCACAATAATTTTAGTTTTCAGTTCAAAACTTCAAGTTCAGTTTTATTCTTATTCGTCAATTACAGATGCGAAAAACAATATATAATATTGTTCCAAGGAGATAGGAACGTTTTCCAGAGAACGAGACTACGAGACAAGACTACGAGACGAAACTAAGTTTTTACAATAATTTTAGTTTTCAGTTTAAAATTTCAAGTTCAGTTTTATTCTTATTCGTCAAATACAGATGCGAAAAACAATATATAATATTGTTCCAAGGAGATAGGAACGTTTTCCAAAGAACAAGACTACGAGACAAGACTACGAGACGAAACTAAGTTTTCACAATAATTTTAGTTTTCAGTTTAAAATTTCAAGTTCAGTTTTATTCTTAAGTTTCGTTCAGTTTTAATGCGAAAAACAATATATAATATTGTTCCAAGGAGATAGGAACGTTTTCCAAAGAACGGGACTACAAGACCTCTCGATTTTGTTTTTCAGAAAAGCCAGCTGCACGCTTTTCATTAAGCACTAGACTCCCTAGACTTCTAGACTAGACCTCTAGTCAAAAGAACGAGACTACGAGACGAGACTAAGTTTTTACAAAGACTTCTAAAGAAACATTCTTTGATTTTCAATACATGTTTCACCATGTCAAGAAATAAAAACAAACATACTGATGTAAGATAATACAGTAGCTATTATTTTTTTTTTTTTTAGCTGTTCATTCAACAAAAAAAAAACAAAAAAAACACAATTTTGTTTCAATTAACTGATCTTTATTTGTTGTTATATTTTTTTCTGTTTTCCTAGCTTTGTTTAATTTTTCTTTTTTCTTGTGTATACTATCAACTTCAATAATCAAACAGTTCATGGTACCGGAATGTAACTAAGGAGTGACTCGACCCAATAGTCGAGTCGCAGCGACATTCTAAAAACGAATTTTGATAACAATAGATACACCAAAACAATTGACCTTTTGTGCTAATTCCAAATATATAAATTATATTGATGGATCAGGAAAAGAGGGAGGCGTGGTCCATTCTAATCGTCCTATATCCACTAATAAGGAGACCAATCAAACAGAAGATGGTTCCGAATCAACTTGCACACAAATTAAAACAAGCCAAGATATCCTCTCCACAATATCCACAATACCAAAATATACATCTCCACAAGATCATTATAATCCTTATTAGACGAGCTAAGACCGGCTTAAAAGAGACATTTACAATTTTAGCTATATGACTCTTAAGCTTTTTATTGGATGGAGGGGAAAATGCAGCATCTCCAGCACAGGGGAAGGGATCAGTATTGCCAGCGCAATGCAGGAGAGACTTCCTAAACTTTTATCTTTGGTAACCATACTAAACAGGGACTCACCATCATCCTCTCGATATAATATGGGGCCTTCTGACGAAGAATTGCTGTCCGTGTCATCTTCTCTACTTGTTGGGATGTGAGCAAGGGGGGTAGGAATACTAAGGGGCAAATAATTTGGCCGTGACTGTTGTTGCTGCTGAACATTTTCTTTTGACTCACTTGTTCCAGTTGATATGGAAAAACGAAGGGGTTTTGTGCTGTAAAAGAATTAAAAAATCAAAAAACAATATTAAAAGTTCAGAACTATTATGAATATTTATGTGAAGCCTGAAAACTTAGGTATACGCAAAACTAAAAACGCTAAGTTATACGCAAAACTAAGCACGAAGTCTAAAACACAAATTAGATCGCAGACTGAATTTTTGTTCGTTAATATAACACAAGAGGCATAACATGTTCTTACTTATGCTTGTTCAGCAGCAAAGGAATTTTCTTCCTATACCATACGAGAAAAATGACAAAAAGAAAAATGCCAGAACTAAGTGAAAGCATAAACATACAACGACCCTTTCACTCTTCGATTGAGGACTGATTTGTTTAGCATATTAAAAAGTTTGTTGCTTTTTTTTTTGGTTTTGTCCGTTGTGTGGTGACGCTTTCTAATTAAGTCAAATTTGGAAATTAGAAAAAACATTAAGACACAAATACAAACTTTAGAAATAAAATTTTTATTAAGATAAGGAACATATTGTGCAGACTAAAAAGAAAATTGAGAAATCATCACTTCTTAGTTATGTGCGTCAGTGGGCCCCGATAAAGTATGATTGCTGAAATATATAAATGAAACATTTAATGGAAACAGGGTGGCTTGATACTAATTTTATGCCGGACTGACCTCTGGTCCGTTGATTTTAGAAATACTTCGGAATATTGTTGGAGTATTGTAAGTGTTCAAGTATCTTATAGCATTATACATTATTGTAGATTTCTTATACTTGTTGTCTCCCTGGGACAAACAGTCCCAGCGTAATATAATATATATATATATATATATATATATATATATATATATATATATATATATATATATATATATATATATATATATATATATATATATATATATATATATTATCAAACCCTGTACTGGTGCATGTTAACTGATTAAAAGTATGTTAGGATAAACAGCCTCTCTAGAATATAATTCTAGTGCTACAGAAGATCCCAGTGGTTACGCCTCAAACCTTATGTTCTAATCAGGGAAATAATGCCTTAACTCGATTAGCTTTGGACCACAGGCACCCCACAACTGAAGGGGTAAAGAAGGCATTAACCTCAACCTCATCTAAATACCTTAAAACAAGTTTACCACAGCTGCTTTGTTTAAAATAACATACCTGTCTTTATCATATTTTCTTTTGTCAAATTCTGTATAGAATTGGGAAGGAGGCTCACAGAAGAGCCTACAATATCCTGCTAAGAATACTGTGTGCTCAACAAAAGAGGAAGCTCAACAAAAGAGCCTACAGTATCTTGCTAAGCATACTGTAGGCTCAACAAAAGAGGAAGGGGGCTCAACAAAAGAGCCTACAGTATCCTGCTAAGCTAAAAGCAATCCACCAACTGGGATTATAAAGAACAAACTTTGATGGAAATTATGATTTTAGCCTATTCTGGTTAAAGGACCTCAATACAGACTACTTCCTAGCATTCGCCTTTTTCATCACCATTATGACAAGCTACACAAATTCTGTTATTAATTCACGAGATCAACAACACAGACTTTTCAGGGAGAATCAGAACGTGCCACCAACTGGAACAGAAATTCCTATCAGTGCCCCTTTTCATCACAATCACCATGAGTTACAATTTTTTTTTTTTGGTAAGTCAAATGATCAGAGGTAAATTTTAAGATTAAACATTAAAAAACCGATATTTTCGCAATAAAAAAAATACTGTTTGTCATAAACTATAAAATTATATCAAAGGTTTATGCAATAATTAATAATGACTAGAAAACTGAGAACTAATTTATTGGAATTGTTTTGTACTTGTGACACAAGTGGCGATATTGACTACACCCCTATTTCATAGGTAATATTAGTTCAATTTCTATTGATCCCTTTTTTCGTCGTTATCATCACTGCTTACGTAATTTTCAGTAACTACTTCATATGGCCAAACACAATTTAGGGTTTAAAAAAATAAAAATAATTCTTTTAAGGCTAATGAATTTTTTTCATTATTAGGCATAAAGTTAAACTGTATCATGAATACTTTATACTACGAATTACGGTGATGACAGGGGGGGGGTCTAATCAGTAAATACTCGTCAAACGTCTATTCGAGATTTTCTTTACGTTTTTATTTTCTTTGAACTAAGTATTATTGCCTTAAAAGTAACAATAACATTTCCATATAAGGACCTTGTCTCCTTCTAAATCTTCTTCGTATTGTTTTGTTAATGCTTATTGAGCAAAGGATATTAAGGAATTCCCTTCCAGAGACAATAAAGAAGTAAGAGGATATTAAGTAAGTGTAGTTCCCTCGCTAAAGACAAATATTGTTATTGACCAAAGCTAATCACAAAAATCGCAAAGGGAGCGTTGACTATGCGTTAAAAATCAGACGACTTACCCTAAAGGGTATGGGTGTAAGTGCTGAAACAGAAAAGAGACGCTAGTGTCGAAAAAAAAGTCATCGAACACCATCTAGCGTTTGGTTTTTCTTGGCATTTCTTTCAAACTTCGTAATTGTGTTTTTTTTAGAAACTGAGAGCAGACACTAATTAATTTTGCCGTATTATTTCACAAAAAAATGCCAAGAAAACTTGGAAAACTATAGAAAACTTAAGGAAAGAAACTAGCAGGTTTCGGGCTAGGAAGAAGACTAAAAGCAAAAACGCGAAGTTTTGCCAAAATAATCATACTTAAGTAGGCCTACTCGAAACTAATTTTTGCGGATCTTGTGGAGACAGTGTGCACAAGAAGCATATAAAGAGCTGTTTATGCAACCAACACCTCAAAGTTTTGGCCTACGATTATTGGTAAGACAGTGGAATTGAAATACATTAAGAAATACAAGACTTGAGTGTTCGTGGCGGGACACATATAACCAGTTATTGCAACAACCAAAATACTGACGTAAGTACACATTTCAGGTCTGAACTTTAGGGTGTATGGATGCATGAAACAGATAGATAACTTATGGAATTTAAAGTTTTTTTTTAATTAAATTTAATAAGACAAATATGAATCGTTCCAGATACTGTAAAGGTTTGAAGATAAAAGCGTCGCATATTCGCCCATATCATATATATTTTGCAAAACAAAAACTATGTTTTTTTATTGTACTGACTGATCAATAGATATGTTGTGACACATAACTATGTAGAAAGTGATTTTAAGGGAAGGGGATCACAATAAAATCACAAAGTGGCTTTATTGGGAATCTTGTAATGTCATGTCGTGGTTAACCAGCATAGCATTTGCATTGCAGTAATCCTGCAGTGAAAAAAAACAAAAAAAAACAGCTTAGCAGTAATCATCCACTAACCTTTACATTTAAAGGCTAAAATCACTGAGAAACAGAAAGTTTACTTGAAAGAAATGTTGTGACTCATTTTTTTCTTTTTTTGGCTCAAAATTTTACTTAGCAGCAACGGGTCAAAGAAGGTAGGATAATTTGGCTTCCTTGGCTGCCATTTACTTAAGGAGTAAAAGGATTGGGGTACAAAAACACATCACAAAAGCAAACCAATAAAATTAAAGCACACTTTAACATGGAAGCATAGGAGAGTGGCTTTTTTTTCAGGAAACATTCCTAAATAAGATACAAGTAAGTTGGACTTTGTAAGGAAGATACAAGTTACAAGACCATTAGGGGAGCAACTATTACCCCGTTCCTCTCTCAATTCTAATACGCTAAAAAAAAAAACAATTTAAATATCTGCAACAGCGGTATACTTGTCCTTTTTAACAAAAAAAGGAGGAAAATAAAGATGTTATAAAAAGTTTAAAAATAATCTCCAAATTAACAAAACAAAATTTCCTGTTACATAGAAAATCCTTTTTTTTAATACTAAAACTAAAGTTTGGTGCGGGGGCGGGAGGAGGTAGGGCGGTTGGTGTACAGAACATATTTAATAACAACTCAAGGGTAGCTTCATATTTCATGACCGCCATATATACTTTATTTTATAGGTACTTTGACAGGCACAGCGCTACCACAAAACCATTCATAGGTATTTGCAGTGTCGTTTACAAATAATAGATGTAATGCCTCCCACCATTAATTAGGCTGTTTATCCTCGTAAATAAAAAACATTCAAAGACACGAATAAACAAAGACGAAGCCATGCAATGGCAATGCACATAAGACGTCAAATGTAATTTGACAATCCTAATTTGGTTTCGCCGGTGATTTTTTACTCGGATGAGTTTTTTTTGGCTGTTCGTATGGGCACTATAGTTTTCATTAATTCTTATATGCCTTATGATGACCGTTCCTCTAGATCGATGGCTAGATTTGCTAAAGCCTGTAACACGTTGAAGTTTCTAGTGGAAAAAATTCTTTCTATTTCTCTAGATTATATGATCATTGGTGACCTCAATACGGATATAAATAACTCATCAGTGAGATGTGATTTGTTGTTGGATTGCCTTCCATCGTATCATATTATACCAAAAACTCATCCGTTTTCTTACATTCACCATTCAGGCAGTAAGAGTAAATTGATCACATTATTTGATCACCTAGTATTACTACATCAATAGTGTTTCTACATGCTGAAGAACAAGACTTATACAATATCCTTATCTCACTTACTCTTACGCTGAATTTAAACCCTGTAAGTTTCTGCAAAGTACCCCAGTCTTCAAAATGGTTTGAAAAAAGTAATTGGAAGAAAGCTGATGTTCCTCCTTATGCGTTTACACTAACAAGGCTGCTGTCTGCTATACGAGTTCCCTATCATCTGCTTCAGAGCTCTATACGAGGGAATTGCAAAAAGGACCTGGATTGCTATTATAATCAAATAATTAAATGTTTATAAGATGCCGAGGCAGTTGCAGTGCCGCTGCAACGTGTTAGACGTGGTACGCAAAACCTATCTGGTCTTTAGATCCTAGTTTAAAAACTTTGAAAATTAAAGCTAAGTTTTTGTTAAAAGTTTGGAATGAATTTGATAGACCGCCTTGTGGTATTGTTTCTGACCTTAAGCGTAAGACCCGCAGGGAATATAAAAAATATCTTAAGTCTATGCGTTATCGTGGTATGGATTTTCCAGTGTCGAAGAGAGAATGGCGAAAAGTTATTAATTCTGAGTCGATTAGAAGTGATGTACCAAATAGTGATTGTCTTCCTGCTTCTGCTTGGCATGACCATTACTCGTCTATTTTTTCTAATGTTAATTACCGTGTGCATTCTTTGTATTCTCATTCTCTTTCTGCTATTTTTAGTACCCCTCTATCTCAGCGTCTCTGTGTTCCTATTTCTCTTTCATCTGTAATTGAAGCAATTAAGAAACTTAAATCAGATAATCTTGATAATGATGGTATATCTAGATTTCACCTTTTATTAGATTGCCCCCCCTTATTAACCATATACACCTACTTCTCCAGATGTGTATTTGTACTTCTAGTGTACCGGAGAGTTTTTTGTGTGGTACTGTCTCTTCAATTTTAAAGAAGGGGAATTCTCCTTTTATTTGCTCTTCTTACCGACCTATTTCTGTCTCTTGCACTTTTAGTAAAGTTCTTGAGCATGTTTTAATACCTTTTGTGACTAATAATATGCTTGAGAGAGATAACCAGTTTGGATTTAAGCCCGGAGTAGGTTGTCAACACACATATCGTGTATTATCTTCTTTGCTCCTTGAAAATTCTTCTAAGGGAAGGAGTATATATATTTGTACTTTAGATCTATCAAAAGCTTTTGATAGTGCATGTCATAGTCAGCTTTTTTCTGCTCTTCGTGGTTACGGTGTCAATCTATCGGTTATTTTGCTTCTTCGGTACTGGTACTCTAATTCTTTTCTTCGGCTGAAATCTCTGCCTGCATCTAATATTAAATTGAAAAGAGGTTTAAGGCAAGGTGGAGTTTTATCTCCGACCCTTTTTAATTTGTGTATTTCAGGAGTTCTGGCAAAGATTTCGGCTACCTATCTCTCCGGTTTTTCTGATGTTTCCTACCTGGCTTACGCTGATGATCTGCTTCTTATAAGCCGTACTAAAACTGGTTTATCTAACATGGTTGCTCGTGTTGCTTCTTCTTTTTCAGACATAGGCCTTTCTGTTAATGTAGATAAATGTAAATTTCTTTCTTTTAATAACATTTTTAGTACTTCCCTTCGCTGTAGTGGCTTTACTATCCCTCTCGTAGATTCTATTCGATGGCTCGGTATTTTTATTACTAATAGTCTTCAGAGCTTGCGCCAGCGCAGTCTCAGATATTAATATGAAAATTAAATTAGGATATGCTAAGATTGTTGCCAATAGAGGTAAATATAATAAACTTGCGTTGGCCAAGCTCTACTCAACTTTTTGTGACCATTCAATTCTTTTTGCTTCTTGAATTTTCATCCTTCTGAAGAAAACTGAGTTAAAAAGAATCCGGATTAATTATTTTAGATTTTGTAAATTTTTGTTGTTTCTTCCACCTTGGACCAAAAACCGGGTAATTATTAATAAATTTCTTGTTCCTAATATTACTGAAAAACTGGAAGCACTACACAGAAAACTTTCAAATCATGCTTGTATCCGTTTTTCTCCGCACCATCACCTTATCAGGTTTTTTCAGTCGTAAGTTATTTTTCTTTTTTTTGTTTAGTTGTTTTTCTCTGTTTGGTCATTCTACAATTTAGATTTGTAAAGAGTGAGTAAAAATACAATAATGATAATATTAATGACTGCTTATTAGATTTTGCAAGTTGTCATTTTTTTTTTTTTTCCTGTTTTCCCCCTCCTTTCACGTTATTTTTTTTTTTTTGCTGTAGTTTCTTTTAAATTATTATTTGTTACACTGTAATTTGGTAATTTTTGATTTATATATTGTCTTGTGTCGCATTTTTTGTGTTTTTCCCCGTGATACTCCACGTATTGTACCTCTGTATAGTGTGGGTTAAAAATAAATAATAATAATAATAATAATAATAATAAACAGAAGTGAGGCTGTATAATTACCTGAATTTAATCCTTAAAGAGTGTCTTCTGCAGCAAGAAAAGGAGGAAAAGCTATATGTCTTTATTTTGGAAGGCCGTGTTCATCGTAAAATAATAATAATAAAATAATCGAAATCTGCACCACTGTTGAGACGACAAAGCTAATATTGTTCAAAAGGGTTGAAAAAAGGAGAATAGTGTTCGATATGTCATTGATTACGCTAGCTAACCCTTTATGTACTTATCCCTGTTCGGGCGTTCTTGAACGCCAGATTGCGCAGAGATATTGTGACGCTTTAAACTACCTAGGCACACGTTTATTTCTACAGAGACTGAAGGAAACGTCCCTGCTTCTGAGGTATTCGATCTTGAGGAACTCAAAGGAAGAGTCAATATTTTCTTTATGTGCGGTCAAAATAGTCCGTTTATTGCGCAGAATTCATTCTTCTTCTTCTTTATCTTTATTCTTCTTTAGACATTATTCTTCTTTTAAATGACAGAGTAACGAAAAACTAAGTCAAGTCGAATTTACAAGTGAGAAAAGTGTAAAAGAAACAAGTTAGTCTTTCAAAACAAAAAAGGCTTATAAGAATGAATTCATTCTTCTTCTTCTTTATCTTTATTCTTCTTTTAAATGACAGAGTAACGAAAAACTAAGTCAAGTCGAATTTACAAGTGAGTAAAGTTTAAAAGAAACAAGTTAGTCTTTCAAAACAAAAAAGGCCTATAAGGATGAATTCATTCTTCTTCTTCTTTATCTTTATTCTTCTTTAGACATTATTCTTCTTTTAAATGACAGAGTAACGAAAAACTAAGTCAAGTCGAATTTACAAGTGAGTAAAGTTTAAAAGAAACAAGTTAGTCTTTCAAAACAAAAAAGGCTTATAAGAATGAATTCATTCTTCTTCTTCTTTATCTTTATTCTTCTTTTAAATGACAGAGTAACGAAAAACTAAGTCAAGTCGAATTTACAAGTGAGTAAATTTTAAAAGAAACAAGTTAGTCTTTCAAAACAAAAAAGGCTTATAAGAATGAATTCATTCTTCTTCTTCTTTATCTTTATTCTTCTTTTAAATGACAGAGTAACGAAAAACTAAGTCAAGTCGAATTTACAAGTGAGTAAAGTTTAAAAGAAACAAGTTAGTCTTTCAAAACAAAAAAGGCCTATAAGAATGAATTCATTCTTCTTCTTCTATATCTTTATTCTTCTTTAGACATTATTCTTCTTTTAAATGACAGAGTAACGAAAAACTAAGTCAAGTCGAATTTACAAGTGAGTAAAGTTTAAAAGAAACAAGTTAGTCTTTCAAAACAAAAAAGGCTTATAAGAATGAATTCATTCTTCTTCTTCTTTATCTTTATTCTTCTTTTAAATGACAGAGTAACGAAAAACTAAGTCAAGTCGAATTTACAAGTGAGTAAAGTTTAAAAGAAACAAGTTAGTCTTTCAAAACAAAAAAGGCCTATAAGGATGAATTCATTCTTCTTCTTCTTTATCTTTATTCTTCTTTAGACATTATTCTTCTTTTAAATGACAGAGTAACGAAAAACTAAGTCAAGTCGAATTTACAAGTGAGAAAAGTGTAAAAGAAACAAGTTAGTCTTTCAAAACAAAAAAGGCTTATAAGAATGAATTCATTCTTCTTCTTCTTTATCTTTATTCTTCTTTTAAATGACAGAGTAACGAAAAACTAAGTCAAGTCGAATTTACAAGTGAGTAAAGTTTAAAAGAAACAAGTTAGTCTTTCAAAACAAAAAAGGCTTATAAGAATGAATTCATTCTTCTTCTTCTTTATCTTTATTCTTCTTTATACATTATTCTTCTTTTAAATGACAGAGTAACGAAAAACTAAGTCAAGTCGAATTTACAAGTGAGTAAAGTTTAAAAGAAACAAGCTAGCCTTTCAAAACAAAAAAGGCCTATTAAGAATGAATTCATTCTTCTTCTTCTTTATCTTTATTCTTCTTTATACATTATTCTTCTTTTAAATGACAGAGTAACGAAAAACTAAGTCAAGTCGAATTTACAAGTGAGTAAAGTTTAAAAGAAACAAGTTAGTCTTTCAAAACAAAAAAGGCTTATAAGAATGAATTCATTCTTCTCCTTCTTTATCTTTATTCTTCTTTATACATTATTCTTCTTTTAAATGACAGAGTAACGAAAAACTAAGTCAAGTCGAATTTACAAGTGAGTAAAGTTTAAAAGAAACAAGTTAGTCTTTCAAAACAAAAAAGGCTTATAAGAATGAATTCATTCTTCTTCTTCTTTATCTTTATTCTTCTTTATACATTATTCTTCTTTTAAATGACAGAGTAACGAAAAACTAAGTCAAGTCGAATTTACAAGTGAGTAAAGTTTAAAAGAAACAAGCTAGCCTTTCAAAACAAAAAAGGCCTATAAGAATGAATTCATTCTTCTTCTTCTTTATCTTTATTCTTCTTTAGACATTATTCTTCTTTTAAATGACAGAGTAACGAAAAACTAAGTCAAGTCGAATTTACAAGTGAGTAAAGTTTAAAAGAAACAAGTTAGTCTTTCAAAACAAAAAAGGCTTATAAGAATGAATTCATTCTTCTTCTTCTTTATCTTTATTCTTCTTTATACATTATTCTTCTTTTAAATGACAGAGTAACGAAAAACTAAGTCAAGTCGAATTTACAAGTGAGTAAAGTTTAAAAGAAACAAGTTAGTCTTTCAAAACAAAAAAGGCTTATAAGAATGAATTCATTCTTCTCCTTCTTTATCTTTATTCTTCTTTAGACATTATTCTTCTTTTAAATGACAGAGTAACGAAAAACTAAGTCAAGTCGAATTTACAAGTGAGTAAAGTTTAAAAGAAACAAGTTAGTCTTTCAAAACAAAAAGGCTTATAAGAATGAATTCATTCTTCTTCTTCTTTATCTTTATTCTTCTTTATACATTATTCTTCTTTTAAATGACAGAGTAACGAAAAACTAAGTCAAGTCGAATTTACAAGTGAGTAAAGTTTAAAAGAAACAAGTTAGTCTTTCAAAACAAAAAAGGCTTATAAGAATGAATTCATTCTTCTTCTTCTTTATCTTTATTCTTCTTTATACATTATTCTTCTTTTAAATGACAGAGTAACGAAAAACTAAGTCAAGTCGAATTTACAAGTGAGTAAAGTTTAAAAGAAACAAGTTAGTCTTTCAAAACAAAAAAGGCCTATAAGAATGAATTTATTCTGAAGAGCCTATTTTATGGAGAAAGGAGGATAAGGTAGATTGGAAGAAACAGATTGGAAGGTTGGAACGCAAAGTCAATATTTGTATTTTTATTTTTACTATTTTTTTTGAATTCACTTTTATGATAAATTACTTATTATTACAGCAATATTAGTTATATTTTTTTTTTTAACTTAATTTTTTTTATTTTCTTGCTATCTGTATTTTTAATAAAAATCCTAAGCTGCCGATGAAGAATACGTTTCTGAAATAAATAAAAATTCTTTTCGCTCTCAATCACTGCCTGCGTCAGCTAAAAATTTTAAAGAAAATCGAGTCACGTGTCATTTTAGGCGCAGTTTTTAAAGCAGGGTTTACCTCCGGAGGTAACAATCAATGTTACCTCCGTTTTTTTTTGTTTACCAAAGTACTATCGCGTTACTTCTCTGGAAACAAAAAACAAACTTTCATTTGACCAAATTAAACTAATTTAATTTCATGTGTTAATGAGATTAATTCTGTTCAAGTTTATTTCAATTCTACAAATTACTGTTCAGCCATTTATTACTCTACTATTGACAACTCATCACAGCACCAGGTCATCTGAGGCAAACACAATTGTGCGAACTCTTCACGCAGCTCACTCTGTTCAGATTTGACTCTCTACCCCCCTCCAATAAAGTTGCCACTTCCTTTAAATAATTTTTAACGACCTTTTCTCACTCAACTTGAAGAGTTGTTAAAATTTTTACGATTTAAAACCACTAAAATCATTTTGAGTCAAGCTTGAAGTATAAAAGAATTCGGCAAGGCTGCTAAGTGGCCGCTGAACTATCTACAGCTGACCAGAGCAGTGCCAAAAAAGAAAAAGAGCTTAAGAACCATAATTTTTTACCGAAGTCCTTACCAAAGAACTTGTATCGCTAGAATAAATTTTTTTTTTTTGGTAAAGTTACATTGAGAAGCCAAAGATGATTTGTTTTTTTTTATAAGCAGAATTGTGAATGCACCAAGGACATCCAAATAAAACCCTTCTTTGCACCCTGGAACCATCTTAGGTCTATCCATACCTGAAAACCGCAATTGTCTAAGACTGTCTCTAGGTATTCCAAAAACGCCGAAGTTTTTAAGGAAGTACCACATTCTCGTCAGTGTTGCCACGTTGAATAGCGAAAATAAATAAGCAGAGCTAATTAGTTAAATTTTACAAGACTTTTGCCCGTAAAAATTCAAACATTACGATCTGTTGATTTCCAAAGACCTAAGCTGTTTCCTAAGCTGTTTAGTAACATATGGTTTGAACTTATTTTTTTGCCGATTTTTCACCCATGTTTCTTTTTTTTTAATTTAGTGCCCACTACTATCATAAAGGGCATAACTATGTGCATCATAAAAAAAAAAATTCATAAAAAAAACTTTTTCATAAAAAAACCTTTTTTTCATAAAAAAAAACCAACTTTTTCATAAAAAAAAAACAACTGAATTCCAGGTTTCTCCTAATATTTAAAGACATATAAGGTCACGTAAGCTTCCATGTAACCAACTCAAATAATTTTAATTGATTGTCGATGTCTTTGGTACTTCACGGTTATCTGACGGCCCACTTTTGCTGTGCTCAAATTCGAGCTAATGTTGAGGATTCTCAACCATTAGATGTGTTCTGACATCTAAGTCAAAACGGAAGGAGATAATATAGCATTAACCGATGCCCTTTCCTTCACTTCATTTGGTGGCTTTTGTTATTGCTGATTTAATGGTATATTATTGATTTTATTCAGATAATTTACCCATTTAATTTTTATTCAATTTTAATAGTTAATTTTAATCATTTAATCAATTAATTACTGGATCATAGGCTTGCCTCCTCGAGTGCTATATTGGAAGTCTAAGTTTATAAGTGGAATAAACCTCTATGCATAAAATATTTCTTCTCTCATTAGCTACTAATGAATTACAAAGTTTAGATCCTCTATTATAAAAGCGAACGCAAAGAGTTACATCTCTCCGATCACGCTACACCTCTCGGTTGTCAGCTTGTGTACAAAAATGTACATATAATGATAGTAATAATCGATGTAGGTCGCCATTAGACAATTAGAACATTATAAATTAGTAGCAGTGCCGGGATTAAAATGTTAGAGTTTTGAGATATTTGGTCCACACGAGTACTCTCCAATTGAAAGAAGGAAAAGACTAAAATATTTTAAGTCTTTCCAAAATTTTTTTTTGTTAACGATTGCCTAGCAAGACTTCTGTGGCCTTCAATAGGCACCAGCTGGGCATTCCTGAGCCCATATTCGACGAGTTTCCTTATAATCCCTCCCAGATCAACTATCTAGAAGTTCCTCTGCTCAGTTTTAGCCTCCTGAATTCCTGCAGAAGAAAAGAAAGCTGAATAGAGAAAAGGGTATTTTGTGTATTAGCCAACCAAAGGATTAAGGCGGTAGCAGTTTGGTGACTAAAAACTCATGTAGTTCTTTAGTATAAGTTTCGCCATGGCAATAAAAAAACAAAAACTTACCTAGATGTGTTTCCGTCCCTTCCTGTAATGGCTTTAGATTCTTGAGATGGCGTTGGAGTATTCGTCTGAGAATTTAAAATATTCTTATGTGTTGCTGTTCCATTCAACTTCTTCTATAATACAAAATAAGGAGAAAAGAATTCCAAGTTTTCAAATAGTTATTAGGCGCTTAACACCTAATTATAAATGTAAATAATGAAAGTATTATTTGTCGTTGGACAGTTTCTACCAACTGTGACGAAGCCTCTTTATGATTAAGTAAAATTCAATCAAGAAATAAGAATCTTATTTCCAGCTGTTCCATTCAACTTTATCAACAGAACGTAAAAGTTATACATAAAATACTTTACTTTTTTGAACGATATATAAATGGCACAATAATTCTACGACTTAATAATTTTAAAATACAATGATTTAATAATAAGGATGATAATATTAAAAAAAAAATGATTATAGCAAATAAAATTATTTGCTGCTGCATACCTTATAATAGATTAAACTATTAGAACAAATACTAGCCTTTACATAATTGTTACCAAATCGTAATAAAAAGGAAAAAAGTAAAAAAGTGCCATACATATATATAAACATTCAAAGACACGTACATATATATAAACATAAACATTCATATTATATATATATATATATATATATATATATATATATATATATATATATATATATATATATATTCATTATAAGTCTGACCAGTATAATTTAGAGATCAAAGGTTACTCCAAAGGCTATTGATTCTCGGTGCTTGCATATGCATACAAATCTAAGGAACAAGTTCAATTTATTTTGAACACTGATGAAAAGACTTAAAATTTCCTTTTTATTTGCTTAAGAATATACTATTATTTATATCTGGAATTTTTGATAAAAATTTAATATATTTTATTCGAAACTTTGTAAAACTGGACGAATAATTATTTGTACCTTTTTTAGTTATTTGATAAAATTTTAAATATTTAATTCGACACTTTGTAAAACTGGGTTAATAATAGTATATATATATATATATATATATATATATATATATATATATATATATATATATATATATATATATATATATATATATATATATATATATATATATATATATATATATATATATATATATATATACATTTTTCTGGCAGAAAACCATTGTTTCAAACGTTAGTCTCCCCAGAACAAAATTATAGACTACTCTCTCATTGAAAAATATCTCATCTACCAAAATTGATCCAAAGTATTCCCAAAAGCAAATTTCGGCATCAAAATACAAAAACAAACCAATAAATATACAATTTAATGGAATTGTCTATAATTTGTAACTTTTTGGCCCAAAAACACATACAAATTTTGACAATCTTTCTCTGAAAAAGGTCCAAGCTTTAAAGACGACAGAACCTTTCCAGAACACTGCACATCTTCAAAAACCTTTTATTTGACAAAAGGTTCAGTTTAATAAAACCCGCAACAGAGAAGACTCAACTTTATTCGAGACAGGATTGATTAAGACGCAATTTTATTATAGAGTGTAAGTACTGCACTGTTCTTTTTTGTTTTCCATCATACTTTCTATAATGTTTTCACTTCTTAGAAAAGCAAATGAAAGTCCGAAATCGTGAACTTTCATTCCCACCCTTAGAAAGAGTAAAAGACCGAACCAAGAATAAAAGGAAAAATTTTCCAGAGTGTAATTCCTGCACAGTTCTTTTTTGTTTTCCATCATACTTTCTATGTTGTTTTTACTTCTTAGAAAAGCAAATGAAAGTCCGAAAGCAAGAACTTTCATTCTTGCCCGTGGAAAAAAATAAAATTCCGAATCGGGAATAAAAAAAAAGACAAAAAAGGCGCCAGGAACAAACTGAAAGTCAAAACAAAACCAAAAAATAAATAAATAAGACTTAAATAAAGTGCAGGTCCTGTAATGCTCTTCTTTGTTGTTCTGCCATAGTTCTATATATTTTTTTTTTACTTCTTGGAACAAAGTTTTAAAACAAAAAATCAAGGGCTCCTTGGGGAAAACCCCCCACCAAAATCAAATTCTCTATACTGCGGAATATTATAAGTTTTTCTAATGAATCAACAAGTGCATATGAAAGGAACATCACCTAATTCTTCTTATTTATTACTTGTTTAGCTGAAGTTTTATTTTTTTTCTTTAAAAGAAGAATATTTTCAAAAATGATTACTAAGGGACGTAGGGACTCGATAAGGGAAGGGCGGAATCTGGGACTTAGCCAAATTTACATAGCCTTTCAATTCATCTAATTGAACATAATTGAGGCCACTTTTTTGTATTTTGTTTTTAACAAATTAAACATCCGGGTCATTCTTTAAAATAAAAGTTAAGACAATAAAGATATGAATAATATTTTTCAGTAGTATTACAGACGTACACAAGGAGAGGGGGATATTATTGTGCCCTAAAACTGCCATTTTCCCATTTCCGACTCCCCCCTCCTTAGTAAAAGTCGTAGGCCCCCCTCCAACGGTGGAACCTATGACTATTAATGCGATGGGTTAATTGTCTGCAGAAAACAATCCATCAGTTGATGTGAATCGAACTATTCGGCCTAACCTGTGAAAAGGATTTCTGGCTAATCCGCCTATATTTCTTTTCCTCAACAAAGCACGTTTATTTGTTAATTTTGCTCTTGAAATTAGTTACGAATGCTCTATTCTGGCCAAAGTCTTTCAAAATTTGGATCAATTGGACATTTGGTTTAATTAAAGAATACGCGTGGATTGCGGTTGAGCGTCAATACAAAGAAAAAACATAATCAATCTGATATTGCTTAGCAATCAATAGACTCTATTCAACACATCGGAACAATAGACAATTTTCGTGATTTCTTTTTCTTTCTTTCTTTATAGAAAAAGTACACAACAGGCTTTTTATCAAGGTGACTGAAATTGCCAGGGTTGACTAATAATTGTACTTATTTCACGTTGCAAGCCCTTGACTCAGCGTGGCGTTAGAGATTCAGTGACAAATTTGGCCCTAGAAAGTCTATCCACAGTTGATGGCTTGATGATCGACAACTACTCTCGACCAGCCGCCTGCCATGCTTCTTAAACTCGCCAAGTGATTCGGGTCGAACTTGAATGGTAGATACCCAAGTTTTTCTTTGACTAGTTGCTAGGTTCCTTCCTGACGGCAATGGAAGACACCTTCAGTGTTTTCATTATAGGGATTTCCCCCCTAAAATGGGGATTTTTAAGGTCTTTTAGGGGCAAAAATTTTTCATTCAGGGATTGGGGTATTTTTACAAGTCTTCTGGATTTTTTGAGGAATTCTTAGGGTTTCGGCCCTTGGAAATCCTCTTCCGACCCGAAAAAGAAAAATGGGACGGAAGTAGTTTTCCGTCCCATTTTTCCAGAAAGCTTATAGTCTGGATGCGCCATAAAGAAAGTTAAGGATCTTTTGCACAGTCGATTCGGAAGCGCATTATGTTTGAATGCTTGCCTATGCTGGATAGAACCTTCTAGGAGACGACGATACCAACAACTAAATTGACCTAGAAGTCAAGAGAAGAGGGGTTCGGAATTCACTCAACACTTCTAATCTTTTGAAGAAAACCTGGGAAAGATGCAGATTAGGGATACCTGCTTTCAAAGGTACAGAGGTACACCTCAATTAATTCGGGAGTCGAAGAAGGACTAAGTGAAGCCACAGAATCTGGCACCGGAATCTATTAATCAAAACCAATCTTATCTAGTCGATAAATACAAAGCATAGTTTTAAACGTCAAAACACGAGATTTTGGTACAAGTAAAGGTCTTGAGTTTCAAAATAAGTCGTCTTGAACAAACGCTATTAAAAGTCAGCATAACAAGGCTTTATTTGGAAATGGGAAACTTAATGGGAAAAAATCGGGAAATTATATTGATTTTGGTATTGGAAATAGGGATTTCTAGAGATTTGCAATGAGCCTTGTTGGGATTTAAAAAAGTATGAAGTGGAAACACTGGGCACCTTAGGCATTGCTTCTATATCATGTCAGTAAATCGTAACACATGGCCGCTGTAATGCGTGGCTGCCGTAATACAAACCTCCTGAGATGTCTGTATTAAGCGGTGGAGCTCAAAGAGAGAAACCCACAATCCTAAACACAGGTTATTATCAGGAAGAGGGATGAAACTAGTTGGACTAGAAGACATAAAACACACAATCAAAGAGACAGTTCAGGAGACCAGAAAATTTGTCCCAGGGGGGACTAGTGTTCATAAAATTACTCATTCAGGCCATGAAGACTGAACAGTAGCTGCATTTTTGTATTACAAACAAACACACTATCATTTGCTCTTTCTTTTCCAAACGTCGTTTGGGAATTCTCCCACAGCATCATGAATTCGATTCTCAGCGCAAAAATGAAAAAAAATGAGGAGCTATACTACCAAGTCGGTGGGCAAAGGAGGTGATATTCTTGGGTTTAGGAAAAATTCACCCCGGAAAACTTGCCCTTACATCTGTACCCGGCCACCCCCAAAGCAGTTCAACAGCCCTATTATATTTCGAGCATTTATTGCTAAGGAAAACCTTTAGATAAGACAGATCACCAATCAATAGCCTTTTTCCTTCTTAAAGAGTAAAACTTACATCCAAAATTTAGGAATTCGTTTCATTTACAGGTTAGTTTACTATTGTAAAAAAAAAGACTGCCATTTTCGCGGTAAAAACCCCTGTTGCCCAGAAAAAAAGGAAATCAGTAGTTTAAAATTTTTATAGAAGAAATGCCGCTTTTGGCACCGGATAATACTGACTCCTTTATGTACCAGCTTTATTTGTTAAGCACACGACCCCTGAGCATTTTTTTTAACAAAGAAAAGGAAGTTTGTGTCATCCGTAAGGCGACGAAGTTTTTAATCATATTTATTCTTAGTTAGTTGAAAAAACTGAGATATGTGAGTCGCTTACCCAAAAAGTGACAGAGGCAACCACTGCATGCACTTTCTTGCAACGCTGTTTATGTTGCAAGACAATACCTTGGGAAATCGGGGAGATAAGCTTAAATCCTGAAAAAAGATAGGCCTGTGCCCACACAAACAACACTTGAAAAGCTGCACCCTTTTCAACAATGCAATCGGATTTACTTATGCTTAATCCCAGAAAATATACAATTTCATATGTAGCACTATTGAATTCGTCTCTAAAATGTTTCAAAAGTTCGATTTGACCTTTAGATTAGTTAGATTAGATATCAATTTAGCTCCTCTGCATACTGGAGAGCTTTACCACCATCCATCCAGTCCCCGTTAAAACAACTTTTTGCTGACTCAAACTTTTTACCAAACCGGCTGAAAACACTGGGGAAGGGGCGTCCCCAATCCCCTCATACGTGACCCCCTTGTCGACAACTATAGCAGATAATAAAGTCTACCCCTTGCGATCAAAAAAGCGTCCACTAGGCGTATACACGAAGGTGCTTTTCCTAATGATCTAATGCTAATGTCAAACTAATTTACACCATAAATCTTACACCATAAACCATGCAGCATAAACAAACTTGCACAAACTACATAAACCTAAAGTCATGTTTTACCGATGAACGTTGACATTACAGCTAATGTCAACTAATCTTATTTTAAGTATTTTTTTTCCCAGAAAAAAAAAATTAGAGATGCGTGTTTATTTATGTGTTTTTTCCATTTTTTCTTGTTTTTTTTTTCCTCAGGGGCGATCTGATCGAACTGATAATCGTAGAAGATTGGGAGGACTCTATGGAACGGAAATTATAATTTGTAGAGCCTTTTTGAAGTAAGCAAAAAGATTATGCCACGGGAAAACAGCATTGAACTTAAATAGCTTTATATATTTGGAATCAGCATAACAAACCAATTCTTTTGACGCATTAATTGTTATCAAACTTCCTTTTTTTCACAGTTCTAGTTAACATTGGCCCCAGTCACTGCTTATTTACAGTTCGTTACCATGCTCTATTTAACTGTAGAGCATGCATTTTGCAATATAGGTAGATTGTTCCAGAATCTTTTCTTCATTCTTTTTTTTTCTTAGTTTCTCTTTGTCTGCTCAATTTTACATGCGAGGAAAATTTTCCAGGAAGGATTTGCCACGGGGTAAATGTTCCAAGGGGATTTTTCATGAGAGAAATTTTCCGCATGGGAGGGGAGGATTTTCTGGAGAGAATACACTGGACCCCGAATAAAACGATTGATTGATCAAGAACTTGCCCCCAGGAAACTTGTTCCATGGAAAATTCGCTATGAAAACAGTCGCCCCCCAGGAAAACTGCAAAAACGACTACGGCTCCCAATCCACTTTTAGAAGAATTACGATCCAAACTCTTATTACATGATTTCATGCTTTAAAAAATCAACTCAACTCTAACTTCACTTGCCTTGAGAATCCATGGTCAAGTACCAAAGCCAAAAATATCAACCCCAGAATCCTTTTTTCAAAATTTATTGGTTCTGCCTCAAATCACCCCTCTTCTAACAAAACCAAAAGGAAAGGAGACTATTAGACATGGAAAAATAAAGGGCAAAAACAACAGTCAAAGAGGAAAAATCAATAGCTGTAGAAAGCGCAAAGTCATCAATTGTTCTAGAGGGAGAAAAGCATGGAAGCACAGGGACATAAACCATCTCAGTCACTGGAAACAAGAATGATGAGAGCATTATTATAGAAAGTAGCTCATCCTTCAAAATAAGAGCGGAAAGTCCCAATGGAAATAAACAACATTGTACGAATCATCAGTCCCACGCGAAGTCCCAATAGGTCGAAAATTTGAGATTGGGACGTGATGAGTAGTTACATAAAACTCACAAAACTGATTAATTTACCAGTTAACAAACCGCCATTAATAATAAGAAAGAGATAAGAAACATTACCAAAAACTTCCATTGCAACTCTAGAAATTAACAAGATTGAAAGGAATCACCAGCACGAACATGCACGTATGAACGATTTTTTTCCGGGGGGGGGGGGCATAGTAGAAGGCAAACTTCATTTGGCAATTTGCATAGGAACTGTCCAGAAATCCAAGAAAAGTTGGAATTTCGAGGGGGCAGGTCTCAACCCCCCCCTCCCCACCTCTACACACTTCCCCGAGTACGCCGTTGCTGACATACTCAGAGAAGTGCAGTTGCTGGAGCCAAAACAGTGTATGAGGATTGCCAGAAAACCACCAAGGCCAAATGCAACACATAATAGTTTTGTTTTAACATTACCGAACACCTCCGTAGCACCTCTTAAAATTAACAAAGGTTGAAATGAATCATCATTACGAACAGGTACGAGCGCAGTATTTGTTGTTTTTTTCAAGGGGGGAGGGGCAGTAAAAGACAACCTTTATTTGAAAATTAGAACAGGAGCTGTCCAGAAATTCAGGAAACTCGGGTTTTCAAGGGGTCGGGCCTTGAGAGGCTCTCTTGTGCACGTCCCTAAGCATGCCTTAGAAGTCAAATAGCACTAAATAGCAGTTGCTGGAACAAAACAATGTGTGGGGATTGCGAGAAAAATCACCAAGGCCAAATGCGACACATAACAGTCGTGTTTAATTAATTTTCGTCCTAACATATAACTTATTTCAAGTTTCGACCAGGTGTATGCACATTTTTAAGCAAAAAAAAGCTACAGGAACTGATGAAAAAGCTAACTTAAGTCAAAATATCTTTATAAACCATCAAGTGTCTGTCTTCCTATTTATAAGGTGACGTCATTTCAGTAGACATTCGAGGGTCGAAGGCACATACATGCTGAATAAGCTGGTGAAAAAACGAAGCCAGGTCTTTGGCTGTTGTACATTACAGATAGAAATATGTATGTTCCATATAATGTAACAAATAAGGTAGGATGGGGGAGAACTCAAGAGGTCCCAACGGAGAATTATTCATATTTTGCATTTGCTCTTGCGGGCGGTAAAAATAACTAAATTCTGATGTAAATAGTAATTTTAGCGTAAATTTCAGCAGAACCCTTAATTTTCACAGGATTTCTTCCCTTAAAACCCAAATGTAAATAAGATATTCTCATCATTCCAAGAAGATGGGCTGGGGAAGGACTCGGGGGTTTTCAAAGGTAATTCTGCAAAATTTTTCCTTGTGTGCTGTCATAGACCAAAAGCTAAATCCTGACAAACGGTACTTTTACCGTAAGTACCGTAAGTACCAACGGTACTTTTACCGTAAGTACCGTAAGTACAAACGGTACTTTTACCGTAAGTACAGACGGTACTTTTACCATAAGTACCGTAAGTACAAACGGTACTTTTACTGTAAGTACCGTAAGTACAAACGGTACTTTTACCGTAAGTACCATAAGTACAAACGGTACTTTTACCGTAAGTACAAACAGTGCTTTTACCACAAGTACCGTAAGTAAAAACGGTACTTTTACCGCAAGTACCATAAGTACAAACGGTACTTTTACCGTAAGTACCGTAAGTACAAACAGTACTTTTACCGGTACCTCCATTGAACCTCAAAGGATTTCTTTTTTTTAGGTGAAAGAGATGTATCGCAACAAGTTTTGTCCGACAAAACTTCTAATATTGGTGTCTTTTTTGTCGTTACTCAGTTTCATCTTAAAGAAAGAGCAGCATGTATCAAACCCAACATCCAATTCAAATAAAAAGACAACAGAACAGGAGATGTTTGAAAGAGAAAGTCCCTACTTTCCTTATGAAGCTTTCAAAATGAAAAGATTTGTCAGGAACTGCAACCGCTTTCCAACATTTCATACAATCTCATTTGATAACAGCTATTGGCAAGTGGCCAACTTAAAATCCACAACCATTTACTTATTTAGCGCTCATTTTGATAACAGAACATACCCGACAATTCGAATCTTAGCCGAGACAGTGGGCAGAGTTAACCAATTGACAACAAAATGTTATTTATGGTTTAGTATAAACAGTGCACCAGTAATAACAGATATCAAATTAACGTATCTGTATGGCAAGCCTAGTTTCTATACTAAGAAACACTCTCAATATACATTTCCTATCATGATATCGTGCATCATTCCAAGGAGAGATAGTATACCTATATCCATTTCAATCGCAGAATCAAACTGCACCCGCATTTCAAACAACATTAAAGTATATTCTACAAATTCAAATGAAAAGAGAGGCATTAGTGTATGTCTTAAAGGATTGCAATACAATTCAGATATATCAAAACAACTCGCAGAATGGATTGAAATAAACAAAGAACTTGGAATAGCAAAAATGACCTTTTATATATACAATATCCACTCAAAAACAAAACAGCTGTTAGAGAAATATACTGAATCGGGTTCAATTGATATGCTACCCATCACAATCCCGGGTTGTGTACCCAATACATATTTCATGAGAAAAGAGTTGTTTGATGCAACAGTTAGAGCATGGGTACATGAAATAGTCCCAATTAATGATTGCTATTTTCGTAATATGAATATTTACCAATATGTGTTAGTGATAGATATTGATGAGCTTATAGTACCAAAAAAACATAGAACTCTCATGGAAATGATCAACTCCATCCCAAACAATTTCACATCTCTGTCATTTCCGGAAGTGTACTTTTGGAGCAACAGTACGAAATGTATAGACGGCAGCTCCTGTGATTTGTATTATTTCCAAAGGACCTTAAGATCCCCAAAATATTTTCTTGACCCAAAGTCTAGCGGACATTATAAATCACTTCACAATACAGACAAAGTGGTATGGGTCGGTCATCACTATGAAGGTGGATGTGTATCAAAATGTAAAAGGAAGTATGTTTCAACACACGTTGCTCACAATCAACATTACAGACAGACTTGTGAATTGGAGATTCAAAGTGAATGCAGTGGCAAATACAGAAACGGTTCATACGAAGAAAAATTATTGTGGAGATATTTGGACAGTGTCATTATCAAAGTTGAAAAGATGCTTGAATATTTGTGAACTTTCCCCGGCAAGTCAAACAAGTCCAAAGACAAAGAGGCTTTCATCACATAACTGGTGCATATTTTAATCGTGATTTTACCGTGATTAGAATAAAATTCCTAGTTGCCGAAAGGCTGTTATTACAGATTTTATGTCACATGCCATCGACTTAAGACGGAGAATTTCAATTTGATCTATTTTAATCTGGCTCCATACCACCATTCAATAATCTTTTTCCTTCTTAAAGAGTAAAAATTATACCCAAAATTTAGAGAATCGTTTCATTTACAGGTTCGTTTCCTATTATAAAAAAGTGTCATTTTTTGCAGTGAAAACCACCAGTCCCCAGAAACAAGGAAAACAGTGGTTTCCAATTTTTATAGACGAAATGCCGCTTTTTGCACCGGATAATACTGGCTCCTTTATGTACCAGCTTTATTTGTTAAGCACACGACTCCCGAGCATTTTTTTTTTAACGAAAAAAAGAAAGTTTGTGTCATCCGTAAGGCGTCGAAAATATTTAATCATATTTATTCCTAGTTAGTTGAAAAAAATGAGATATGAGTCGTTCACCCGAAAAGTGACAGAGACAACCGCTGCATGTACTTTCTTGCAACGCTGTTTATGCTGCAAGACAATACCTTGGGAAATAGCGGAGATAAGTTTAAATCCTGAAAAAAGATAGATCTGTGCGCATACAGACAAACACTTGAAAAGCTGCACCCTTTTCAACAATGCAATCTGATTTACAAATACATCCGCTGACCGGCCCATTTAAAATCTATAAATATCTATACAATATGTGTAAAAACATTAATAAATATATGATTTCCCTTCTTAAAATTTTCGTAGTATGTTTGCAAAACATATAAATAAAATTATTATGTGCAAATAGATAAGAAAATGTAACATTAAGTATTTGTAACGTATCTAAATAAAGATATAATTTCATATGTCCAGACACGGAGTCGTCAATTTTAAAATTTCGGAAAAAAAAATTGAGAACAAGTATCTTACCTTCAGTGCAGGTTTTAGTGGCACTGCATTTAAATTTGGCTCTTTTGCTGGAATTTCTTCAATCCTGTTTGTATCCATAGATGGATCTGGATGACCAAACGTGAGACCATAGGCGTCGTCTTCTGGATCAACATCATCTTCAAGCTCTTCGTCATCATCATAATCATCATCTAAAAGACAAATAGTCTAGAGCTATACAGAGGAGTTTTCACACAAAACAGCCAGGCAGAAAAATTTTGACGATACGTATTATCAATGAGTCATTTCAATAGTAGAAAATATTAAATATAACCACTAACAGGACAAAACAAAAAAAATATTTTAGTTATAAACTAAGGGTAATAGCCCTCGGGTAAATAATTATCAGAATGTCAGAATATCAAAATGAAATAAAAATATTGAAAAACAAATAAAACTTTTAATAAGACAGTCACAAGTTGTGCATTTGTTCCTAAAAATGTACATAGTCCATATTAAATAAACAGTTAATATAGACATTTATTTTAAGGCTTCATTTAACTAATTTTGTTCATTTGATGAAATCACGTGCAGTGGTATATAATTACGCATAAGCCGTTACGGAAGTCGGCCGGTGGATCTTTGTGTAGGGGGGGGGGAGGGTGTATGTGCTTGAAGACCCAAAGTGGCTATTGCCAAATTTCCTAAATCTCTGTGTTAGTTCAGATAAACATAGAAGGAGCTTTCGTGGAGCGGTTATAGAAATTAATCTTTAGTCTCTCTTGATTCCCGCGAAAATGTTGGGACTGCGCCTGTAATATTGGTGCTGGATGTATAGTGTCCCTCTAATTACACAAAATCTTTTTCTAAGCAACATAAAAAATTAGATTTACATGCCTATCGGCACAACGGTGGAGAGGGGGGGGGCAATAGCACTGCCAGGAAATTCCATGAGATTGAGCAAGTGGTACCAGGAATTTCTTCCGTCAAGATTCACATTTTTATGTATCTCATTTTCCTATTTATAAACAATGTTTAATGGCCTTCTTCTTTCCAGGAGGCATCGTCCCCCTACTGACCTAAATGGAAACATCCCTATAAAAAACATTGGTTCGAAGAATTCGCCTTGAAAACCGTGGAAACAAAGAATATATAATTAATTTCGATATTTCATATCCCTTCCTAATAAATATTTGGAGGAATATATTTTATTCAGGGATGATGATCATTCCCAAAGAATTGTTTTACAAATATTAAACTTAAATTTAATATGGGGGTTGAAAGAGGGAGTAGTAGATCTCCTTTATTAAGTACCATAGACAGCTCGTACAAACAAAATGTAAGTAAAGAGCAACCCTTGTTAGTAGAAACCCCAACTCTAAAAAACAAAGTTTTGATTATAATATATGCAAGAATGAAAAACATAACACATGTTAATTCTTAATATGAAAAATATATTTATTTTAAATTTGTTTACCGAAATCTATTAGCAATATATAATTCCAAATTCGTTCAGTATGAGGCCCGAGGGGGCGAAAGCTCCTCTTCTATTGTGGAGATGATTCTTTATTCGGGATTAATTAAAAAAAACTTTTTCCACAAAATAAGTTTTTTAAAGAAAAGTAAAGAACTCCATTAAACAAAAAATGAGCAAAAATAAAATCAAATAATCTACCAAGCTCGAAACTACCACAAATCAGCATCGATAAATAAATGAAACCCAAAACGAACAGAAATTACCATAAATAACCGAGCCCAACTCAAAACGAGCAGAAATTAACATAAGTTGGGCAAAAAACCCTTTGCCTTCCCAAGGCCAGAACAAAATTTGCAGTTTACTGAAAAAATATAAATGTTTTTACTTTTAAAACTTTAATAAATCAAATAATATTAACATTTTGATTACTAAATATCAGTATATGTATATTACACTGAGAATGCACATTCATTTGTATTTTTTCAGTAAAGTGCAAATTCTGTTCTGGCCTTGGGAAGGCAAAGGGGTTTTGCGCCCAACTTATGCTTAGTTCTCCTCATATTGAATTTGACTCGGGTATTTATTTTAGTTTCGGTTTGCTTTGAGGTTCGTTTATTCATTAATGCTGATTTGTGTTAGTTTCAAGCTTGGTAGATTACTTGATTTTAGTTTTTATCTTTTTTGGTTTATTGGGGCTCTTAACTTTTATTTGGAAAACTTATTTTTTGGAAGAAGTTTTTTTTAATTAATTTCTGTTCGTTTTATATTGACATAGTCTTTTCAGGGAAAAAATAATACATAGTACATTGTCCCAACATTGTTTTAATATGTCCTCAGGGAAAAACCTAAAACTCTTGCCCCGAGGGCTATGAGGGACTGTCCTCCTCAAAAACATATTTTATATCTTGAAATCACATGTGCTGAACAAAATGGCTATCTCAAAATTTTTATTGGATGTGTTTGGGGGAATGATGGGCGTGGGGGGGGGGGGGCTAGTTGCCCTCCAATCACTTTCGACTATTAAAAAGGGCACTAGCCCTTTGAATTTCAAATAAAATGAGCCTTTTTTGAAGTTTATACGACAACGCCTTCTATACCCCCAGGGCATAACTTAAAACCCTTGCCCTGAGGGCTTTCGGGGAGTGTCCTCCTCAAAAACCTAATTTCTATCTGGAAATCAAATACGCAGAACAAAATGGCTATCTCAAAATTTTGATTCGATGTGTTTGGGAGAATGATGGGTGCGGGGTGGGCTTGTTGCCCCCCAATCACTTTCGACTATTAAAAAGGGTACTAGCCCTTCGAGATTTCCAATCGAATGAGCCTGTTTTGAAGTTTCTACGACAAAGCTTTCTATAAAAAACCTTATATGCCCCCAGGGCATAACGTACAACCCTTTCCCTAAGGGTTGTGGGGGAGTGTCCTCCACAAAAACATGTTTTCTATCTGGAAATCAACTACGCTGAAAAACATGGCTATCTCAAAATTTTGAATGGATGTGTTTGGGGGAATGGTGGGCGTGGGGGGGGAGGGGTTAGTTGCCCTTCAATCACTTTCGACTATGAAAAAGGGCACTAGAACTCTCAATTTCGATTCGAATGAGCCCCTTTTGAAGTTTCTACGACAACGTCTTCTATAAAAACCTTATATGCCCTCAGGGCATAACTTAAAACCCTTGCCCTAAGGGTTGTGGGGGAGTGTCCTCCTCAAAAACATATTTTCTATCTGGAAATCAATTACGCTGAACAAAATGGGTATCTCAAAATTTTGACTGGATGTGTTCTGGGAAATGATGGGCGTGGGGGGGGGGTGCTATTTGCCCTACAATCATTTTCGACTATTAAGAAGGGCACTATCCCTTTGAATTTCCAATCGAATGAGACTTTTTTAAAGTTTCTAAGACAACACCTTCTATAAAAACCTTATATGCCCCAAGGGCATAACTTAAAACCCTTGCCCTGAGGGTAGTGGGGGAGTGTCCTCCTCAAAAACATCTTTTTTAACTGGAAATCAACTCCGCTGAACAAAATAGCTATGTAAAAATTTTGATAGGATGTGTTTGGGGGAATAATGGGCGTGTGGGGGGGGGGGGCTAGTTGCCCACCAATCACTTTTAACTATTGAAAAGGGCACTAGCCACTCTAATTTCCAATCGAATGAGCTCTTTTCGAAGTTTCTACGACAACTCCTTCGATACGAAGTGCCCGGGTATGAAAAAAAAACAAAAAAAAACTTTGTGCCCATATCGTTCTTTACTTAGGCAGTGCTAGCGCGCTGCCTATGATAATTATACTTTATTTCGAAAAGCAAGCAGACTAAATGAAGTATTTTTTTCGAAGCTTAGCTATGCAAAAAGTTAATTTCGATTTAAAAAGTCTGGCTTGAGGGGACGGTAACCATCCCCACAGTTAGATTATCCCCAGATATGCTACTTAAAAAAGCGAACAGAAATGTTTTTGTTTTTTACAAGTTTTTTTTTCAAATGCAAGTAAAGATTGATGTTAAAACTTAAAATGAACTTAAATTACATAAGGGGACTGCCTCCTCCTGAACCCCTCGCTTTTGCGCTCAATTTATATTTTCTGTCCCAATTCTTTAAGAACGACTGCTCAAGCACAAGGGCTATTTAACTGGAACAAGAAGTATTTTTAAAGCACTGTAAAACCTTAGCGCAAAGAGCTGTGGGTAAAGGAAAGGACCCCCCCCCCACCACCTCATATAGTTTTAACCACCAAAATAGTGGTGGTTTGGTGGTTTTAAGTTTTAATGTCGCTCTTTACTCTCGTTTAAATTTTTTTTTTTTTTTAGAGAATTAGAGTCGTATTTTTATAGATTTTTTTATGCTGAATTCAAAAATACAATCAGACGCTTCACCACCCAAGTTTTTGCGTAATAATATTTTACGGCTCTCTTTTTCTTGTGAGATTGGGTGCCCGGGATTTTTCAGTTTAATGAGAATATTGACGGAGAGGTATAGTTTCAGCTACCTAGGTAGCATTGTTAGTATGGAAGGTGGAGGCGGTGAAGATGTAAAAAGTAGAATATCCAAGACCCAGGGCGTTATTTTCTCCAGTTGAAGACTTTGGAAGAAGAATGATATAGTAATTCTTAGAACGAAGATTAGGATAATACAAGCCAAGTTAATGAAAACTGTCAAGTATGGGTACGAAACGTGGTGCAACTTTCAGTAGGAAGACACGCTGTAAAAGGATGTTTCAAGAAGTCAAGAAAGATATGCCAGATTTTCAACAGAAGAATTGTTTAAGAGAATTTCCTACTCCTTTGGACGACGGTATCTTAAATATATTATTGAACGAGCAATAATTGCATATATTTATATAATCATTTATCTGAATTTTTTTTTATCTAAGACGGTACTATATTTTATTGTGAATATTGTCATACTACCTTTTTCCAACGTGAAAAAAAAACGACCCAGAAAGGTCACAAATTTGGGAAAATTCATTTCCCCCTCCCACCAGCCCCATTAATATATTTAATAAATCGCCTGCTGGCCGAGTTTAAAGATCCCTGAAAGTTGAAAGCCTTCAACCTTCAGGGATCTAGTTTCAAAACACAAGTTGTTTGTTGTCAAATCAGTTTTAAATGTTGTCAAATCAGTTTTAAATTGGTTAAAATGACATTATTCAAGACGTTGTCCATTTTATTTCGGAAGATAATGGAAACATAAAATTATCTAAGAATTAAAGATATTAATATCATAGATTTAAACCTTCAATATCATTTTGGAGAACTCCCTTTTTCTCACTTTAATTTACCATTATTTGGGCTTGCAATCTAAACTGTTTGCGATTACTTTCTATACGGCACTCTTTACGGTGACGAATAAAAATAAATAAATAACAGCACAACGAGAAAACGTGCCAAACTGAAATTGCATATTTAGAATAAGGACATAACAAATGGCATGTTTCACCTTATAGCAATTGCAATTAATCAGTGAACGCCAATTTAAGGTCTGTTTGGCAAAGACTCCGATTTAATCTCGCTAAATTGGGCGTGTCATCAGGTTCTTAATCCAGCCATTCGTGGTTGGATGAAAGTTACGGACAACACTAAAATGGATTAGACTGGTGCATTAAAAAAAAACCTTTCCTTTTCCCTTTTCCCTTTTCCCAAAATATAACCTGATTTCCACGGAAAATGGTAGATCGGTCTTTAGTCTATCTGTCACACACGTGGAGGGGTCGGTACCAAAGTGAATCAATTAATATATATATACAATATATATATATATATATATATATATATATATATATATATATATATATATATATATATATATATATATATATAAATATTATATATATTATATATAATATTTATATATTATATATATATATAAATGGCAACTCTGTTATGGAAACACCATGAGCATTTAACAAAAATCAATAAATTTGCAACAATATAATATACAATATAGAATATATACCTCCGACGAGGACACACCCAGAGCAATCAGTGAAACATATAATTGTTCTCACCATATCACTATCTTAAATAGTTAGTGATTGACATTTAGGAAATTAAAGGTGAAATCATCAATCACGTTAAAAAAAAAGGAAGTGTTATACCACTTCGCTGCTCTAAACAATATGCTTTAAGTCCTTTTTTGGTTAAAACGAGATAAGTACACTCCTTTAGCATAAAGAGGGTATTATGACTACAAGGAAGATGTCAATAAGACTCCAGAGCACATATTTTCAAAGCGCTAGCTATTACCTTCTTGCATATAGTGGGCAGGCACACACTCAGAATCGGGGGACGAGAGAAAGGGGCCTCACGGTCCATGCTCTCTCATAAATATCGAGATTTTTACGATTTTTTTTCTACGATTTCTTTTACTTTTCATACAATTCGCGAATTTTTGGTGTTTTCCTTCCACAAAATGTTAGTCCCTTCCTATCAAAATCCATTTATGCATACGTGCCAAGCAATGGGGAGAAAAACGTTATTAGAGAAACTTACGTACAGAAAAACGTTATCAAGTATTTATAAAAAATATATAACTTTTTTCCTAATAGTTTTTGAGAACTTTAGCTTTGACAGAGGCAGGTAGTTTGAGGTTGGTTTTTTACAAGCTTGAGAACGAATCCTCAATAGAGGCATTTTTTCCAGCCGAAAAAAAAATGAGTTAAAAATTGATTGTTTTAGTTGGTTAAGTGGAAACTTACTAACCATATATATATATATATATATATATATATATATATATATATATATATATATATATATATATATATATATATATATATATATATATATATATATATATTATATATATATATATATATATATATATATATATATATATATATATATATATATATATATATATATATATATATATATATATATAGATTAAGGACAATCGGGAAGTTTAATTCTATGCAAATATGACCTCCATATGCAATTATGTAGTTTTTCGTAGTAGCGGGCGCCAAATTTGAAAAAAAAACTTTGGTAAGAAATCAGGAAAAAAAAAAAAAAAAAAAAAAAAAAACTAAAAACATATGGCATCAAACAGCTGAAGCAGGTATAGCTTTCCTTTGAAGATGTATTTTGTCTTTAGGAATCAAAATATTGCTAATGTTTGAATGTTTTCGAGTGAAAGTCAGTGCCAAATTTAACTTATTAGTTTTGCTTATTTATTTTCACGATTCAGTGGGGTAACAATGACAAATACTGCCTTAAGAACTTTAGAATTTTGAAAGAATCAAAAGAAAATCTTAAAAAACACGGGTTTCAGATTAAAGTAGACTTAAGATTTGCCCAGTACAAGGCCGTATCCGGTGGGGAGTTACGGGGTTTAACCCTCCCCCCCCTCAAAGGTTTGTCCGACTCATAAAAACGTAACAAAAATAGATATAAACAAGTTTTGATGTGTTTTTTAAAGTTTTTTTTTGGGTAACCCCCAACCCCTGAAAAAAAAAATCCTGGATACGTTCTTGGTCCAGTACTTAGTTCTGGATGTCTTCATGACTTTAAAACAAATTTCGCCCAAAAAGCGAATACAATTATACAGATGGCAGCTTTATGTTCAAAATTTTTTTTTTTTCGGCTTGGTGCTGCAGTGAGTTGTTAGTAATAATAATAGTAGTAAATAAAATAAAATCACACAAGAGAACCTTGGAGCGCTTCAAATTCATGGCACACAATCCTTTATTAAAAATCTTTACCTGAAGATCAATCTGACAAGTGAGTATTTTAATCATTACCTTACTTATCACAGGTTATTTGATTTCTTTTCGATAACCTAAATCTTTAGAATATAAAACCTGTAATTTCTATTAAATTAATTGACGGTAAACATAAAAAGTTGGGAATAAACATAAGGAAATACTGAAAATAGTTAAATATTGTAAAAACCCTAAATTTTTTCGCCGTTTTCAAATATGTCTAAAAAACTGATTGTAGAACAGTTTTATGCTCTGACTTGTTTTTTTTTCTGTTACACGAGGGTGCTAATAAGTTTTTAAGCACACATTACCAGATTAACCAAAATTTATCTCCAGGCTCTAGGAAAAAAAGCACACATTATATACAAACATTTTGGATTTTTTTGCAAAGGAAGTAGAGAATGTCTACTTCAAGATTTCTAGCTCCACAAATCTACTAGCTCTGTGGCAAAAAGCAAAACTTTTAATCAATACTGTTGTCAAAGTTTCGTTCAGTTTAATTGGATAGAAAACCAACCCTAAACTTTTGGGGACGTAGAATTATTTTCCAAACGCCTTGGATCATTTTCCTAGTTTTCTAACAGAAATTTACAAAGGAGTTTTAATTAGAGACTGGAGAAGGGTTGCCGAAAAACTTAGAGTACCCACATTACTTTATGCTTTTTAAATAAGCAAGATAATTGCAAAATAGTTCAGGACTTAGACAAAACAGTTTATTATCTATTCTATGGGTACCATTAAAAAACTCTTATTTGATTTAGTTTTAGCTTGTTGATTTTTTTTTCTTTTTATTGTCTGGTGTTTTATTAATATATTTTTTAGCATTTTACAAATATGATTGTTCCTTTTTCTTAAAGTCCATCCTTTCATTTGTTTTTGTACACGAGTTTTGAATTAAATGAAGAGCTTAAATGACCTTGACACCTTCCACTGCAGGTTACTGACACTTTTACAAATATTTATTATAACCTATTCTGTTACGATTGATTGTGAAATGAGCAGTGGTGCTTATTGGGAGGGGAGGGACATTTGCCCCCTTCAATTCCCCCGCCCCAGATTACAAAAGTTTTTTTTTAGAGGAATTTTATTGGAAAATACCCTTTTCCTGGTATTCTCAATGGAAAAAAAGAAAAAAACCAAATTTATCCGCCCCTACTCCGGAATTTTGAAAAATATATTCTACTCCCCTTTCAAACATTTTCATGAATTGGTGCCACCGGCTAAGAGATAGGGCAGAATAGGGCAGATAGGGCAATAAAGTAGATTGTGTTCATCGATTCCGTTTCCTTTCATAACACGGTAAAAATTCAGTGTTGGTTTCCCATTACGGAAAAGAAGTCAAATTAAATAGTTCCCTAAACACTTAGTGAAGTCTGTGAGTGAAGTCGTTGTGGCTACGATGAAATCCATTTTCTAGTTTCTTGTAAGCTGATATCTTGTTT
Source organism: Artemia sp. Qi Xiang Cuo (assembly GCF_049724085.1). Taxonomy (NCBI): domain Eukaryota; kingdom Metazoa; phylum Arthropoda; class Branchiopoda; order Anostraca; family Artemiidae; genus Artemia; species Artemia sp. Qi Xiang Cuo. The sequence goes on from NC_142804.1 coordinate 3,735,480, forward strand.
TGCGAAGCAACTAGAAAGCTTTCAGCGATTGTGAAGGCATGAACAAATAGAGAAGAAATTAGCTTTCATTCGCTATATCAAAACATAGTCAAGCTATGATTGCCATAGTCGAATTCAACTAAAGAGCTTAGACTGTTTTTTGGCTATCAATGGGATAACTGTATTATACTCTATTTTAAATAGACCAGCCATGGTGGGATTCCAAGGCAAAGTACCTTTCAAAATCCATGGAAGGGGGGGGGGGCATTTTTATTTTTTAAAATTTTCCACTGATCCACCAAAAAAGCCTTTTTTTCAACGAAAATATCCCAAAACAAGAATTCCTCCAAAATCTATGGAGGGAGGAAGGAATGCCCTGTGTAATCTATTTTTGTAAAACCCTCTCATTATGTCCATTTTGCTTCATATCAGAATTTCAGCTGTGGTTTTGAAGTCGTCTCATATAGCAAAAATTCAGAAACAACAGAAGTAAAAATATTTTGACCTCTACAGAGATACAGGCGAAGTTCAAACTAGCAAAATCAGAAATTTTATATTTAAACAATTTAATAAGGTTTTAATTTAAACCAGACCTCAAGATGTCACACAGTAGCGTGCACGTGCATGCACAATAACGAAAATAGTGCATGCACGAATAAATGTGGAAACAAGTAGCATTCACTCGCTATGTCAACGCAAAGCCAAGCTCTACTACTTCTTTTTTACGCTTTTTTTTTAACGTGACTTACACACAGCAGAAGAATTTTTCTTTTTGCATTTCTAACAAATCTGTAGAGCGACTTAACACCTCACTCTTTACGCTACCTTTTACTCACTCGGCACCTCACTCTTTTTAAAGTTTAAATTTTGTCCCAATTCTTTAAAAAAGACTCCTGAAACACAAGGGTCGTTTAATTAGACCAATAAGTGATTTTTTTTTAAATATCGAAAAACTTTAGCGTGAAGAGCGAGGTGTTGAGGAAGGGGCAACCCCCCTCATATACGTAATAGTTTCTGTTCTTTGAAGTTTTAATGTTGCTCCATACTTTCAGTTGAAAAACTTGTTTTTTCCATTTATTTAATTTCCATTTATTGTTGTGTTCGCAGTCACTGAAAGCCAAGGCCGTACTCAGAGGGAGGTTAGAGGGGTTTCACCCCCCCCCAAAAATGTTTGTTTGACTCGTAAAAACGTAACAAAAATGGATATAAACAAATTTTGTATGCGTTTTATAGTTTTTTGTGTACCCCCCCCCCCTCCCCCCGAAAAAAAATCCTGGGTACGGGCTTGCTGAAAGCTCTACATTTGATCGGCAAATTAAGAATATTTCACGTAAAACTGGCGCAAGTCATGATACCAATATCGAATTCTAACCCAGCAATAGAAGAAACGAGCGATTGCTATAAATTGACAAAATTACCTAGTATTATTCAAATTATAAAATTCCTACCATGGCTAGTCTATTAAAGACAGAGTATAATGTAGTTACCTCATTGATAACCGAAAACCATATCTAAGCTCATTAGTTGAATTTGGCGATGGCAATCATAGCTTTTATTTATTGATGCAATGAATGAAAACTAAAATATTTTCTCCGTTTATTGATGCGATCAGAGTCACAGTCATCAAACACAAGGGCGAATTATACACCAAAACTGAAAAGTACATTTTTATGTCTTAGTTTTTTGCAACTTTTCCCTGAGTGTGGGTCGTTTGGACCCACACTCTCCCAACGACCCACACTATGACTTAAGGGTTCTTTCCTTTATTTGGGAAAGAACCCAAAATAGGGTTCTTTCCAAATAAGGGAAGAAGTCATCTCACTGCGTATAGCTATTATTATTGGAGGCATCGTCAGAGGGATTGAAAGAACCCTATTTTGGGCCTTTCAATTATACACATTTAAAATCCTTATATGACATTGACTAAGTAAGATAATCGAACTTTAAAAAAAAAAAAAAAAAAAAAAAAAAAACTCTTTCGCATTTTTCTGAAAGTTTTCATTTTTATCAGACTCTGGTCTGCGTAGCGTGGATATTCTCTGCCTTTGGCCAAGAGTAGAATGCGTGGTTAGGGGCAAATCATCCAACAAGATAATTGAAAAGCATCAAAATATCTCCAGATTTGGGAAAAGAAAGGATGGAAAAATGGTAAAAAAAAGGCAAGAAACCTAAGATTAAAACCATAAACTTACATGCAATTTGAACATCTGAGAGATCACGTGGGTCAACGTCACCTATTCCATGTCCTTCTACAACAATAGAGGGCATAGAAGCCATGGTTACTGTCCTGGTTGTATACCCTGCAGCAATGGATAACGTATACGATGGTGGTGGAACAGAAGGAGGAGGTAGGTGCTGAGACCTTCAAAAATGAAAAACACTCAAAATCACGGATTTAACAAGAGGAACTATATTTTAGTAATATAATCAATAAATTATTTACCAATAGATAAATAATTATCAATAATTATTGATAATTATCAATAAGCGGGGCCAGCTAGACCCAGCGTTGGAGCTTGTAGCAGAAAGAGCAAGAAACAAAATTTAAAACAGCACATACAAAAACTAACAAGCTTAAATTCAATAATAGGCTCAGTAATACATTAGTCAATTATAAAATTCTATAACTGTAAAATTCAATAGCGTGATAATATTTTCAGTAGCAGCTAAATGTGCTGGAATGTAGTTTCAGTATTAAGTTTTATTTCCAGCACAGAAATGTTGAAATAATGGATGGGATTCGATAGAAATATTTATGAACGGAAGCCATGTGGTCCCTAGTCACATTTCTTGGTGCATATCTTGGTATTACTGGTAAAGTTTACGAAAGGGGCAGAAAACTAGGAAGAAGTAGATGCCAAGACAATATAAAAGGAAAAATACTTCTAATCACAATTATAACAATATCAGCATTATTAATAGGTAGAATGCTCGTGAAAGGGACCAAATTAGGTAAAAGGAACCGTGAAAAATGAAGTCTGATGGTTTCAAGTGGTTTCTGGTTGTTTCAGGTGGCGTTTCTGGTCAGGGCCGTGAAAAGATGGTCTGGGAAGAGAAAATTTGCTCAACAAGATATATCTTAAAAGATCATGAAGAATTGGGAATTCCACTTTTAATGAAAAAGACCCTCATATGCAGTTTTTGGTGGCGACGGCTGCCAAAAAAAAGACGTTGGTGAAAAATCGACAAAAAATAAGCTAAATAAACGTGACGCCTCACAGCTTAGGAAGGTATTGCTTTCCGTTTGAAGGTGGAGTTGTTTTTAGGAGCCAATAGATTGTTAATGTCTGAATTTTGACGAAGGACAAGCGCTGTCACATTATCTAATTAGTTCCACTTATTTATTTACAAGTTTCAACGTGACAACACTGAAGAAAACATGATAGTAGCCTAAAAATCCGCATTTTGGAGTTATCGAAAAAAAAATCTTAAAGAAATCGCAGTTTTTAGGTATAAATAGACAAAAGATGGATCCAAGGCGCATTTTTTTTTTATGTCCTTGGCATTTTAAAGATTTCATAACCAGTCGGTGCAATAACTATATGATCATTAATATCAGGAAAAAGTATCATTACGTGCTCTTTTTCAAAAGAATATATAGCTCGCTATACCTTTTTCGGCATTGAGATGATCATCTGACTTTAACTTGTCCACAGGTATTCCCCCCCCCCCCGGTAGGGACAACCTAGTAAAAAAATTTGGGACAAATAGATTGTCTTTAATAAAATGAGAGGAAGAAAAGAGCAAAATGACAAAACGTCATACAATATTTGAGGAAAAAATGAAGAAATATTCTTGGGTTCATCCTCAGTCAAGAATAATGGTATCACTCAAGGCTCAATTCTAGAGTCGGTAATATTCCGAATTTATGTTAACGACCTTATTTGCCTGGAAGTAGACAAGAAAACTTGGGTTCGCAGTCGTCTGTCTACTGGTTCTAAGGCTATACTGACAATTCTTCCTTTGTTTAGGTTTCCCACTCTTTTCTTGAAAGGATTTTCCAGGACATTTTAAGCTGCTAATTGGCCACAATACTAGTCAAGATATTACATCTAGAGCTGGCCGATATTATCCTCATCTCAGGATATATTTTGAATTATGAAATTGTATCTATACCATTATATAGTTATTACAGTTGTGCAAAGATTGTCATCTTTAACAATCCTACTTTTCTCTACTTGCGATGAAGCACAACTAACACAGAAATTATCCTCTTCTTTAATTCTTACACTGCTATTTTACGTTACAATATCAGTTCAAAAGTACAACTTCTCACAGTTAAGCTGTGTTTACAATCAGTCACTAAAGTTAGAAAATATTAGCTATTGTTGGACTTTTAAATTAATTGCATTTGCTCGCACCAAGGCACATTGCGCATAGATAATGACATAAATTACCTTTAATATATTTAAAGACTCTTCTTTATCATTAAAATTCAATTACAGAATTAAACATGCTCTATACTGATTCTATAATGACAATTCATCCTTTGTTGAATAATTCAATTACAGAATTAAACATGCTCTATACTGATTCTATAATGACAATTCATCCTTTGTTGAATAATTCAATTACAGAATTAAACATGCTCTATACTGATTCTATAATGACAATTCATCCTTTGTTGAATAATTCAATTACAGAATTAAACATGCTCTATACTGATTCTATAATGACAATTCATCCTTTGTTGAATACGCTGATTTTAGTACGCTTAGTACTTTTCGAAGAACAGCGTTAGAGTTTCGTTCAAACTTAGTCAACCTTTTTGAGAGAGTATTACTATCGCTTGAGGCCCTTAATCAAGATTTTTAATTGTCTCATGGTTGTCACAGATTTTTCCGCAGTTATATGAAATCAATCTGGGTACTTACGTACTATCTGAAACACACGCGCCATATTATATAGGGAAGATGTTTAAGAAACTAGTCAAACGGGTTTCTTTCAATAGAGTTTTGGATTGGAAACCGTTGTTTTGTCATTGCGTTTACAATATTTAAACTATTGTTTTTTGGTGTTTAGGGGGGGGGGAAGGTACCTAGGTTAGGTTACGTATTTAGTATATGCTATGCTTTACCCCCCCCCCCCCTGATGTGCAAATATATAGACGAAATTTGTTTCTAAATTATTATATTTTTTGTATCCTATTTTGTTTTATATTATTAGCATTAACCAAACTTCACTTTTCGCGTGTGTTACAGATAGTACATAAGTACCTCAGTGTATCAAGAGGATCAATCAACAGACTTATAGATCGTCTATAATCGGACAGATTTTTAGGGATTTTAGAAAATCCGGTTTTTAAATCTAATTTTTAGGCATTCTTCTCGACAAAAAGTTATACGACCTCATTTGATCATTTGATCATATTTGATCATTCAATCACACGGCTACAATCCTATATTATATTTTAATTCAGTTTTAAGTCTGATATTGACGGAGTATATCGGTGCCATCTTTTTCTTCTTATCTGAAACCACTCCAACAAAGAATCATGAATAAGCTAGAATTTCAAAAAAAAAAAATCGCTCGGCAAGTATACAGTAACTTGATCAGACATCTCTTTATGTTTGTTTATGCACATATCGTTCAAATTATTTCCCCCAATCGCCCTTTATTATCAGGACACAATTTTGCCGGATTTCGAGCAAGGTCTTTTCGACCACATTTCAAACCTTCCCTGGGGCATGGTTCCGATAAATTGGATGAAAAATAGGATGAAGCACGCAGTATGGTTGTTGAGCAGATAAAAATTCCCCCCTCGTTACAGGAACGATAAAAACCTAAGACTTTATTTTGAAAAGTAAATGTTCAAAAAAAAACTTTATCTCGAAGAATCGATACGTATAAGTTAAAACAAGTGTTGCAAATGGCAATAAAGAGCGGCATTGAAACTGAGAAAGAAAAGAAATTATTCTGCAAATATGAAAGGGAAACCCCTCCCCTCCACCTCTCACCCTTTGCGCAACAGCTTGACTTATTTTCGCAATGCTTCAAAAACAAGCTCTATAACACAAGGGCCATGGGAATGGGATATAAAAAATATTTTTCACCATAGTTTTGTTAATATAATTTTAAGTTCAAATGCCATGAACTTAACTAACCTAACTAACTTAACTTAACTAACTCAATTAACTTAATTAACTAACTAACTAACTAACTTAATTAACTAACTAACTTAATTAACTTAACTAACTTAACTAACGAACACCATAATTTTAAGTTCAAATGCCATGAGGGGTAATTGGCAAGAAAATTTCTTGCAAATAGTTATATTTACTGCACTCAAGAATGTTTTCAGCAAAGCAGGAGCAAAACTTTGGGTTTTGGGTTACAAAACAGCAAGATTGTGGAACCCCCAAAACTGTCTTTGAAAGAGTATATCAAACCATGCAAAATGACTCTTTTCTCGGTACTATTTAGCAAATTTCGGCAAAGTTTTTTTTTACATTTTGTACTTCATCCCGTCAATTGTCTTGCCCTGCTCGTTATATTTAAGAGGATCAAACTTACGCTAGTAAAGTATATGTTGGACTTTGTGTTTATGATGCAGCATAAACAGTCCAACACAAGGCAAAGTCACATGATTATTGTCCCTATTAAAGAAAGTTCAGTAAAGATCAGAAAGGAGTCCAATTTCTCTTCGGTATCCAAATATCCCATCACCCGACGAGAAAAAATCTTTTCATAAGGGTGAATGTTCGATTCGCTTGTACATAGTTTCATCTTAGATCAATTATTAGAAATGTAGATCTTTTTCTAAAAACCACCTCTTAGAATTAAAAATAGTCTTCTTATTAAATTTTACGTTAAAAATTTTGTATTCAATCCTTCTTCTTTACAATTACAATTAACCATACTAAATCCAGTTTAAGGTCTGGAGACCATATTATTACACCTTGGTGAGTGAATAATCTCAAGAAATATGGCTCTTTCTTCTTTTCTCTGGCAGCTTGATATTAAGCAACTCACTCCTGTCTGACTCGTGTGACGATATTCTTTTCTAAAAAGGTACTTGAACGAGTCTTTAGTGGCTCCCTAACTTTAGTGGCTCCCGGACTACTTGGTGAGTGAATAATCTCAAGAAATATGGCTCTTTCTTCTTTTCTCTGGCAGCTTGATACTAAGCAACTCACTCCTGTCTGACTCGTGTCTGTATATTCTTTTCTAAAAAGGTACTTGAACGAGTCTTCTAATTATTGTTATTATTTACACAGAAAGTATTAATTTACACAGTATTAATTAATTAATTTACAGTATTAATTAATACTGTAAATCAAGAAAACAAGATATTTCCAATGTACTTGAGTAACTGCTGCTATACACCGCTTACTCTCAGTTAAAATTTGTGAAGTAGAACTGGTTTTATATTGGTGTTGCTCGGAAAGAAAACAAGATATTTCCGATGTGCTTCAGCAACTGCTACTATATACCTTTACTCTCAGTTAAAATTTGTTAAGTAGAACAGAAGTTCGTCACACATAGAAAAAATTAACGACACAAAAAGGCAAATTAACTCTGTCTTGTTACGGGTAAAGGCTTGTTTTTATTTTATTTTTTTAATGTTTTGAGCACTGAGGTCAAAAGTCTTATCGCCACAATTCTCAGTGTCTAAAAAATGTCATGGAGGAATACGGAACTTTACCCACCACAGACTATCTTCGCTGGGTTGCAATGAAATTTGCACATGTAATTGTAATTAAATATCATATCATTTAAATAAAAATTATCTTTCATGTTTTAGTAAATTTTTTCAATATCCGTGTATAAATTTTCGTATATTAAATTTCCCAATGTATGATTTTTCATATATCAAAATAGTATGTAAGACCTTCTTAATGAACCCTACTTTCTTTTTCTAAAAAAAACTGTCAACTGAGACAAAATTTGCCAACTTGGTGAATTTATAGTTTCCAAGATAATTTAGCAAGACTGAAAATGAATAAGGTAAAATATAAAAATAGTATTAATTAATTTACACTAATTATTATTTACACAGAATAATCTCAAGAAATATGGCTCTTTCTTCTTTTCTCTGGCAGCTTGATATTAAGCAACTCACTCCTGTCTGACTCGTGTCTCTATATTCTTTTCTAAAAAGGTACTTGAACGAGTCTTCTCATTATTGCAAAATATTTCAAAGAACACCAAAGAATTTTGCTTTCAGTTAAGAGCACGAACATATTAATTTATATTAGTCAAGAGACAGCATGTGTTTTGGCAAGCTCCTTGCACTTTTTTTGCTATACCACCGACGAAGGTTTCCCACGGTGGTCGAGGCAGGCAAAACCAGTTATTTAGGTCTGTTTCTCGGTTTTGTTTCTCCGTTTCTTGGTTCGGTGGTATTACTACCGTTCATTGCAACTATCCTTGTAATATGCCTGATGGCTGCTTACACGGCAAATGATGGCCGTAAAATGGCGAATAATTAGGTCCATAGCTCGGGCATGATTTTTTCCCCTATATTCACGTCACCAGGTACTTAAAGGTATTTGATATGCCGCTATTCAATTATCTCGTATTGAAACCTCGGGGTTTTAAATGTCTGTTGAACCGAGTCAACAGTGGTATTTGCCGAGTAAACAGAGGTTTATTTTGAAGGAGTCAACAGAGGTATTTGCAGGAACAACATCTCCAGGAAGATCGTTCAAGAAAGGAGTGCAGCGCCGGATGAAGCTCTTCCTCAAGTAATCGGTTCTTGGCGTATCCTCTTATAGATAATTGGACCAAGCTGTATGCCTTCGCGTCTGCCTTGTCGGTTGGACAAAGGGGAAACTGGGGTTTTCGCCCAGTGTTGCAATCATAGACGTATTGATTCATAATAGACTAAAGACAGGGTTTGATTTCGCAAGCCCCTTAAGCTTTTTTATCCATGCCACCACTAATGGTTTCCCAAGGCGCTTGAAGCAGGGAAAACCAGTTACCTGTGTCTGCTTCACCGTTTCATCATTGATTTTTAAAAACCTCCCATTTCAGTCGCAGGGTTTAAAGCGCGTTTTGAACAGGTTAAACAAAAATCGTTTTCATAATTTCTGTTTTCAATACTACGAAACTTTAGTGTTTCCATCTATTGGTCCCAAGGGCGTAGTAAACGGTTTCTTAATAATTAAAACCCACCCCAATAGCATGGTTGAAGACGGGTTCTAAAACATCCAAAGACTAGCACCGAAAACGATAATCAACACATCCCCTGTGCTGTCCTGCTCCATATTAGATATAGGGTAGCCTGAAAACGGAGCTTTGGTGGTTGTTTTCCTCTTCAAGGATTATAATACTTTTTCTATATTATCTGGTATTTATTAAGTAATAAATCTATGGTCAAGACATACAAGCCAAAACCCATATATTAAAATCGTGTTCGAAACCATTCACCGCCTTCTGGTAATACTCAGTTTTACACTTCGTTTGACAAGACTATAGGGCAACAACCTTATTCACCGTAATTGGCATTACTAGGCTCATGTTTGCTTATATGTATCAGCATAATGGAGCTTTTAAACTCAAACGTAAGAATTCTAAAGCTTACGGTTTTACGTTTTACTGAGCTATGCTTCCAGACAAAACTACTTCTGTTCAAAGTAAAGTAAGCAAAAATTCCGTAAATATTCTTCTTTTAAAGACACTACTTTCATCATCTGGCAGTTGAGCAAAACAATTTCAACATGAGAGATTGTAGTTCTTCCGACGACGACGTCGTCACAGCTCCATCACGGGAACACAGCAAAAGGAATATGACTTGTGCCGTCAGAACGTAGCAAATGGAAACAATACCTATTGCAATATTCCATAATGGAATACCTATTCCATTCCCTCCCCCCTATACTTCTGGCCTAATATTCGGATGCTTTCTGTGTTTTAACTGTATTTTTTCTCGTAGCCCATCAGGTATTTTCTTGAACAATTTTTTTTTCAAGTTCCTCATTTTTAAGTTTGCATTTGTAAAGTTGAACGAATGTTAATTTTGTTTTATGATCGCTTTTATTATGCTATCGAACTCAAGTTCGACCGTAATCTCCGTAATAATCCGTAAAATGACCGATCTCAAGAGGATACGTAAGCAAAATTTTTGGTCTGAAAGGACGCTCACGTTCACATTCACGTTGAGAGGAATAAAAAGGGGGAAGAATGACTCTATAAATCAGATGGATATTTTGTGAAAAACAACTTTAACCCTTGTCAATTTTTTCCAAAATGTCTTCGTCATAATCCATGTCAAAGATGGTATTACGGGAGTGACGGGATAAAAACTCTTTCCTTTTTTAGATGAATGTAAGAAATTGGTGGAATTAAGGAAAAAAGGTTTTTTGGATAAAGTTTTAACGACAAAAATAAGCATAAATCTATTGAAAAAGAAACATTTTAGAGACATTTCAAAACTGGAAAATTCCTGAGACTAGAAAACAGCAATAAAACTCTTTCTATTGGTTGATAATGGACCGTATTTATGAGTTCAGTATCAAGTAGCGTTTATTGTCTCAGTTATGTCTCATTTATTCAATTGTCTCATTGTCTCATTTATTCAATCAGTTATTGAAATTAAATCAACTATAGTTAATATCTAATGGAATATAGTATTATCCAATGAGTTAAAGGTTATTTAATCTCTGGGTGGGAGCTCATTAAATGATCCAGGATTCCAATTGGTTCTCTTGCTTCCGGGAGGGGTTTATGCTCTTTTTCTGAGTTCTTGAGGTTCTTGCAACTTTTCTTGTATTTTCCATAAATTATACGTAAAGGTTATGTTTTAACCTAATTAGTTTTGATTGAAACAGGATTTAAAAAGATTTAAAATAGACGAGTAAAACATCATCCCTGTTTCTATTTTTTTTCTATTTTTGTCTAAGCTCCACTTTTCCCTCCTTCTATGACGCTAAATTTTCTTTTAGTTGAAATATTTTCGTGTTAGGCGAAAAGTACTTTCAGAAATGCATCTCCAGCCTAGATCGGGAAGGAGTTTACAACCTTACACACCAACTTCCCAGGTTCCATCGAATTTGGGAGTCTTTGGATTGAGTGGAAACACTGGATAGAAGAATAAAAAAAAAGTTGATATATGATCTTTTTGCATATTTTTTGCAGCATTAACAATTGAAATAAATTGTGGTACTTTTCAGTTATCCCGACCACACCCAAAAAGTGAAGCTAGGTTAATCATAATTAAATTACACTAAAATATGATGAAAATATAACTCTTTAGAAACAAAACTATGGAAACTACAACAGAGATTATGGAAAACAGGCCGTCCAGAACGCATTATATTAAATACCTTACCTAATATAATCTAACCAACTCAATATTATTAGATTCGATTAGTTTAGTTTATTACAAAAGCGACCTAGTTAAACGTTAAACATGATGCATAGGTAACCGCCCATGGGAAGACATAAATGCACTGACACTGGGCGGTTACCACAAACTAATTCAACATACTTAAAAAATAACTTTTAAATTTCTAAGTAAATTTTGAACTTCATTTTCACACATAAATTAAAATAACATATAACACACAAAAACATATATTAAATATTTAATTAAAATATACATCTATAGTAGTTTATCTCACTGAGACTAAGCTAATTATCTCCGAATGTAGACAGACAAACCGGTTTTACTCATATCAAGAACTTGAGTGTGGTCGGGATAACTGACAAGCAGCTAAATTGTAATTAAGCTGAGAAATCAATGTCGATTTTTTTATTTGCTTTCCATTTTTTCGGTAATGCAGCTTTCGAAACACCATGTAATTATTATTTTAGCTATGCACAGTTCGTTCAACCAGACAGGAAAAACCATATTGTAAAAAAAAAACTCTCTAAACTCACCTCGGAGGTAACATAGGACTCGGTGACGAAAACATGGGAGGGGGTGGAATAGGGCCTATTTCGTTGACTGTCATCTGTGTATCTCCAGACTCAGATTTAGAACTTGGACTCGGGGGAGGGCGGAGTACTTCACCACCTTCATTTCGATCCTCTTTCTCAATTGGGGGTGGAGGAGGGGGCCTCTGCGTTTGCATATGCTGGAATCCGAACCCCAACGCAGCAGCTTTGGCAGCTATCGAAGGTGACGCATTAGACGTTACAGAAGTAAACGCTGATACTAAAATACAAAATAAAAAAATATCAAGTCATGCCAAAAGAAGAAAACACTAATAACCGTAATGATGTACATTTCATCGTAAATGATGTACAATGGAGAACAATTAATAACAAGAAGCTGACTTTAAGCAAGTAGCACCAGAGTGAATGATTTTGTTTTACGGTACGAACCTAACTCCTTCACACTCGCCTCGGCCCCCATTCATCTCAACCCCATTTTTATGAACCCTCTTAGCCCCCGTTCAACTCCACCCATTAACTCAATCCCATTTAACTCAATTCCACCCCATTTAACTCAATCCCATGCAACTCAACCCCACACAACTGAATTCTAGTCAAAATCGCTTAGACCCTTATGTTCAGATATCTATGCCCACCAATTCCAGCCATTTAACTCAATTCCACCTTGACTAAGTTTTAACCAGTGCCGATTAGAAGCTCAAAAGTTGTTTGACATGAGATAGCCATTTTGTTCAGTGTAGTTGATTTCCAGAAAGAAAATATGTTTTTGAGGAGGACACTCCCACACAACCCTCAGGGCAAGGGTTTTAAGTTATGCCCTCGGGGCATATTTGGTTCTTATAGAAGACGTTGCCGTAGCAACTTCAAAAAAGGCTCAAGAAATTCAAAGGGCTAGTGTCCTTTTTAATAGTCAAAAGTGATCGGAGGGCAAATAGCCCCTCCCCAAGCCCAGTGTTTGGGGTAATGGTGGGCGTGAGAGGGGCGGTAGTAGCTCTCCAATCACTTTCAACTATTAAAAATAACCCTAGCCCTTTCAATTACCAATTAAATGAACACTTTTGAAGTTTCTACGAGAAAAGTTTCAATTAAAATCTTATATGCCCCCAAGGCATAACTTATAACCCTTGTCCTGAGTGCTGGGGGGGAGGGGGGGTGTCTCTCTCAAATACCTAATGTTCAGTGCTTTCTACTAGGTAACAAACGAGTGAACAAAATTTCTTTTCACGAATGATTTTCGAAGAAAAGTGGGCGTGAGAGGGGGGTTAGTTAACCTGCCATCAGTTCTGACCATTAAAAAGGACCATAGCCCTCTAAATTTCCAATTGAATGAGCCTCTTTAGAAGTTTTACGACAACTCTATCAATAAAAACTTTATATGCCCCCAGGGCAGAACTTACAACCTTTACCCTTGGGGCTCTGGGGGGTTTGTCATCCTTAAATACATAATTTCCAGAACTTTCAACTACGTTGAACAAAATAGCTATCTATAAACTTTGATTGAATGTTTTTGATGAAATGGTGGGCGTAAGAGGGGGTTAATTACTCTTCACTCACTTTCGACTATTAAAAAGGGGCAATTTCAATTTACAATCAAATGAGCCCTTTTTGAAATTTCCATAACAACATTCTATATATGCTTCATATGCCCCCAGGGCATAACTTACAACCCGTGCACTGAGGGCTCTGAGGGGGTTATCATCCTAAACGACCTAATTTCCAGAACTTTGAACTACGTTGAACAAGATAGATATCTCAAGATTTTGATTGGATGTGTTTGGGAAAATGGTAAGCGTGAGAGTTAGTCGCTATCCAATCACTTTCGACTATTAAAAAAGGCACTAGCCCTTTCAATTCCCAATTGAATGAGCCATTTTGAAGCTTTTATAACCAAGCTTTCAATGAAACCTTCATGTACCCCAAGGGCATAACTTAAAACCCATGCCCTGAGGGCTGTGATAAAGAAGGGTTTTTATCCTTAAGGAACGAATTTCTAAAACTATCAACAACGATGAATAAAATGGCTGTCTAAAAATTTTGATTGTATGTGTTTGGGGAAAAGGTGGGTGTGATAGGGGGTTAGTTGCCCTCAAATCACTTTCGACTATGAAAAAGGGTACTAGCCCTTTGAATTTCAAATTGAATTAGCCTTTTTTCAAGCTTCTACGACAAAGATTTCAATAAAAACCTTATATGCTCCCAGGGCATAACTTATAATCCTTGCACTGAGGGTTGTGGGGGAGTGTCCTCCACAAAAACATATTTTCTAACTGGAAATCGACTAAGCTGAACAAAATGGCTATCTCAAATTTTTATTGGATGTGTTTCAGGGAATGATGGGCGTGGGTGGGGGGGGGGGGCTAGTTGCCCTCCAATAACTTTCGACTATTGAAAAGGGCACTAGCCCTTTGTATTCCCAATCAAATGAGCTTTTTTTAAGATTCTACGACAACTACTTCTTTTAAAACCTTACATGCCCCCAGGGTATAACTTACAATCCTTGCACTTAGGACTGTGGGGGAGTGTCCTCCTAAAAAACATGATTTCTATTTGAAAATCAACCACGGTGAGCAAAATTGCTATCTCAAAATTTTGATTGGTGTATCTCCTTTGTAATAATACAAATGAATGTGCATTGTCAGTTTAATATACATATACTGATATTTAGTAATAAAATGTTAATATATTTGATTTATTAAAATTATAAAAAAAAAACATTTATATTTTTTCAGTAAAGTGCAAATTTTGTTCTGGCCTTGGGAAGGCATAGGGGTTTTGCGCCCAACTTATGTTAATTTCTGCTCGTTTTGAGTTTGACTCGGTTATTTATTTTAATTTCTGCTCGTTTCGAATTACATTTATTTTTTGATGCTGATTTGTGGTAGTTTCACGCTTGGTAGATTTTTTATTTTATTTTTGCTCTTTTTTGTTTAATGGAGTTCTTTACTTTTCTTTGAAAAACTTATTTTCAAAAAAGTGCACCACCTCAAATATTAATTGGGGGGGGGGGTCTTAAATGCTAAAAATCAATTATTGGGTCATCATATCCATGGCTTTTAATGTGAGTTCTTTGAACAAATCTTTTTATATGGATGTTAATCATGGATGCCGGCAAGAAGGCCAGGGAGCAACGTACCCCGAGAAACGAGACGGTACTAAACTAGGTATGTGTTACCGTGAATGTCCAAAATACCATTTTTTTTTTCTAGTGGGATTTAGTCAGCGCTGCCAGTAAACTTTTTCAGTTTTATGTAAGGTTTCATGGTGAAACGTTAGGTTATTTTTGGTTAGGTTTTCATCCATTTCTGTGTTTTATAACCTAATTTAACATAACCTAAATTTAACTTTACCATCAAAGCTTACATAAGACTGAAAAAGCTAATTTGCAACGCTATTGGAGTCAAAGCGGGGAAAAGAGAATTTCTGACATTCACCGGAGAATGTTAACATCAACCAGATTTCGGACATTCACAGTAACATATATAAATATGAAAATGACTAGCGTTCCCGTTTAAGTTTAGGTTAAAACAAAGAACCTGGTAACACTTGATCACCCCACCTAGGCCCCGCAGGATATTTCCCGGCGGTTCCCAAGAATCAAGGGAGACTAGAGACCAATTTTTAACCCCCCTCCCCAAACCCCTTCTATATTTAAGTAAACGCCCACAAACAGTTAGAGAAGTCGGTTGTAAAAACGCCTTTTTCAAGCTTCCAACACATTTCCCCACCTATCCAAAGATCCACCAGCCCTCCACCATAATGACTGATGAAAAATTATATACCACTGTATATTTATATTTTCAAATTCATTAAAGAAAGCTTAAATGTATAATTTAACCGTTTATCTTGCAAGGACTATGTGCTTCCTTAGGAGCGATTTTTGTCCCACTTGATGATTTCTTGTGCCGTAAAATGGCAGAAAACGCCACTTGAAAACACCACCTGTGGCACAATCTCTGGCTACTAACAAAAAGGCACCAAAACTTTTAATTTTGGCACGAATGGGCCACCCCCCAGCTATCTAGGACCATTGGTTGGATACGATAGCCTCTGGGGGAAAAAGGAAATAAATAAACATTCTTCCTTAAAAAAAAAAGCAAAATCCTACATTTTGTAGGTAGGATCTTTAAACCTTTACAATAGGCTTCGCTGATTTTGACAGTGTAATGTTCATTATGTCACTTACCCTTTTGCGGGTGTTTCCTCCCTCTAAAAAAAAATCACGAATATTTTTCGGGCCCGAGTTATAGATGGATTTTGTATATCTAGAAACCCAATAAAAAGCCAATTCTTTTGATGTAAGTATTGTTATCACAACTCATTTTTTTACAGTTTTTATTGCCATTAAGCCGAGTCACACCTTAATTACAGTTCGCTACCACGAAGCGCTTGATTTACTCATTGAATTCGGTCTTTTCATTGAACAAAATATAGGAGATTATCTATAGAATTAAATAACTTCCAAGATACTTATTTACGAAGGAAGAAGACACCCGCCCCCACCTTTAACCTATTCTTCAGCCATCTAAGCTGGCATTTTAGCCTCGGTTTTTAAAATTGATTTTTTACTCAACAAATACAATTTCTACCCAAAAAAGAAATATATTCGCAATATTTTTATTTTTATAGATGGGATAAAAATGCCTAAAGCCGTAACACATAATGTCGGGCTCGAACCCACTATCATAGGATTAATAAATCAAACACTCTACAAAAAGAGCGAGCCCGGTCTATTTAGTGGTTTTATGCCTTTGTTGTATTTATAGATTAAAATAAACAAGCTTTCTCTATGAAGTCTATGGATTTCGCCAATTATCATACTGAATTAAGGATCCCTGGGGATCAAATATTATAATTTGTATTGAAATACAGTCTATTTAGATAAGAAAAAAAAAATCCATAAGACAAACGTGATTACTACATTTCTGAGATGAAACCACTAAATTTGTAGCGGTATCCAAGATAGTTAAGTTTTATTTTCATAATTTCACCAAGACCAATTTTTTCAGCTTCAAAGTAATTTAAATGATTATTTAGTTTCAGAGCAAAATCCCTGTGGTATTTATGCTTATGATTTGAAGCTGAAAAGGTCGTTGAATTCAAGTTAAACTGACAAGTCGCAACTTTGATAATAAAACTTTTGAAAAAAAAATATAAGGAAAACAAAAACCCGAGCCCTCAAGAAAAATTTGTCTGTGGTAATGCATGGCTTTAGTGAATCCCATTTTCCTTCTAATCTCCGCATTTAAAATAAAAATTTTTTTTTATGTCAAGCGGGGCTTTATCTCATGCATCCTAAACGAAATTCCAATTGTAGTATAGGAGGGTTTAACCAGTCTCCATCGCCCGATGTTTATCTTAGACGCCAATCGTTCCACCAAACGTGTTACATGCTTGGTGGAGCATACTTTGCGCTAAGTATGGTAAGTTTTGTGCCAACCGTGGTGCACTTCTGCCTTTATTGGAGCGTGTCATCTGCTGTGCACGAGTTAAACGTAGCTAACCCTAGTTAAGCATAAGAGAAATCTGACTGCAGTCTTCCCATCGTGGTAGTCAGGTGGAAACGGCCAGAATTTCCTGTCTCAATTCTTGCTAGGCCAAACTGCAGAGGGTGCCATCAGCGAGTGGAGACCTGTATGGTTAAATGTATTTCCTCGAAACGTCCAAATGCAAGTCAATGTAAAGAGTTCAATCCATACTAAGGCCTTCCCGGCAAGCGATACGTTGAATGTTTCATCGCCGCCTTCTTCGAAAAATAGGAAAGTCCATACTACGACATCCCCGACAAGCGATGCGTTGAAGGTTTCAACAGCGCCTTCTCCGAAAAATTGGCAAGCTGAGATACTCCTTCAGAAACACAGACAACCCCTCAGTGTAGGGTGCTGGAACGTCTGCTTTGATGAAATGCCTGACGACCCAGTCGTTTATCGCTGAGGAATTATTGCGTTACAACATAGACATCATATGCGCGTAAGAAAATAGAATCAACGGCGGCATTGTGGAAGGCTCAGAAATTAGAACTCCTGAGGACGACTCCTCTTTCACCTTTTTCAACTCCGGATCTCTTGATGGATCTGCGTATGGGGGAGTGGACAGCATTTTAAGCCCCCCCTAGCATCGAGGTGACTTCTAGAGTGGGAACCTATCTCACATAGTAGCAAGAGCGCGATTCAAAGGCCACCTATTCAACATATCAATTATTGTAGTTTATGCTCCAACAAGAGACGCACCGGAGAGCGAAGCAGATCTTTTTTACCGACTTCTAATTTGTACACTTAAGAAGGCCCCGAAACGAGACCTCATCTTTATTGGAGGCAACTTTAACGCCATAATCGGGGAAAAAGTATCGAATGCTGAGTCTGCCATTAGCCACTTCGGTCTTGGAGCTAGATATAGCAGGGGATCAAGACTTCTTCTCTTTGCCATGGCGAACGATTTGGTCATTATCAATACCTTATTCAAACACAAACCTAGCCAGAGATCTACACGGAATTCAAAAGATGGTAGAGCAAAAATCCAGATTGATTACATCCTCAAGTCCGGCCGTTGGAAATCAATGGCTAAGAACAGTAGATCGTACATTTGAGCAGATACTGACTCGAAACATGGGTCAGATCATCTTCTTGTCAAGTTAGATCTAAAGTTGCGACTGGAAAACGCCTCAAGAAAGACACAAAGATTTGACACCAATCGCTTCGATGATCCTAATATACAACAGGCGTTCAGCTTAGACATGTCTAATCACTTTGAAGGTCTCTAAGTGCAAGCGACCGACGAGCAAACCCAAAGCTTGCATGAAGAGTGGCTTACCATACGCAATACAATCCCCGAGGCTGCAGAAGCTACGATAGGATACCGCAAAAGACTATCTAAAAAATGGATGTCAACACGCACTGTCCCACTGGCTAACTACAAGCAACAGATATCAGATAGAAAATCGGAGTTGTTCAAGCACCTGAGAAGAGAATGCCCCCAGTCGGCTAAGAATGATAAGAACCAGTACTAGGAGAAAATCGCTAAAGACATGGAAGCGGCTGCCTCCAGATCCGACACCAGGAAGAAATATCAACTCTTAAAATGAATCAGGAGAAAATCACATTAGCCTACTATTACGTCCGTCGAAGATGAAAACGACAAGTTACTCTCGAATAATTCCGAAATAATAAATCGCTGGAAGGAGAACTTTGACAAACTACATAACCAGCACCAACTCTCCACAGCAATGGATCATAATCAGCATTACTATGATCCAAGTCACAGCCCCATGACCTACACGAACCAAACTCACCCAGTAGTATTTACAAAGACATGAACGTGGCTCCCCCACGTTCAATGAAGTCCGACCAGCAAACAATTGCCTGAAAAGTAATAAAGCCCCTGGTCCTGCTGCTATCCCGGCTGAACTTTACAAGTATGGAGGGACAGCACTTGTCAGCAGGTTGCATAAAGTAACCTATCGTATATGGGTAGAAGAGATGGTTCCATAGAATTGGGCAGACTCTATCATCCTTCCGGTTTTCAAAAAAGGGCTAAATAATAAATGGAGCAATTATCGCAGGATGTCTCTCGTCGGCATTGCTGCCAAAATATTTGGAATAGTGCTACATAATTGTTTTCGTATCTAGCACAACGAAAAGACAAGGCCCAATCAAGCGGGATTCTGCCTAGGCATGGGAACAATCGACCAACTATTCGTCTTAAGACTAACCCTTGAACACAGGGCAGAACACTAGAAACCGACAGTGTCTCTACTTGTAGATTTTACAACAGCTTTTGATTCTGTTCTAAGGGATGGAATCTGGAAGGCCATGACGGAGGATGGAGTACCATGCAAGATAGTCACACTTATCCAAGCATACTACCATAATACGCGAGCCCAAATTCAGATCGGTGGGGAGCTCTCCTCGACGTTCCAAATTGATTTTGGTGTCCGACAAGGATGTATATTGTCTCCCGTCTTATTTAATTTCGTAATGGACTGGACTATGACCAGAACAATGAGGACTTTTTCAGGCGTTGAAGTAAGTCCCAATTTTATGATCACGGATCTGGACTACGCCGACGATATTTGCTTATTAGCTGAATCTCTTTCAGAAGCCCAATCCATGCTATCGAAGGTAGCTGAAGAATCCTCTCTGGTCGGCCTGGAGATAAACTCCTCGAAGACTAAAGTCATGGTGTCTGGTATATCTTCTCAAGACCCCCCAGTTTTACTAGAATAGTCGCCCATAGACGAGATGCCCCAATTCAAGTACCTAGGCTCTTTGGTAGACCCAATAGGAGGATGCACATAAGAAATTCAGTCAAGAATTGCTTCAGCCACTGGAGTCTTCACCCAGCTGAATCACGCTCTATGGAACCAAAAAAAATGTTCGTTTGAAGAAAAGAATAAGGATATATCAGGTATTGTTTGATCTGTCTTACTAAATGGCTGTGAGACATGGGCTCTGAAAGCATCCGAATTCAAGCCCTCAACAGAGAATTATTGGCATTAAACTCCGTGATTGAATCCGCAAAAACGAACTCCGCAAAATCTGCCATCAGCGTTTTTATTTGGCTACTATAATTAAACAAAGAAGACTTCGATGGTCCGGCCATACACTTTGCCGCCCACACCACCCCTTCGTCAATAAAGCCCTCAGATGTACACCTCTTCCGGGATGGAAAAAGCGACACGGGGGACAAAACAAAAAATGGCTCGCCTGCATCAAGGCTGACCTAGACCCAATCGATGGCTTCAAGAAGTATGGACGAAGATGGGAAAAGTCCTGGATTGAATTGATTGAGCCACTCGCGAACGACCGAGACTCTTGGCTTATTACAATGACGAATCTACTTTACGCCAGGGAGAGCTAAGTTGCTTGAGTTCTGCTACAAGAGAAGACAAGAGAGAGGTAGATATGAGCACACAGAGTTCAGTAAACTCCGTACAGCAGTAGATATAAGGATTCTTTTCCGGGATCAACTAAAAAACTAAAAGAGGGAAGCTTTATTGTAGAACAAAATTTACGGCATATCTAATTTCACAGGCATTTCCGAATTTTAGTCAGAATTGCAGATCATTGTTTTAGTAATCCTGGTTAGTATTATTGCACGGTTAATGCATTTTGGAGACGTTTATGAAAAAGTCAGTTTGATTTTCAAATGAAAAGAAAGGCGGAGGTTGCGTCGATATTTCAAGATACCGTACCGTACCGTAGATACACTTACCGTAGACTACCGTATGCTGGGTTTTTAGACCTAATGAAGGACAAAGTTGACAACGGTCTACTATCGGAGAATAGTGAGACAAGATAAAGCTCTTGATATTACTAAGAGCTTCCACAGCTACCAGCACTCGCAACTGGAGATGAATTTCAGACAATCCGTAGAGCGTCCTATGGCTCACGGTGTCCCACAGGGATCTGTCCTAGATCCAATTATTTTCCCGCTGTCCGTTAGTGACGCACCTAATTATGTTCCAGATTTAAACGGTATGACTAAAAAGGCTGGAATGTAAATATGCCATTGTTGATGATACTGCGGCTACCATTGCTGCTACAACTTGGTCACAGTACTGATCTGGTTGTCAGAACTGCTTGGCTGAGGTCTGTTTCTTTCTTTTAGGTATTTTTGGGGCGTTGAGCTCCCAGGGTGTTATTGCGATATATATTAATGAGATCGTTTATTTGAAGGGTTGGGTGTGAAAAAGGGGAAGTTTTACCAGTTTGTTACCATATTTTTATTGCAGCAGTGTATGTAATTGAGTACCCCCTAAGACAAGTTCTTTACTTTTCGAGACGGCCACTAAATTGAAGTTTTTCTTTTTTCGTTACAACGAAGTTCTCTCTCTCTCTCTCTCTCTCTCTCTCTCTCTCTCTCTCTCTCTCTCTCTCTCTCTCTCTCTCTCTCTCTCTCTCTCTCTCTCTCTCTCTCTCTCTCTCTCTCTCTCTCTCTCTCTCTCTCTCTCTCTCTCTCTCTCTCTCTCTCTCTCTCTCTCTCTCTCTCTCTCTCTCTCTCTCTCTCTCTCTCTCTCTCTCTCTCTAGGAATAGCAATATCCTCCTTTTTAGCAATAGCATTTTAATAAAATCCTGATCGCAAATTTAGGATTCTGCAATCCTGAAAGTTGGATTCAAACACTATCAAAATAGAAAGTGTTGATAAAAACAAATAAAAAACAGTGTCAAGGTGAAATAAGTAAAACTGAGAACAATTATTTAATTAACTAATAATTAATTTATAATAGAAATAATTCTATAATATAATAAAAACAATTAATTAATGAATTATTAAGTAACTCGGGAAATAACATCTCCCAAGGTTTAAAAATACCATTTGCAATTTATAGGGTGTAATTTAGGGACTATCAATACAGTTCTATGAAAAAGTCACCATTTCAATTTATCTTTGGGGGAGATGGACTACATACACTGTTCAAACGGGAATCTAAAAAAAAACAGAGGAAAATCTGAAAAAAAACCTTACCCCTAGTTGCTAGTTTAATTAGATAAATATTTAGGGGTTGGCCACTTCTAAAGGAAGCTTTAACGGGTTTCTGCAGTGTCTGCAGCCACGGGTATCTGCAGGATCGATGGAATTTAATTACACCTGATTAAGAAAAATATAATTGTGATTATAAATATGATTTTAAATAATTTCAAAAATGTGGATAACAGTTGAAGGAACCATGATAGCCTGATAATAGAAACATAGTGCATATCATAAAGTAAGAATTTCAGGGTTTTAATACTTTCTTTTAATTCTGTATACATTCTTAGGACTATATCAGGGACTACCGAGGCGAGGGGTGGGGGTACACTGTCAGAAAAGCGACCGTGATATTTGGAAAAATACATAAAAAACACGGTGTTTTTTAATTCGTTTTTTTTTCCGGATTATTGTCCAAAATTTCAAGTATACACATAAATTGATAAAAGAGAATGGAATATATACTCTGATAAAAGAGAATACAATATATACAGTGGGCCCTGGTAATCAGGCCCCTGTTTAATTCGGCGCCCCCTGTAATCCGACATGTATATTATTAATGAATGTTTTTTGACAAGCTTCGCTAATGTAAAAAATGCATGCATGTTCAATAACGCATGATTAAACTGGTTACAACTTGTGCGCGCCACTATTATTGTGCTTGAGGAAAACTATTGTTTTCGTTCTGATTGCTTAATTTGAATTTATTCTGATAGCAGTGTTGCCTAGCATGCGTTCATTTGTTTACTGTTTATTCATTGTGAATCACGTAGGCCTATACCTAGTACTTTCGTCATCAGACCCGAAGCGAAAGCACAAAATACTGACAATTATAGAAAAATGTGATAATTTGTACCGCTTAAATCATAATGGATCTTTCAGTAGTTTATCAAGTGAATGCATAGGCAAGTTTAGCGTAGGCCGCAGGGCCGTATCCAGGATTTTTGTTCAGGGGGGGTTTTACTAATTTTTTACTTTTTGGGGGAAGGTTTTACTAATTTTTGACTCAGTTTTCGACTAATTTTACTAATTTTTACCTAGGTTTTACTAATTTTCGACTTATTTTCGAGTCGGTCAAAAATTTCGGGGGGGGGGGGGGGGGTTCAAAACCGGGACCCCCCCCCCTGGATACGGCCTTGGTAGGCCGATCTATAATTTATGACATCTTGCTTATCTCACACGGATAAATGGATCACTTGCGGTAGAAATTTGATTTTTCGGAAAAAAATAAATATGTAATTTTACCATTACCCTAATTTTAGTCGTTCTTTAAAGAGCGTGTTGAAAGGCAAGTTTGTTCTTTAAAAGGAAACGGTGAGCTGTGTAGGGTTAATGGAGCGAAAAGCACCAAGCCCCCCCCCCCCAAAAAAAATCTGACCAAACCTTTTTTTTTCAAAACATTCCCTTTGCCAACCATTATCATGAATCAAGAGCATTGCTTATAGTCATGCCAAGCTGATTTGTACAGTTTAAAGAGAGTGGATTACATTAAATGTGGATCTCCTCTACGCATTGTAGAAAATCCACAACAAGAACTACCGAACAACAAAATTTCACCTTTTAACGGGTTATCACACAAAATTTCTTTCGAGGGGGAGGGGCGTCACAACTTCAAGAAGAAAACATAAAAAAGCTGACATGCATGATAAGTTCGAGAAAATATAGGGAGGTTCCTAGATTTTGAGGGGATTCGAGCCTGACATACAACTTCCTCCTCCCCTCCCCCAGCATATCTGTCTACCGTACCCTCAAAGTTGTCCAAATTAGCCAGTAAGTACAGTCGAACTGAACCCATAAATATTGATTGTTTAACGCCTTTAAAGATGTTGGACTTCGGTCAACTACCCAACCACAAAACAATGTAACTGTCTATAACGGGTATCACTTTCCCATGCAAAGTAAAATAAAAATACATATGGGCTAATATGCCATTTGCACCTTTTTCTTATTCTCTTTTTTTCCAATCATAAAAACAAAGATACCAGGAATCCAACCTTTTTTTCAAATAAAAAAATAAATAAATTAGTTAAAATTATCTAGTGGAAAATTGTTTACAGTCTAGCGTCGTTAGTGGCATGTACACAGCTTTCAACCCTTAAGATTTCCACCAAAATTTTGAGATATCACTCCTGAGAAAAATACATAGGCTACATGAAATATTTACCAGAATAATTATATTATGTAAACATAATATAATATTTGATATTATACCAATATTTGATATTTTAGGATTTTTTGCAAAATCTTAGTATTTTCGTTTAAGAAACTTGGGATACTGTAATTTAGAGGAGACTACTGTTAGATTTTAGATACAAAAAATCCTGGATATGGCCCTGATTAGAGTGTACAAGAATTTTTTGAAATGTGTTTGAAGTTTATCCCAAGTTACAGTTAAGAGTTTTTTTTTTCACTTTGAATTAGAAATATATAGGATTAAACAATATTGCATTACAATTTTTGATATCCAAACTTTAATATCAAAATACTGGCACCGGTCGCAGACTGGTGTCAATATTTTATGTCAGTATTGGTGTGAATATTCAACAGGTGTCAAAATTTTTCTTCAAATGATGTAGAATCTTTAAATGAATATAGTGAACAATCTATAGTGAACAATGAATCGACGCCTGAATCCTTAAAAGATTATCAAAGATGAAGACAACCATGACGAGACTAAACAAAACCAAGACCGTTTTCTTGTATTTTTTTTAATATCTTTTTTTATATATAACCTCCGAACTTGGTTTTACATAAATGAATTAACTGACCCTCGTTAAGAGCGGCTGGTTTATTTGATAAACCACTCTCCCCCCAGACCTTCCTCATTTCCTCGCCATCATAAACAACTGTATAATTTTCAGAATTTTAAAGCGAATAATGACATTGAATTTCGTTGAAGTAAGGAGCAACATTAAAATTTAAAACGAATGTAAATTGTTCCATAATAATGGACATAAACGAACATAATTTTATTGTTGCTCCTCACTTTCAGTTGAACAAATTTTTTTTTATTATTTAATTTCTGACTGTTTTTTCAAATCATGCCAGGAAATCCTATTCCCTCACCCCCTCCTTTCTCCAAGGACTATGGGCGGTAATATTATCCCCGAAATTATTGGATCTGTCAACTATGCAGAATCAAACGGCTATCTCAAAATTTGTGTCAGATGTCTTTAGGGAAAAAGGGCATGGGAGGCGGTTAATTGCCCTCCAATCTTTTTGGTCACTTAAAAGGACACTAGATATTTTTATTTTCGATCCAATGAGCCCTCTCCCGATCTTTTAGGATTACTGGTTCGATATGACAATTCCTGGGGAAAACGAAAAAAAAATTATTAACACGCATCTGTGATCTTTCTTCTGGCAAAAAAGTAAAAAAAAAAACAATCCGCATTTTGTATATAACAGCTTGAAACCTCTAGAATAGGGTTCTATGACACGATGAATCAAATGGTTTAATTTTCATTCAGGTTGCTCGACTGTTTGGGGGTGTTTTCCTCTTTTCGGAAAATTGGGCGACTTTCTGAGACACGTAGCCTATGAAAGGCAACATTAAACCTAATGAACTTTGAATCAGCATAAAAAGTCCGTTTAATTCTGTTTTTAAGAGTTTCAGTTTCTATTGAGCCGAATCGCTCCTTACAGTTCGTTACCACGAACTGTTTGATTTAGCAACCAAAAATAGCTCCGGATGGAAAAAAGGAAAGAGAGGGATTTGAGATTCAAAGAGCATAGTGTATTACGTGTTCTGAGTAACAAAATTGGACACAATCCTCTTGGTAAAAATAATGCGGAGATCAAAAGGGATCTTAATTCAATGCTTTCTAAGGTTCTATCCATGCTGACATCCTACTACCAGATACATGCAAAGAGATTTCTCCATGAGCAGAGGATGGGGGGGGGGGGGGCACGCGCTTAGAAACACCAAAAACTGAGTGAATTACAGAAAGGAAAAACCTAAGTACTTTGGGGGGGGGGGGAGTAGGTGAGGCAAGAACGAAGGATCCAACTCCATGTAAGTACCTTCTTGTTAATATTCAAAATATGGCATGACGAATATTATTAATAAACGTCAATTCTATGGGAAATTTATTTTAAGATACGTTTTTCGCATTACATCATTATTATTATTATAACAAATTATATATGAAGTGCCAAGTTAAACACTAAACTTGCATAAAACACAAAACATATTTCTGCCATATGCTTGATTCTAGTAAAGAAATACTTTATGGGTTAAACATTTCCACTTTTAAAAGCGCTACACAAAGTGGTAGATTATTCACAGAACTACTGAAAGAGCCTGTCAATCAAAGGCACAAAAAAAGAAAAAAAACGTTGCATGCATGTTAGGACAAGAGAAACAATATTTACCCCTTTTCCCGAAAAATTCCCTTTCCCCAAGAAGTCCCCTTATTCCCTTCCCCCTCCAAAAAGGAAACTTTTCCTTTAGGTTTCAACTCCATTCCCGAGCCGTCAGACACCCAGGTTATACCTACCAAAGTATGCATAAAAATAGTCACCGTTTTATGAAACCCGTTGACTCCATGAAAATTCTAAAAAAATATAGTTGCTTGTTTTTAGATTAAAAAAAGGGGGGAAATATATTCCTTTGTGAGCTTATTAAAACCATTCGACTGATCTGAACTCCGCTCTCAAGGGAGAATGATACTAATCCCTCTAAAGGTTTGAAGATTAACTATTGGCTGGCTCTGTCTCTCGAATACTCTCACTTATACATAATAGATTGGGCGGCGTGACAACCGCAGATAATCCAAAATCAGATAAAAATAAATAGCGGCACAGTGCAGCACAATGAGCAGCACAGTGGATTGATGCTCAGCTTGGCATACGGAGCCCAGGTACCTATCCCTACTGCAGGAAAGTTGGTCGACAGACTTGCTACATGTTCCTGTAGTAAAGACACAGCGACTGAAATACGATGGCTCTGGAGGATATTTATCCTTTATGTATACAAAACAGCTAAAAATAAGCACAGACACATTTTTTGAGATATTTGGAGTGCATTCAGATCAGAACTTAAGCTTACTATGTTTGAAATAAAGTCAACCTCAAACCTTTACCCAAGTCAACCTTTACCCTTAGTAGTCACAGCTACTCTGACCGTTTCACCCTCGAAGTTTCGTTGAATTTTCGAAACTCCTGTCAATGAGTAGAGCTAATGCGTAGTCATTTCAGGATATTGGGAAATCAACTTGTGTATTTTGGAAGTTTTGACAAAAGTGTTCTAAGGGTATCAGAAAGAAAACTCCATTTAATTTCCTCTGACGATTTTTAGAACTGTTTACTTGGTTGCAGCTACCGCTGCAGCCAAGATATAAAAATTATAAACTATAATGGCAAATAATGATGGAAGAGACATGTTTTTAATTTTTAAACATCTCGCCATGCTTAGAAAAAGCAAACTGTCGACTTTCGGACTTTGTGAGACATACAACTACAACAAAAGTTGAATCGCCCGTAGTCTAGACAACTACCGTAGTTAAGGAACGAGGGCACTCAAAAATTTGCATCAAATTATTGCACTATTTTTATCATTACCGCTTACATTTTTAATTTATTGCAAATCGCGTTATCAGGTTACTGTAATCCAACCAGGCCGCGCTGTATATAACACAGTTACCAAATTTATGTATGTAACTTTATACTTCCTAAAATAATTCAGATCAATTGAGGACCGCGTATAATGCCCCATACGTGGACCAATAGCTTACCGCGTTTTATTTTCTTTTCTGCTCTTGTATGTTGGCAAGCGTAAGCTAAAAATAGAGACTATGCTAAAATGTATGAAACTTATAAATGAATGACTTCAAAGCTACCAAAAAGTACAGGCTGACGTATGGAAAACCTTTTCATCCCAATCAGTATCAAAAACTTAAGAAACATATCCACATAAAGAAGAAAGGGAGAGAAGACCAAAAGAAATACTTATCTTACAGTTTTTACAATGATGTTAACACATTTCTGAGTTTTACATAAATTTGTTTTAAGACTGAAAATCCTTTTTTTTATTCGTCTATCTTAAGGCAATTCCTAATCTTTCCACTGTTCCATGTCACCTCATACTCCAATATCCGGGTTGCAGTGGTAGCTAGGAACCTAGTAAGAGACGATCACGTCCGATGTTAAAAAATATAAAAACCCATAACTCCTAAAAAAAAAAGTGAGATCAAAACAAAAAGTACACCATTAGAACCGCCTTGTCCTAAACTCTTATATAGGAAACTTTCTGTTCCTTGGCTTGAACAGCAAGGGGAATATTTTGGCTTGAAAATCAAGAAAAGTGACAGCTACTACAGCATTGCTATTAGGATGAAACAGTAATTATCTTACATGAGTGATGGACGATAATTTCACTACCTCCAAAGCAATTAATCATCTTTTTCTCTCTCGTCTTTTTATTTTTAGATCAAATATTTATGTATTATGTATTTATATATTAAATATTTAAATATTATGCATATTTTTATATCAAATATTATGTATATTTTTCGCTCAATATTCGACCCTACTACTGACAACAGGACTAGAAAAATTACCTCTTCCTTCTGACTGCCAAGTAGGAGTTGAAGATGAAGCCGAAGAAACATAGGTACTAGGCGTTGCCACATAAACGTTCTGCGACGCGGATTGGTAAGCCTGCGTCGATTTTATCGTTCCATTGGCACCAGCTGATAACGGACTACTAGCCGAAGAGTTTACTAAGTTGCCAAGTAAGCATAAACCTGAAATTTGAAAGATTTTTATACCTGCAGCTTGATATTCTTACCAAACAGTTCGTGGTAACGAACTGTAAGTAAGGAGCAACGCAGCTCAATAGTAACCGAAACTCTAAAAAACAGAACTTCAATACAAATAGATATATAAAGAGAACATACTTGTTATGTTGATGTCAAATATATCAGTCATTCAGTTTAGTGTTACACATCAAAGGTTAAAAGCCTGAGAAAATTTGTCTGATTTTCGAAAAGGGAGGAAACACCGCCTAAAAGTCAAAGAATCTTTTAAAGTTTGAATTTTGTCCCAATTCTTTAAGAACGAGTACTGAAACACAAGGTTCTTTTAATTAGAACAATAAGCTTTTAAAAGTGCTAAACTTTTAGTAAGGTTTTTCAAAAGTGCTAAGAAAAACTTTAGCGTGAAGAGCGGGGTGTTGAGGAGGGGGCAACCCCCTCATATACGTAATAACTTCTGATGGTTTCAAGTTTTGATGTTGCTCCTTAGTTTTAGTTGAAAAACCTTTTTTTTTCATTTTATTTTAAAAAGAAACGATTATTCAATGACCACTGTTTACGTTTTTCTTTAAATAACCATCCTTTTGTAGAAACTGGTATTGTTAGCTTTGGTGGACAGATTTTTAAGAGTTTATCCAACATTCATATAGTGCCTATAATAGAATATTTAAAATACACTTTATTACATAAAAGTTATAGAAAAGAGAAAAAGGGCTAAAGTTTGGTTTTAAAAAGATTTTCTACTTTAAAATCGAAAAAAAAAACAATCGCAAATCTCTGTAAAACGAGGTGGTGTCATTTCTCAAATTGATAGTTTTAAGAGTTCGTACAGGTAACACAATTACTTTTGGCCAGAGGGAGGGGGAACAAAAGGACTTTTGTCCGGGGTGATGAAGCGTTTAATGGTATTTTATATGCATTTTTAGACCAGTTTACTAGTCGGAGAAATTTTTTTTTTTTTTTTTTTTGAAAAGGTCTTTTCCCCTGCATTTACAAGAATAATTTTTGTGTCGGGGATATATCTTGGAATGGATGGGGGGGGACCCTGGTACTTCCTCCTGGGTATGCTCCTGCTACCATATATCATAAGACCTAGTATGCACTTGAAAGTTTTGACAGAATCCTAATCTGGATGTCTTCTTCAGAAATAAGAACAAATTAGAACATTTGTTTAATCACTGTCAGGACAAAACTCTTTCAATTCCAGGCAGCGGTTAAACAGGGTCCCTTGTTTGTTTGGTAAATTTTGTTTCGGGAGACCACACCTTCAGTTGGGTGAAAAGTTGCACGAGCAATGGCTGCAATATTAACAGGAAAATCAATAAACTGCAAGACTTGATTCTGTATTACGCCCAGGACACAGTATAGTCACACATGTGGATAAGATCAAATTATACACGACTGCAGGGCTAATCATACACCCCATTGTTAACTTGCTTGAGTTGAACACTGCTCAGTTTTCAAGCCTAAATTTTATAATTGACCAATAAGAGTAGAGATTTAAGGTAGAAAGCTTTTGGAATTAGACAGAACTTTGAAGGCTTAACCATCTGTATGAAAGAATATAGCAAAAGACGCAAAGACATAGCATTAGTAGACAATTCTAGGGATTTTTCTAGAAATTCTAATAAATTTCTAATCAGCTAATGACAACTCGAAAATATTCTAATCAGTTTCTTGTAATTTCAATTTTCACATCTGTATTACAAGTGTGGCGTTGAAATCTTGGAAAACACATGTCACTAATAAATCCTGGCTTTTTATAAATAGGTGTGAACATGATGTGGCAAGGATATTAGCCCCCTGCCCCCCTCCCCCAAACTTTTAGTAGGCCAAGTCGCTTTGTTCTTTTTAACGAGGTTGATTTAGTTTCCATAAAACAAAACGAAAAAAACAAACAAATTTACGACATTCTTTCAGGAAAGCCGTAAAAATTTAAAAATAAAAAGTAATTAAAAATTAAAAATATATCCCCAAGGACCTGGCTTTGAATAAAGTTACTTTAGACATTTTTATAAGCCCAATTTAAAATGATTCAATGGAAAAAGATTATGGGCACACTATAATCCAATCAGAGAAAAGGGTCAAATAAGCTAATTGAACCAAAGCGGATTAGTAGATTGGTTGCGTCAAAAGCCATGGATAGGATTCGATCTCAATTTAATGTTTGAATGTTGTATTCTGTTTTATGCTTTATACTAGATCACCTTAATGCTTTTGCTGTAAAAGAGTTTCCTTTTTATAAATTCTATGTTATAATAGATTATTATATAAATTATAATATATAATATAATAATAATATTATATAATAATTATATTATACAATTATTGTATATTATACATTTATGGACTACTATATTTCATGGGTTTTGAAAGGTAGTCCTTTATTTTGTTTTTCTTCGTACCTTCGTTTTTCGTACACTGTTTAGTAGAGAAAACGGCTTGGTTGAGGTTTTTACCGAAATATCCGCGTCTCCTTTCTTAACTTTGTTTCACTGGCTCCAAATTTGTCTTGCAGTTTTTATCTTTCACTTTTTTTGTCTCAAATACTCCTCTCGATATATTTTTCTAAAACTTGTTTACTGGTTTTCTGAAACTGCCAGCGGAAATTTGCGGTTCCATTTCAGCCCCTTGAGTTCGGGAACATACATACCAAAAGAAACGCAAGACGCTGTAAATGGGGCTGAAAGGGGAAAGAAGCCATAAAAAAACGAGTCAAAACAAAAAGAAACTGCACACGAGGAAGCAAAGATTGAAAGTGAATTGTTAGGAGTGGGGAGGAGCTTCTGCGGCTGTGTCAGCTCCAGGTGGCTTGGTGCTGCAATAACCTGGGTTGGATGCATGTATTGAGACAGCAAAAGTCTCTCAGGTGGTTGCGCTGTAGTGTGATTACGAGTCTTCCTCTTCGATGGGAGCCAAAGTGATTCCAGTGAAGGACAGCATTCGGAAATTTTTGGTCATTCATCTGCAGGCAGGGTAGCCACTGGTGACACTTTTGGCTCTTTTTTTTAAGTGGCACTTTTTGGTAATGTGACACTATTGCGACACTTTTTAGCAAAAGTGGAATTTTTTTCAAAGTAGCACTTTTTTTTACCAAAAAGAATTTTTTCAAAAAAAAAACTGGAAGGAAAACGGTCAATGTACAAGCGTCAACATCCTTTTTTCTTTTATGTTTCGATCTCTCTGTTTTCAGATTCAGAAGCACTATTGTTATGTTTATGCTCCTCCTCATTAATCATAAATATTATGCTTCATCATCATCACATTGATAACAAACTTGTTTTTTTTTATTAAATTTAGTGTCAAGACCGAATCAAGACAACATACCAGTGTTTCCACTTGCCCGGATTTTGCAGGGCAAATCAGATTTTGACCTCTTGCCAGGAAAAAATTTATTAAGTTTTAATGTCGCTCCTTACTTTCAGTTAAAAAAAACTTGTTTTTTTTTATTTCATTTCTGATCGTTTTTTAGTTAATGCAGCTTTCATTTTGGCTCACCGTCATTGAATAAGTAAAACAGAATTTGCAAATTAATTTTACTTTTCTTGTGCTTAATGGCTTTCTCTAAATTTGGTTCTGACGTAATTTACAAATTAACTCACGTAACGAACTTCTATGTTCGTATGTTTTTATTACGTATGTTATTGTGAATGTAAAATTTTTATACGTATATATTGTGAATCTGAATTTTTTTAAATAATGCTGGGAAATCCGGCACCCCCCTGCAAACAGCCATTTTGGAAACCTGCTAATTAATCACACCAAAAAAAAGTATTGGACACACTTCCTCCTCATAGCTGTTTCCTGGTCATGAAGTTTTGAGTGTAATAAGTGATAGTTTCCTTAAGTTTTGCCTCCCATATTCCTTAAGTTCTTGCCGAATAAATTATTTGAAAGAGTTAGTGTCTGATCAACTATTAGTTGTATTTATCATAGGGTCATCAATAGCATGAGATCTATGTTCACGGCATTCTGTTCGGCATTTTCAGAGAAAAGTTTCAAGCACCCAAACGTACTGTAATAATCCAGATGGACAATTGTGTGGAAAAACTGGATGAACAACTCTCAATGAAGACGAGTATTGCTGTCCCTTTTTTCCGTTTTCTCAAAAGAAAAAAAAAACGCTCGGACGGCTTTTTCTCTTTTCTTTTTTCTTTCCTTTTTTGTGCTATGAGCAAAGACTACTCATAATAAAAAATAGAAACAAGTACTCTGGGGGACGAATCCCCATTTTATACAGTAAGCACCATTTGCACTTTTGTGGGTTTTAAGGGGAGGGCTGGAAAGTTAACAAGATTGGAAGTGCGGCGCAAAGCAGAGAATCAGCACCGCCTAAGTAAAATCCATATTATTTTTTGTAGTTTATGGATGGCATTAGAGCCGACTTTTCGTGTTTGAAAATTAAAAGATGCGTAAAATTGCACGGAGGCGATCCCAAGCAGATTGAGTAATATTTTCAATTTGAAAAGCTTGTTGGTGCCAGCGCGAGCAATACGAAGCAACGCGAAGGAAAAATTTTTGGAAAATGACACTTTTTATAGGAAATTGACCCCATTTTGCCGTCCAAAGTGGCACCAAAAAGACCTTCTGAGTGGCAACCCTGTCTACAGGGCTTGTTTGAAGTAACTATACATTCTGAGAACGCTGGTTATAAATGATTTTCCAGTGGCATCTGGTATCTAATGCTCCCTGATTTTCTGTGTGTACAGTGGACATACAGTATTTTCCAAAGGCATATCTGCCAATAATAGGCTACATTACTAGCTGGATTTTCGGAACGCTGGAATTGAAACAAAAGCATGCTGAACATAAAATGACAAACAACCCAAAACAGGATTTTTGTGCATCTGTAATTATGCTCAAGGTCCAGACAGCTCATGAAGTTCTACAAAATTTATTGAAGTTTTATTGATGTTTATTGAAGTTCTATGAAAATTATGAAGTTTTTGGGGCAGTATGACATTTAGTTAGCGTTACCAAGCTGAGTCGTGACGATGAATAAGCAAAATTAATTAGTTAAATCTGCAACAATTTTTATCCGCAAAAATACAAACATTAATGATTTGTTGATTCCCAAAGACAACTATA
Source organism: Artemia sp. Qi Xiang Cuo (assembly GCF_049724085.1). NCBI lineage: Eukaryota > Metazoa > Arthropoda > Branchiopoda > Anostraca > Artemiidae > Artemia > Artemia sp. Qi Xiang Cuo. The sequence continues at coordinate 3,769,608 of NC_142804.1, forward strand.
CCTTCAAAGGAAAGCTGCACCTTCTTAAGCTGTTTGCTGTTACATGTTTTTAGTTTATATGTTTTTATATTTTTTGTTATAAAATTATATCAGTAAACATGTGTTTTTATGTTATATATTTTTAGTTTATATTTTGCTGATTTTTTAACCACATATCCCTTAATTAAATTTGGCCCCTGCTACTACCAAAACTGCATAACTGCACATGGAAATCTTCTCACTAAAACTAAATTTTCAAAATTTGGCCCCTGCTACTACCAGAGCTGCATAAATGAACATGGAGATCTTCTCATTAAAGCTCAATTTATATTCAGCTTTAATGCAGCTGAATTTAATGCTTTATAATTCAGCTGAATTTATATTCAGCTTATTCATATAATATATTATATTATTATATAATATAATTAATATTTCTAATTTTTTTTTTATGGTGTTGTGAGTTTTCCATTTATGGTGTTGTGAGTTTCCATTTTTTTTTTTATGGTGTTGTTAGTTTATGGTGTTGTGAGTTTCCATTTAACTAATTCAAAGAGTAAGAGTTCATTTTCACTTGACGACCGTCAAGCGAACTACCGTCAAACACAATTGCCACAACTATTAATGCTATAATTATATCAAATGAAGCTTTATTTGGTTTATGAAATTGATGAAATTGGACAGGAGATATTACTTTCCTACGATATCGCGGTAAAACGTACGCTTAAATTCCGTTGGTTTATATCTTTGAGGCAATTCCATAATGCCATTGGAGGCGAATGGAGTTCGTCCGGAATGATGCAGACCTTGTCTGCTGACCACGTGCCTCTGGATATGGGGTCATCCCCTAACTAAACACTACGATCAGGGTTGCTGCAACCTCATGTGGCGGGTGGAGCCCTCCCTGGGAAAATCAGTATCTAGGTTAAACCTAGCTTTAATCAGATTCCAGGCCTAGGGTCGGTTGGGCTAGTGACCCTCCACCTGAAAATCAAGTGCTACGCAAAGTGACTACATAGCCTCGGATCCGGACCTCCTTTTAAGATCTCGACCTACGCGCGTCAACGGACATGCTGACGACGTCAAAAAAACTGACAGACTGAACCTTCTAGACCAAAGGGGGCTTCGAATAGCCACCTGGAATGTTTTGACCCTGAATGCACCTGCATCAAAGAACCTACTTTCTCAAGAACTTCGTAAGAATAAAGTGGCAATTGCAGGTCTCACAGAAACCCGTCTTACTGGAAGTGGAGAAGAGCGAATAGGCGATAATTACTCGTTAGTCTGGTCTGCAGGGAGCATGAGAAGAAATGGTGTTGGCCTCGCGCTAAACGGCCTTGCAAGAAAGGCCTTACTCTTGCACGAAGCTGCATCAGACAGACTAATGAAGGCCCGCTTTGGGCACAAGAATGGCAAGATGACAATTTTTGTATGCTATGCCCCGACCAACGATTCCGACGACGTAACCAAGGAAGAGTTCTAATCTGCTCTGTCCAGATATCTGTCAACAGTGTCCCCCACGATGTCACTGTTCTTCTCGGTGACTTCAATGCTAGAGTGCGAGATGATATGGGTGTTTGGCGTGGCACAATTGGACCTGTATCCCCCGCCCCACTGAACGACAACGGCCTTTGCCTACTCAAATTGTGCCGATCCCATGAACTTGTGATCGCAAACACCTACTTTCAACATAAGACTATCAACCAGTACACGTGGTATAGTAACGACGGTCGCACAAAGAAGATGATTGACTACGTCATTATTTCTAAACGCTGGAGATCATCGCTGAAGAACTACAGAACTTACAGATCAGCAGAGCTCGGAAATGCAGATCACAGGCTTGTGTGTGCTGATGTCCAGCTTCGCCTCAATGCACAGCGATCGGAAAGAAAACCAGTAGCAGCGGATATTGGGAAACTAAAGGAGCCATATACTCGCCAGAAGTATAGTGTTGAGATATCAAATCGCTTTGAGCTCCTGGGCACACTCAACAACAGCGAAGACGCCTGGAAGTATTTTAAATCACAGACCAGCGAAGCAGCACAGCTGGTGCTTGGCAAGCGAAGTTTCCCGAAGAAATCGTGGCTAACTGACGAAACACTGCAGGTCATAGAGCAAAGGCGGAGGGCAAGACTTCTTGGGGACATGGCCACCTATCGAAGGCTCAATGGAGTGCGGAACAGACTTATTCACCGAGACCGAACTCAGTTTGTTACAAGGAAAGCCGATGAAATCGAACTAGCAGCAAAAAAGAAAGACATGGGTAGCCTGTTCAAGCACCTCCGCAATCTCACAGAAAATAAAACACCAGCATTGGGACCCGTCCTATCCAGGGATGGGACACTTCTCTCTGATGAGGGTTCTTGTCTCGAGCGGTGGAAGGGCCACTTCTGCTCACTCCTGAACAACATTAGCCCGTCTATGCCTCCTACTGATAGTCCCAGCCAACCTGGCAGTCCAAGATACGAAACAGATGCTCCTCCAGACGAGCCTTTCAGTCCATCAGAAATTGGAAATGCAGTAAAAAGGCTCAAGAACAATAAAGCTGCCGGTATCTGTGGCCTGAGTTCGGAGCTGCTAAAATATGCAGGTCCTGTTATGCTCCTGTTTCTCCACACCTTGTTCTCTACAATCTGGCAAACCGAGATAATTCCCGAAGATTGGCGGAAGGGTGTAATTATCCCTTTATGGAAGAGGAAAGGTTCTAGAAGCGACTGCTTGAACTACCGTGGAATAACCCTACTGTCTGTCCCGGGAAAACTTTTCTCAATGGTCCTGCTAGATCGATGTCGAAATATCATTCGTAAAATCTGGCGACCGGAACAAGCTGGTTTCATGTCGGGCCGTTCAACCATTGAGCAGATTCTTACGATCCGACAAATCATAGAAAAAGCCACGGAGTTCCGACAAAAAGCTTTTTTTCACCTTCGTCGACTTCCGTGCTGCGTTCAACTCAGTGGACCAAGAAGCTCTTTGGCGGATTCTAGAATCGACAGGCCTCACTGAGAAATACTGCAGACTCTTCAAAGCTCTACACCATGGGAAGGAGAGCTGTGTTCAAGTGAACGGCCGCCGCAGCCCGTTCTTCCAAATCACGACAGGAGTGCGTCAAGGATGTGCAGTTGCCCCAGAGCTCTTTAATGTCATCATAGACTACGTTATGACAAGGACTACTTCACATCTCAGCTTTGGACTCAAGTTTGGAGATTGTGTCATTACAGATGCTGATTTTGCCGATGACTTGGCCATTCTGGCGGACTCCATGGAGCAGTTGCTGGAAGCGCTTCAAATCCTATGAGAAGAGGCTGCAAAAGTAGGACTGCAGATAAACTGGACTAAAACGAAAATTATGGCCATTGACCCATCCTCTCCTGCTGCCAATCCTTCAGTTAACCTGGATAGCACCACTAGAATCGAAGTTGTCCAAAGGTTCATCTACCTGGGCTCCATAATTTCTTCAGATGGCTCGCTTCTTTCTGAACTACAAGCGAGAATATCCAAAGCGTCTTCTGCCATGGGCAGACTGAACCGTCACCTCTGGCGAAAACCAAACATCAGTTGCACAACGAAGCTGCGGATTTTCAACGCCCTCGTCGGCTGCTCTATGGAGCTGAGACGTGGCAAGCTTCAGCCGCAACCCTCAAGGCAATTGATGTCTTTCAGTCGAAGAGCCTGAGGAGGATCGAAGGTCTACGATGGTTCGACTTTGTCAGCAATGAGAAGCTGCTGCAGCTCACCAAGCAGTCTCGGTTTTTGACCTAAGCAGCCGAGTGAACACTACGATGGTTCGGACACCTACTTTGAATGCCTCCGCACATACCTGCGAAACCAATCCATGACTTCGACCCTGTCAAAGCCGGTTGGAAGTGACCTCGCGGCCGACCGAAGAAACGATGGTCTGACAGCCTGTCCAAGTTCCTGGCGATGGCAAATATCAGGTTGAGCGATGTGCAAACGCTTGCCATGGACCAAAGTAGATGGAGGAGGCAGACGTCACTCTCTACGCCGAGCAGCGCCCGGCAGGAGACATAAGTCAAAGTAAGTCAAATTTCCATAATCGTGTTTGTAATTTACGTGTGTGTCACAAAGGGAAGTTTTTGGAGAAACAAAGAACCCCACATTTAAAAGACCTGATTGGTTCTTCTTTGTGTCAGATCAGTTTCAATTTGTAAGATTATAAGCCAGTAAAAAGAACAAAGGTTTGGAGCCACAAGTTTTGCATGTAGTCCCTGTTTCTCTGTGCTAATATCTCGATACTTGACACAGATACTGAGTTTAGAACTAGCTTTAAATTGGTTCAATCTTTTCGGATTCTGTTAATTCATTTAAGAATAATGTCTGCTCATTTAAAAAAAATTTCTGATACGATTTAATTTTTACTCCTATTATTCAAGTTATAATAAAGTTTTTACTCTCAATAAACGGTGAAAGAAAGGAGAAGAATGGATCCAGAGATTTGTAGCATATTCAAGAAGCGAAAAGGGGAGACCTATAAGCTACCTCTCGGGCCACCCTAGCCGAGTGGATGGCGTGCTGGTGTTATAATCCTTTGTCCTTTGGGACGAGGCTTTGAGTCTTAGTGTAGCAAATCCTTTGGCTTGCGGTGAAGGTCAATGCTGTGACTCTGCAAGCTCAGCCACCATTACAAGCAGAGGGCGAAAGCTGAGCGTATATTTCACTCTAAATTAGCCACTTCTCCCAGAAAAACCCAAAAAATTCTACATTCACTTATTGTGTATTCATGTCATAACACAAATGATTTTGTGGTTAAACTATCAGTGACTCATTGAGTATTTCAACAAAAAATTAGATAATTATCATTAAAGAGATATTACCTGGTGCTAGCGTCGGCATAGCAACAGGTCGAGCTGCAGAACTTGACTGAGTTGCTGACGTCGTTATCGTTGAAGAGCTCTCAGACGATGTGGCAGTGACGTAAGCCAAGGCTGAAGCCAAAGCTATTGCATGGGCGGAAACAGGCGGAGAGGACGGAGACTCATCTGAACTATGGTAGGCGCGCAGCCATCTTGTAGGTTTGGGTCCTGACACAGCACCATTACTTCCTATAAAATAAAATATATAAAATAAAATATACTTCCTATAAAATAAAATATACGCTAAAACAAACAGGAGAAAAGCTAAAGAAAGATGTTAAAATAGAGTTAGATGAACAAAAATATTTAGACTACAATTATTTCTTGGTAAAGTGGGGAAAGATTCTTTTAGGATAATAAACGCCAAAGAGGACTGCACCCAAAAAGATTTAGGGTGACGGAGTGGGTAGTCGCAACTACAAATAGCAGTCAGAGTCCAGTAAAAAATAGATAAACTTTTGCTCAAGTCTTCCGTAAGAGTAACCTTCTGTTTAACAACAAAAATAGGTTACCCCCCTAAATCCCGTTGAGGTATAGTGTCATCCTTTCTTCAATTAAGGATTCCCAATAGGGGGTGCATGGCCTCGAGGAATGTGCTAACGATTTCGCCGGGCAATTTTGAAACGACTTTGTAGTAGCCTAAAATTACCTAATACACATATTAGATAGCAGGCTGTTTCAGAAAAACAGACAACAATTAAACAAGTCAAAGGGACAGAACTGAAAAAAAATTTATTAGAATAATCCCCTGTCGCCGATAAATGAAGTTAAATAAACTAAAACAATTTTTTTTCGAATGTATAACACTACAAATCAGAGGATAATTGTGTTCAGTATTATGCTGCCTAAAATGTGTTGAAATATCCGTGAACATCCCACGAACAAAATTTTAATGGGGTATAAGAAAAATCGCACAAATCAATTATCCACACTTTTGAGGAGTCAAAGACTTGTTGAGAAGTACAACTCCAAGATTCTTGGAAAAAGTAACTTGGTTCACCTTACTGTCAATATTCAAAAGATTTCAATTACCAAGTGCCTTGATCATTGACTACTTGCCGCTGATAATTTAATGCTATTTCTGAATCTCGACCACCCCCTCCCTATTCCACCCTATTTCTTGTATTTGCAGCCCAATAACATAACTCAGAAGGCCATAAATCTCGTTAAATCAACCGTGGAGCTATTCATACAAGAGAAGTACGGCGTTTAAAAGCTTGTGCAGTTCCTTTAAATCAAACAATCTATAACTTGACAAGGCAGCCCTTCCAATATCTTTAGAGAAGTTAAAAAAGAAATCCTTTTGACGCAAGTACTTAATTAATAATACGGTGTTTTTATAAAAAGGCAATTAATAAAGCATTTATCGCCATTATTTTCATAATAGCCAATAGGTGTGTCCTTATTTCGTCAACTACCTTAGAAGAATGAGACATACTTATCAGCTAACCTTTAGGTCAATGACGCTTGTTTCAAACGCAACATTTTCAGGGAAGAAATATTCAAAAACCAGTATTTGAACGGACAGTATAATTTTGCCAGGAATTAAAATAAAAATACATTTTTTTTTTTAGAATTAAACAGTGGTATTAATAGATACAAACAGCCAAAACTTTCAAGGGTGGGACAGAAGCTGCAAAAGAAAGTTTTCGGACAAAATGACAGGGTTTGCACATTTTGGTTTGCGCAAGTTGAGCACATTTGGCACATTACTCGCACAAAACTAAACCCAGTTGAAGGGAGGGATGTTCACGTAGACATTGTGGAATTTACTCAACGCTCCCAGTCTATTTACCAGCACGAGTCCTATTAGAGGAATGGGCGTTATGAGCAGTGGCGTAATTTCGTCAGAATTCTGGGGGGGGGGAGTTGGAGCCAATTTTCCCAAGTTAAATAAGAATGACAATGTAAAATGAGCCATATAGTACCATAAAAACAAATATATACTAGAGAAAACTGATCTGTTTCTGTGCATGCTTGAACTATGTAGGGCTATCTTAGTTCTGACAAGATTTTTGAAGACAATAAATTTCAGCGGGGGGTGGGGGCTGGGAACAAACCAAATCAAAAATCAATCACGACCAAAAAATCATGATGTACAGTAGTTCTTAAACCCGAGTTGATTTTCGCACTCCACCACCAACCAAACGCGAGTATTCGACAACACAATCAATGGTATCGGGGTGGTCTTTGGAATGTGCTTGTTGGCCAAAATGAGAAACCGAGTAGCGACGCTGTTTGTGTCATTCGCCGATTCCAGCCACAAAATAATAACGCTTACGACCAAACCTTAAACAGGTAAGCAAATACATGGCGAAAAGTTTAACAACAGGCGATACCGTCGTCAAAAATAAACATCCATTTCCTTCATTTAGAGTGGTGAATTCACGATCAAAGTTTTTTGGCAAAGACTGAACCTTTTGCTAAGACCTTTTCCGAGTTTTCACGTCTTAGTGATGTCAACAGGGACTTTTCTGTCGTCGTTATCACCCCCAAATGCATTAACTGCTCTGCTCTGCTTTGTCTTTTAACAAAGCACTTGGCTGCTTTAATGCTGAGCATCAGCAGCGGGTTAAACTTCAATCAAGGGTGCGATATTAGGCATATGGGCGAGCTAAAGAAAAATCCGAACGTATGGAATTTATTGTCGTCTACTTGAAGGTCTTAGGATTTTTTTTTTTTTTTTTTTTTTTTTTTTTTTTTTTACAAAATCATAACCTCTGAGTAGTCCTTGATGGGATAATTTCCTGTAAGTATTTAGTGAAGGCTGGGGTTCTTCAGAGTAGCGTCAATATGGCCGGTCAAGTAGACTAGTTGACTTCAAACTGGTGCTAGTGACAAAAATTTAGAGTTATTTGCCCTTTAATACATGTTAGTGCCTAAAAAAACCATTCAAAAGCAGTTAGGTTATTAACAATTCAAAAGACCTAAATTGTCTCAAAACATGCCTGACGTTAGCAGGACCCACTAAATGCTAGATGGCCTGTGTAATTGTGTTTTCCGACGCAAGCGGCAGTTCTCACTCTTACCAGTAACTCCATAATGTTTGGCGGTACTTATTAAGAATCCAGAAAGCACGCGAGAAAGACCGGATCGAAATCTTGAAGATGTTTTATAAAAAACAGGTTTCGCTGCCTTATGAGGTATTGCTTACTCCGTGACAAAAATTTAAACTTTAGTTTTTTGGGGTTAAAGGGACAAAAAAAGGTGCCTAGCTTAGGTTACGTATTTAATATATGCTATGCTTTACCCCCCCCCCCCCATAATGTGCAAATATATAGCCCAAATCTGTTCCTAAACTATTACATTTTCATCCTATTTTGCATTGTTTCATTAGCATTAACGAAACTTCACTTCTCGCGTGTTTTCAGGATTCTAAATAAGTACCTGTTCGGCCACTACTTAAGCCCTTTCCCGTTAATGTGATTGCAAAATCTTGTTAGTGTACTGATACTTCACTTCTGCTGGGGGGGGGATAGTCAGTTCGACAAGGAAAACAGAATTCATGTGGGTAAAATCAAACAGTCCAATAAGGCACAAAACGGCAACATGATTTATCAAACAGTTCGTGGTAACAAACTGTAGGTAAGGAGCGACCCGGCTCAATAGTAACCTAACTCTAAAAAACAGAATCTTGATAACAATAGATATATCAAAAGAGCCGAATTTTTATGTTGGTTTAAAATATATACGTTTTATGAAGTTTAGTCTTACCCAGCAAAGGTTACGGGGCTGAGAAAATTTGCCTTATTTTCGAAAAAAGGGGAAAACCCCTTAAAGTCATAAAATCTTAATGAAAATCACAAAATCAGATTCAGCATATCAGAGTACACTACTATAGTGGTTTCAAGCTCCTATCTGCAAAAATGTGGAATTTTCTATTTTCAGCCAGAAGAAAGATCACGGATGCGTGTTTATTTGTTTTTTTGTTTGTTTGTTTTTTCCCAGGGGTGACCGTGTCGACCCAGTGGTTTTAGAATATCGTGGGAGGGATCATTGGAACGGAAATTAAAACTTCTAGTGCCCTTTTAAGTGACCAAAAATATTGGAGGGCAACTGGGCCCCCTCCCACCCCCATTTTTTCCCCAAAATTATCTGATCAAAATTTTGAGATAGCCATTTTGTTCAGTATTGTTGAATAAATATGTCTTTAGGTGTAAAATGACCCCCTCTCCACAGTCCGTGGGGAGAGGCTTGTAAGTTATGTGCTTGGGGTGGATTTCTATGGGGAGAATATTCCTTAGGGAGTTAAATTTCTGGGGGGTGATAATTACAGGGGATATGTTACAGTGGGGGACTTGACAGAATTGCTATACGAGATTCTTTTTAATTGTCTTACATTCTCTTTGCCAAGTTTTTCATGTGAAGATGTTCCGGGGGTATTATCCAGGGGTTTTTTTTTCGCGTGTTTTGTTTCTAAAAAAAAATTTTCAGGGAAGGGGACAATTCAGGAGTGATCGAGAAACCGATTAGAGATTAAAGTCTTATTCAAATGAAAGAATGCTAAATCGTCCGCAAGCAATTTTACAGGAAGGGGGATTCTCAGCGATGATAGAACTGTCTGGAGGGGATTTGAAGGGGGGTGCCCTTTACGCTGGATGAAATTTCCACAGAAGGGTTTTCTGTGAGGGGGAGGGGTATACTTAATAGAGGATGAGCCAGATTTACCGGTATTATTTGAAAACGAACAGAAATTATTTCATATATGAAGGGCTGCCCCCTCCTCAATACCTTATTCTTTGCTCTAAAGTTTGACTGTTTACTAAAACTAAAACATGGGGGCCGTTTAATTAGAATAGGAAACTTTTTCAAAAGTGCTAACAGATTTAGCGTAAAGAGCAAGGTATTGAGGAGGGGGCAACCCTTCATATATGGAATAAATCTACGAAAATTAATATGCAAATTTTGTTTTAATTTGTCAGGTACGGAGAGCCAAATTCGAACCTGAATTAGTTGAAAAACGTTCAGAAATTAAATAAAAAAAACATTTTTTTTTTTTTTTACTGAAAGCAAGGAGCGACATTAAAACTTAAAACGAACAGAAATTATTCCATATATGAAAGGGGCTTTCCCCACTTCAACGCCTCGCTCTTTACGCTGAACTTTTTATTGTTTTAAAAAGTAGGGTTGTGACAAAGTGTCAGACTTAAGTGTAAAGTGCGAGGCGTTGAGGAGGGGACAGCCCCTTTCATATACGGGATAATTTCTCTTCGTTTTAAGTTTTAATGTCGCTCCTCACTTTCAGCTAAAAGAAACTTATTTTTTCCATTTAATTATTATTTAACCTTACTGTTTATGATAATAACTAATGTTACTACACAAGAGAGAAGAAATAGAATACCCCCATAGCCAATCATTACATTATGTCCACAGGAAACCTAAACTACCTCGGGTTTCTCAATATGCTTTTATTCAGTTAGTTGCAGTCGGGCAATGCAAGGTTTTTCATTGATTGTAAGTAAACTCTCTGGCAAAAGAATCCAAGGATTCAAATCAATTCTCTCCTGTGAATACTAAAAATGAAAGAGGAAATTATGAATAAACTAAAATATCACAAACTAGTCCGAAAAGGAAGCCGGAATATATGAAAAACAAAAGAAATTATACTTGGCACGGACCCAAGGACCACCCCTACTACTACTAAAAATACCGCAGCACCAAAACATCGCAGTACCAAGCCGCCTGCGACCAACACAAATACACACGCTCCTCCTCCATCCCAATCTATGCAAAGCCTCCCTCTTCACACCCTCCCAGGAAGTTCCCATTTCCTTTAAATCTTTCTTTATGACATCCTCTCATCCCATCCACGGACGACCTGCTTTCCGCTTAGCCTTTGACGGTTGGCCGAAAAGGACAATCTTCGGCAATCTGTCATCGTTCATCCGCATAACGCGCCCAAGCCATCTCAACCTTTCTCTCATTATAGCCCTAAAAAGTGGGACTGAACCACAATTTTCGTCAGCCGGGTACCAAGAACAATAGGCAATTTCTCAATAAAACATCTAGCAAATCTTCTTACGCTTTTCGGAGCGCCCATGCTTCAGAACCATACATGACCACTGTCATCACTGTAGCTTCCAATATTCTAATCTTGGTTTGTAAACTTATCTTCCTATTCTTCCAAACCTTTTTTTACTGTGAAAAAACACCCCGAGCCTCGGCTATTCTACTTTTAACATTTTCACTGCTTTCAGCGTCTTTACTAATAATACTACCAAGGTAAGTAAAGCTGTCCACCAATGTCACCTAAAGCAATGTCACCTTTTCATCTTCACTTATTCCTTGCATTAGCGACTTAGTTTTATTAATATTAATTTTTAAACCTATTCTAGCACCCTGATCTTGCACAACCTCTAAAAGTTCTTTTATTTCTACCCCCCCCCCCCTTATGAAAGTACCTTATATTTAAGGGAAAATTTTTACGTCAAAAACGTTATTGAACAAAATTAAAACTTAAAATTAATATAAACTACACCGTATTTGCGGGGGGGGCTGTCCCTTCTTCAGTCCCTCACCCTTTACACCAAAGCCGTACTCAGGATTTTTTTAGGGGGGGGGGGTTTACACAAAATAAACTCAAAAAACGCATCAAAAATTCGTTTATATCCATTTTTGTTACCTTTTAACGAGTCAGACAAACATTTTGGGCGGGGGGGGGCAAACCCCCTAGCCCCCCCCCTCCCCCCTCTGGGTACAGCCTTGCTTTACACTAAAGTATTAAAGTTCTTCAAACACACCTCTCATTCAAGTCCAATGGCTCTTGTGTCTGAGCAGGGTTTCTTAAAGAAATGTGAAAAAGAGTCAAATATTAGCGTCAAGAGAGAGACATTGAGGAGGGGGCACCATCCATATACGAATAGTTCCTGTTCGTTTTAACATTTAAGCTGCTACTTACTTTCAGTTGAAAAAACTTTCAGTTGACCTTTTTTTTATCATGCCAGGAAATCCTCTTCCCTCCTCCTTTCCCCATGTGGAAGTTTCCTAAGAAATAACCCCTGGTAACTTTCCTCCACGTTAAGTCCTCAGAGAAAATTCCCTCCCCCCTAAAAATCCGTATATTTCCCAATAACAAATACTATGTGTGAGAAATGGGCAAATTACGTAACTTACAGTCCTTTCACTGGGGAATATGGAGGTCATGTCCTCCCCAAAGTCATAGCTATTGGATCTTTCAACTATGCTGAATTAAATGGCTATCTCCAAGTTTTCATCGGATGTCTTAGGGGAAAAAAGGGACATGGGAGGGGGCTAGTTACTCTCCAATCTTTTTAGTCAATGAAAAGGACACTAGAACTTATGATTTCTGTTGAATAAGCCCTCTCTTGATCTTCTAGGATCATTATCAGTATCAACAGTAGGGTTTTCTGATATGCTGAATGCGATGGTGTGATTTTCACCATCACGCTTGACTTTTAGATTCCATAAGATTGCTTAACTTTTTTGCCCCCCCCCCTTTTTGAAAATCATACAAATTTTCTCAGGCTCGTAGACTTTTTGATGGTTAAAATTAAACTCAATGAATTCTAATCATATATATTTAGAATCAGCATAAAAATTAAATTATTTTGATATATTTATTTTTATGAAAATTCCGTTTTTTTAGAGTTTCAGTTACTATACGGCCGAGCCACTCATTATCGTTACCATAATTTGTTTGATCGTTTTCTGCTGATTCACTACAAGTGTAACGTTAAAAAAAGGAAAACCCAATTATCATTCATAGGTATTAACTTCTTATAGACAAATGTGACTGTAATATAGCTATTTGTGAACAAAATAACTTTTTAGTTGTCTTTGTTTTTTTTTTTTTTTTTTTTTTTTTTTTTTTTTTTACTATGCATAAGAATTGAATTCGGCTCAGGTAGAGCTTGTGACAGACTTTTGGAACTAAAAATTATTTTAATCTAAAAATGAAGGAGGAAACTCTGAATCAAATTTAAAATTGCAATAACCGCTTCATTTCCCGCTACAAAAATAACTCAGGCGGAAACTTCGACAAGTAGACAAAATTCCAACAACAAGAAAGAGCTGACACAACGGGAAAAAATGCAGGACAAGTATACTAAGACTTCCGCACTTTATGACGATAATAAGTTGATAAAAAGCCAGTAAGCGTCATTTAGGGATAATCGCCAAAATATAAGTATTCATTCGCATAGTCTGTTAAATTCAGTTCATTTTTATTTACATAAACAATACAATATTTTAAATATACCCTTGAGGCTAAAGCCAAAAATATATTGTTCCTATATATTTCACTGAAAAATCGAAAATTTTAGCACAGAGCTAATGTTTCATTACAACAGTTCGTGGTAACGAACTGTAAGTAAGGAGCGACCCGGCTCAATGGTAACCGAAACTCTAGAAAACGGGTTATTGATACCAATAGATATATCAAATGAATCAAATTTCAATGCTGATTTCAAATATATAATTTTCATCAAGTTTAGTCCTACCCATCAAAAGTTAAGCGCCTGATAAAATTTGGCTGATTTTCAAAATAGGAGGGAAAGACCCCCTAAAAGTTAAAGAACCTTAATAAAAATCAGACCATCATATTCAGCGTATCAGAGAACCCTACTGTAGAGGTTTCAAGCTCCTATCTACAAAAATGTGGAATTTTACATTTTTTGCCCGAAGAAAGATCACGGATGCGTGTTTTTTTGTTTGTTTTTTTTTGTTTTTTTCCCCAGGGGTGATCGTATCGACCCAGTGATCCTAGAATATCGTGGGAGGGCTCATTGGAACGGAAATTAAAAGTTCTAGTACCCTTTTTAAGCGACCAAAAAAATGGAGGGCAGCTAGGCCCCCTCCCATGCTTATTTTTTTCCCAAAGTCACCCGATCAAAATTTTTAGATAGCCATTTTGTTCAGCATGGTCGAAAATATGATAAATATGTCTTTTAGGATGACTTAATCCCCCAAAGTCCCCAGAGGGAGGGTTAAAAATTATGAACTTTACCCAATGTTAACATATAGTTTTGGTTATTGGGAAGTATACAGAAGTTTTCAGGTGGTTTTTTTTCTGGTTGTGGGTGGTACGGGTGGGACGATGGTTATGTTGGAGGATCTTTTCACGAAGGAAGTTTTCATGGGGGAACGGAAATTGCCATGAAGGGGGTGCAGGACTTGCCAGCATTATTTATTGGTTATTGGGAAGTATACAACCATTTTCAGGAAGGATTTTTTCTGGAGAGGGGGGCTAGAGGAGGGGGTTACTCTGGAGAATATTTCCGTGGAGGATGTTTCTTTGGGGTAAGAGACATTTCTATGAAGGGGGCGCCGGATTTCCAAGCATTATTTAAAAAACGATCAGAAATTAAATAAAAAAAAACAAGTTTTTTCAACTGAAATGTAAGAAGGAACATTAGAACTCAAAACGAAAAAAAATTATAGTCTATGAAAGGGGCTTCTCCCCCAAGTCAATACCTTGCTCTTTACGTTACAGTTTTCTTTATTGATTTCAAAATAGCTATCAATTCCAATTGAAAGGCCTTTTTGATTCAGGGGTTTGTGAATCAAATTTTTTTTTATATTTTAACGTAAAGAGCTTGTTATTGACTAAGGGGAGAACCCCCTCATATACGTAATAACATATACGTAATAAAAAAAACAATAAAAAAACAAGCGATATGGCTCAATAGTAATCGAAACTTTTAAAAACGGAATTTTGCTGTCAATAAATGTATCAATAGAATGTGTTTATAATGCTGATTCTAGATATATAAATTTTATTAAGTTTAGTATTACTCATCAAAGGCTACGAGCCTGAGAAAATTTACTCGATTTTTTAAGAAGGGGGGAAACATCCCCTACAAGTGAAAGAATTTTAATGAAAATCACACCGTCAGATTCAGCGTATCAGAAAACCCTATTACATAGGTTTCAAGCTCATATCTGCAAAAATCTGCAACTTTGTATTTTTTGCCAGAAGAAAAATATACGAATATAGAAGTTAGTTACGTAAGTTAATTTGTAAAGACATCCATTTAGCAAAAGAAAATTAAAATTTTTATGCAAATAAAAGCTGCATTAACTAAAAAACGATCAGAAATTAAATAAAAAAAACAGTTTTTTCAACTGAAAGTAAGGAGCGACATTAAAACTTAAAACGAACAGAAATTATTCCGTATATGAAAGGGGCTGTCCCCTCCTCAACGCCTCGCTCTTTACGCTAAAGTTTGACTCTGTCTCACAACTCTACTTTTTAAAACAATAAAAAACTTTAGCGTAAAGAGCGAGGCATTGAGGAGGGGACATCTCCTTTCATATACGGAATAATTTCTGTTCGTTTTAAGTTTTAATGTCGCTCCTTACTTGCAGTTGAAAAATCTTGTTTTTTTTTATTTAATAAGTATACAATTCAACACGGACTTGTTCAATTCGGCTTTGAAAAACATCATTCGATGGGGACAAGGCCATACCCAGGATTTTTTCGGAGGGGGGTTTTACTAAAAAAGAAAGAGAAGGGGGGGGGATTACACAAACAAAAATTCAAAAAATGCATACAAAATTTGTTTATATCCATTTTATTACGTTTTCACGAATCAGACAAACATTTCGGGGGGGGGGGTTCAAAACCCTAACCCCCCCCTGGATACGGCCTTGGATGGGGGGATAAGAGGAAATTTTTTTTTAATAAGAACCAACGAAGTGGCTCTAAAATTTTCGGTAAAATAAATAAACATCACACTTTCTTGCTGGTTTGCTCAATTCGTCTGTAAATTAAACTTGATTTGGTTTTTCATACATTACCATATTTTACAGAAAAATATTGTTTTTCGTAGCAAAAATACTATTTTGAATGTTTTACAAAACGGCAATACAAAAATTATTCCTATACTATGAACTCGGGACAAAAATTCCACTAATTTCAATATTTGACTTTTTTTCTTAAATTAATCCAGATCGTGGACTAAATCTGGACTGTTACAGCTATAAATGCAATTTTTAGCTAGAACAGTCTTAATACCCACAGAATTTAGTAAACATTTGGGCCTAACAAATTCAGCGATCATTGTCGCCGATTCTATTAGGCCAAAGATAGTCACCGCTTCTTCCAGTGTTGTAACAGACATCATGTCTTTTCCGGCTGCAAATTATATTTGTAGCTGGAGCAACCCTATTAAAATTCGAACCAGCCTTAATTCATACACAACAATACGAAAAAGAGCCCATCCACTCCCGAGTACCACTCCATTCACCGAACCCCTCCCCCCCCCATTGCTTACCTGCCTACTCAGATAATTAGCAATAAGATGACTGAAACCAGAAATTCTCCTTAAAAAAGGCCCTGCTTTCATAAAATAAGGCGGGGGAAGGAGTCAGTATTTGGGGTTGCTCCAAAGCATCTGCGCAGGTTCGTGGCGTTCAGACCGTTGTTCCTCCCAGAATATTGAGCTTTTTTTTCAATTTACCCTATACCGTTTTGTATTTTCCATATAATACCCTTGTTTTTTCCTTATTTATTCCATTTGTGTCTGGCCTTGTCACACAGAGATGCTATACTTCATAAATTGGACTGAAAAGTAGACATCTAAATAGTAGAATAGTAAGAAACATTTCATTGGATCAAGTTGAAGAAAAGATGCCGTAGGATGGATCCGTGGAATGTGTTATACCCAGATTCAGCTATATGTGATGCTCAGATTCCTAGCAATTTTTAATTTTATAGCTTTAACGTGTAATCTATAAGGTGTAATCTATTAAAGAAGAATTCCAAGGCATAGTACATAACCAATTTCAGATCTAAAGAGAATACCATGTGAAAAAATATCCGGACACATTCTAGAAAAAAAAGTAACTTGGACTTGGAAACACCAAGAGCCAAATGGTTCACATTGGACTTGGAAAAAAAAAAAAAAAAAAAAAAAAAAAAAAAAAAACACATTAAACCATGGAAAAACTCCTTAAATAATGCAACAAGATTTTTCTGTAGTGAAGATAGATCAAATGCTACCGTAGATCAAGTAACCTTATCAGGGAATGCAACTAGGCTATATCAGGGAATGCAACAAGGCTATCATCGGAATCTCGGTACACCAGAACGAGAGGGGTCACAACAAAACTTTGGAATGCACATTTTTACTGCATAAAACATATCATTAATATGATTAAAAAAGGTTTGGGCCCAGGATATGCCCTTGTGGGAATCAAATTAAACTTCATTATCATGTAGAGGGTTCTCGTCAACAAGTCTTCCTACACGAAAGATACGAACGGAACCAAGAGTGAGCGTCTTCTTTACATCCTAAAATAAAGCAGCTGAGATTATAGGTCGTAAGACGAAATGAATAAAACTAAGAATAAAGCACATTCGTTCACAGTCGAATGCCCAACACGAAACGTAAACTGATATTTATGAATACCGATATCCCTTTTGTATAAAAAAAAGAAGCTTGTGAGTTTCGATAGCATATCCTTTTCAAATTTCTTGCTGAAGACTGACAGGAGAGAAATCAGTCTGCAGTTTGAAGGGTCGCTCCTCTAGCCCCCTTAAATAAAACTATTACCCTTTCCCAAGGCCGTACCCAGGGGGAGGGGGGTTTGAACCCCTCCCGAAATGTTTTTTGACACGTAAAAACGTAACAAAAATGGATATAAACAAATTTTATATGGGTTTTTTTTTTTTTTTTTTGTGTACCCCCCCCCCCCTCAAAAACAAATCTTTGAGTAAAACCCTTCCGAAAAAATCCTGGGTACGGTCCTTGTCCCTTTCAATGCTTCTGGGAAAATACCAACATTGAAGCTTGAGCAAGTTCAGTAAAGGGTGAAAGAACTCCTAGTAAAATGAGCTTGATAACCTTCATAGAAGTAAGATAAAATAAGGTGTATTTAAAGCCAAAAAATGCCAAAATCATCTTTTTTTTCACAATAAAAAATAAAAAAATAAAGCCACAATCATCTATGATATGCAAATTTGTTATCATAGCAAATTGGCCAAGCAATTAATTGTTGATAGAGCTTCCTTAATTTCTGGCATAAAAAAACCTCCTCTAAATTCAATAGCACATCCAAATATCTCAAATCATTAGTCCACCTAACTGCGTACTTGGCAACGTGCTTTTTGACATAACAAGCGCTTCATTATTAATCACTGAAATATAAAGGGATAATTATTAAGATTTTTTTGCTTATGAAGACATTATTCCCAAAGTATTATCAGGACCTGGACGGATCACGAGGGATAAGACATAAAAGCTGTATGTTACAAGCTTATCGTTCCAACCATTCATCTTTATGCTTCTCTATA
This sequence comes from Artemia sp. Qi Xiang Cuo, assembly GCF_049724085.1. Lineage (NCBI taxonomy): Eukaryota > Metazoa > Arthropoda > Branchiopoda > Anostraca > Artemiidae > Artemia > Artemia sp. Qi Xiang Cuo. The sequence goes on from NC_142804.1 coordinate 3,787,713, forward strand.
TTATCCAAGTAAACTCAGTAAATTCAGTACTAGACCACCCGAGGCCAAAAAAAAACGAAAACGCTATTCCTCGTTCGACTCAATCTGGAGCTTTGGTTCTTACTCCCTCTGATGAAGTTCTAACTTCACTTATATCTTTTCTGATGGCCTCCTCCCACTCGAATCGAGGACAAGGCCGGACCCAGGATTTTTTTTCGGGGGAGGGGGTGGGGGTGGGGGGGGGGTGGGAACTCAAAAAATATTTTCGGGATTACCCCAAAAAACTAAAAAAAAGAATACAAGTTTTTTCAATCCATTTTCGTTACGTTTTCACGTGTCAGAAAGACATTTCAGTGGGTCCAAACCTCCCTAACCCCCCCCCCCTAGGCACGGCATTGATCAAGACGTCCTCTTTTTCGTTGATATCAGCTGGATTTTCAAAAAACAAAACCTCCGGTTCCTTTCTTCCTGGATTCTAGGGCTATCCCACTTTCTCGGGGTTTAGTGAGAAAAAATTGAGATGGCTTGGACAAGTTCTGCGGACGAAAGATGACAGATGGCTAAAGATCGTCCTTTTCGGCTAACCTTCTAGCGCCAGACGAAAAGCAGGTCGTCCCCGAATTGTGTGGGAGGAGTTCGCAAGGAAGGATTTTATGGAAATTGGAGCTTCTTGGGAAGGTGTAAAGAAAGAGGCTTTACATAGATTGAGACGGCTTTGGAAGGAGGAGCGTGCGTAGCTGCATTGGTCTCAGGCTGCTTGGCTCTGCAGTAAGGTGTTAGCAGTAATATTAGTACTAATTTCTTCCTGGATTCGTAAAACATGACCAATATTCTTAGTTTTTCTTTTACTCTAAATGTACATAAAGAGACCAAGCTGCATTTATCGGCCCGTCATTACCGTAGCATCCCAGTCGTAGTCGGAATAAGGTAGTCGTTCTACGTGAAAAAATCGTCAAACCTGGAACAACGTGCAACGCATAATAAATTTTACATCAAAATATTCAGAAAAATCTGAAGAATAACATATTAAAACTCCGCAAGAACCTGAAACGGAAATGTCCTAAAATCGTAATTAAAGACTCGAATTTTAGAACAAAAATAAAAAATAGGTTTTTAACTATGTTTCCAGAACTGATGAGAACGACTTCAGCTTTAAAGTTGTTTTAGACTTCCGACTCACATACCCCAAAATACCTAAAAGCCAAATTTCACGGAAAAAAACCCTACGAATTGCTTTTCTTCAAAATTTTCTGGAAGGTCATTTTACACCTTATTTTACATGCTGAAAGTCAAGAATCATATTTTCTTTTAGCGCTTGAAGGTACGCTAAGAAAACATACGCATTATGTTTATGCAATGAAGAACATTGCGCATTGGAAAACAGATTTTCTATTAGCGTTTGAAGTTATGAGTAGTCCCGACAAGGCATCTCAACTTTCGATTTAATGTCCCGCAGTCCACCCCGTCAGTATGTTAGTGATGGAGGGTGGTTCTTGCACAGGATACCATGATTAGTAGAGCTATCTTAAGGGGTTATATGAGACAACTATGTGGCTTACTCGAGGCAGCATTTCGAAAATGCATATGTTGTCATTGACAGATACAGTTGTTGACCTTCGATCAAAGACTGTTCCAACCAAAAAAAGGGGATCTCTGGCCGTGAAATCCATTCAGAGCTTCTATGCCACTTTGAATTATTAAGGAAGAATGTCTTACCATTAAAGCTAACAAGCAGAGGTTCATCCTGCTACTTGCGCTACGGCTTGAAGAGAAGCCACTGATGCCACTGACGATGCCAAATTTCTTACTGCGAAGACAGGTGTTTCTTTTGCGACTACAACGGAAGATTTTGTTCTCGGTATTGATACAGATGTGTTGGTTCTACTGGTTTATGACTTAAAAGAAAACACCGATAGTCTTTTCTACCAAGTTGATAGAAAGCCTAGTGCGAAGCACTTCAATATTCTAAAGGTGAAGCAAAACCTCGGTGACAATGAAGATGAAATTGTGCATTTGCATACCTTCCTTGATGGTGAGACTGCACGGTCTCGATAAGCTGGTCGGGCACACGCTGGCAAAGAGCGACAAGCGTTTTCACGAAGCTGCTTCAGTCTTCAAAATATACACAGTGTGAACTGGTTAGAACTAAAGAGTGGGGCTGTTCAGCGTTTATAAGGCTAGAAATTGGAAAACGCTTTTTTATGACACAGCCTTACCAGCCTTACCCAGTACCTCTCCATAGTCGGTACTGATGTCCAAGAAGCAGTCACGCTTGCGCAGGACCGTTCGAAATGAAGGAGAAGAGTCACATCTCTTTCTACGCTGGACCACCAGCAGAAGCTCTAAGTAAGTCAAGTCTTTTTTTTATGACACAGGCCTTTTGCTAGAAACTGTCAATGTTGACATACTTTGTCAGCCCCGAAAGACTTCTACCGACACTCAGATGCTCGATACTACTTCAATCGAGTGTTTTTTTCAGATAGCTATGTGGAACAAAAATACTTCCAGTCTGGGCCATATCACTTGGAGTTGGCACCTTCAAGAGGATGAACTATTGCCAGTCGTGTCAGAAGCAAAATCCTCATCAGAGCGGCTGCTTAGTCTCATCAGATACACGTGGAAGTCGGGCTATCAAACAGCAAAATGATCATGTCAAAGGTATGGGCTAAGATGCACTCCTGCTTGTTCAGAATGTTCAGACGAGAACTGACGACCGTGGTTGAGGACTAGCTAATACAAGATGCGTGTGAAGCTGAAACAGACTTTTAGCGTAAAATCAAAGCGACGCAATCAATACCGTGAGTCTAATTAAGGATGTAATACCAATCAGTTTTATTCAAATTTGTTTCTTACTTTTTGTGCGATTTTTGCCAGATTTTACCAGGCATATTTAAAGTGTAGCTTTCTTTTAGAATATTATTCATGAACTCCAGCTGACCGACACGATGCAATCCCACCACTATACTTCAAGAAGGACTAAAGCCATTCTAATATGTCCTGTTTAGTAGGAAACAATTCTACTTTTTTCAAAAGAAAATACAATTTCTTTTTTACTTTTGGCTCAATTTCATGATGCCCAAAAAGTTTTGGATACGTGAATTTCAGGACTTATCGTCTTTCTTGCCTAAATTTTGTGTAGGATCTAAATCCGGGGTTGTTCTACCTCAACAGCTTTCTATCTGCTGAATCAAATACCAGACTGTTCATAATCCATAAAACCCGGGTGAGCTAGTTTCATTGAATATCAATTCAATAGAACGAGAAATGGTAACCCAGAAACAGGAACGTGCGGGGGATTTTTTCGGATTGGGGGCGGACAATAAAAAAACAAAAAAACTATTTTTACCCGATAATTTGAATAAGGAATGCCTGTGAACTTGTGAAAACTCAAGATTTCAGCTCTGTCTGGGACCCTAATCCCCCCTCTGCGTAAGTTCCTTCTCAGGGGGTTTAAGCTTGGGAACTCAGCTGGGTTATCAACTTGGAAACTAAGAGGAGTATACTTAGGGTTATAAAAGAGTAATACAACTCTGAGGATTCTTAGTTTGAAACATGATAAGGGTCTATGGGAGAAAGAGGAACTCAGAGGGGATATGCTCAGGAGGTAAGAGGATAGTAAGGGGTATGCGAATGAAATGGTTACATGATTGGTAACTAACAGTGAGAAAGGTATTTGATCAATTGTTGCGTTTTGTTATCTTACAGTAACGTCTTTAAGATAATGAATCCTTAAACGACCAGAAATTAATATGGATAATGAAGCCTGACTTAAAAAAAAGGGAATTACCACAAGCAGGAGTAGAGTTGCCACCCCCTGAAACTTCTACAGGTCAGTGCGTTATTTGGGCTTGGTGATTCAGGGTGGGACTGGAAAGTGCAGCGCACCCCCTGTTTTGATTTCAATCGAGTCAATCCATAGCATGTAATTGGAGCTTGTTTTTGCACTGGGTGAGAATTTAAATCATTTTACAAAGCATATTTAAATCCAATTGCGTATTAAATCCATTTACAATTCCATTTAAAAGCGTATTTTTTTTTTGTGCGAGTGTTTGTGTCGGACAACACTGAACAAACAACTAAACTATATACGCTAGAGACAGTCTACATACATTTAAAAAAATGTAAAAAAAAAAAAAAAAAAAAAAAAAAAAAAAAATATCAGATAGCATTATGCAAGGCCTGAAGGCCCAAGCTGTTGACCGTATGAAGTGAAGGGAGCTAAGGGAGTCGGTAAAACACCATGACTCAAATACTTCAATAAAATATTCATCTGCTCTTTTGGTATGGATAGCTGATTGAAATAAGGGTTTCCTGTATTTACACCCCACACACGAAGAAACGTTACACAGCACAAAGAAACGTTCAAATAACGAACAGCCAAGGTCCTGGCAATCTGCATACTCCGCAGCAATATTTTTTCCAAAAATAAGCCTCTTTATTTAGCGAATGACAAGTAATTGAGCAACATTTTTAGAAAGAAACCGTTCATTCAAGATATATGACGTCTCTTCCCATAGCATTAAACAAGATAACCTTTATTCATATCTAGTTTAAATATAAATATTGCAAAATGAAAATAAGCGTTCATTTAAATCAAGGAACAACTTTTCACTTAAAAAAAACGGAAATAAGGAAATAAAACAGCTGAAGTTTTACTTTTAAATTATCTTAAATATAAAATGTACTTTTATGTAATTATCGTATTAATCCAGTGGTGGATCCGGGGAGCGAGGGGCGCCCCCCCCCCTAGTGTAGTCTAAAGTAGTGTAATTTACTTAATTAACTCAAGCTTGCGTTAGTAAACTTGCTCCTAACGCAAGTAACCTATTTTGCGCCCCCCCCCCAAAAAAAAATCCTGGATCCGCCCCTGTATTAATAACGCTCAATTCCAGACCATCTAGAAAAGCAGGGACAGATTTACCTACACCTGCGAGGGATAGGAGGGAGAATCCCCCTCGAACAAATTTATCTGAATGAGTCGCTTGGAAAAACTGAAATAAGTAGCCTCGAGCACGCTTTTATCATGTTTTGATCCCCTCCCAAGTGAAAAGTCAGAGGATAGATCCCACTCCCGAATAAGCATGGGCACTGTTTCTGTTCTGTTTTTAAAGTACCTGTTTCTGTTCTGTTTCTGCAAAAAACAGAAACAGAACAGAAACGGATAACCTGTTTTTAATTTACCTGTTCTGTTCTGTTTCTGTTTTTATAATAGCTATTTCGTCCTGTTTCTGTTTTTTACTACCTGTTTTTCTTCTGTTTTTGATTTTATTTAAGTGACACGAGAATGAGATATTTGAGAATTTTGAACTTGCAAAATGATTTTTAAAACATAATTTGAAATTGAGTAGAAGCGTGGTTACCTCTCATACGATTTCTAGAATTGGAACGTAAGTAAAAAGATGGAACTCAGTCTGTCAAGCGTATCAAATAGTGCTGCTTGATAGTTTCAGCTAGGCAGAATTAGGGACTAGGAGTCAGATAATTGTAGGTAGTTGCGTAAGTGTTTGCAGTGGTGAATCCAGGGAGGACCCAACTCCCCCCTCCAAGATTTTTCCCTGCACCCTCATTCCTTACTTTTTTTTCACTCCTTTGTTTAGAATAAATTTGTCAATTTCGTCAATTATTGGTACCTTTGTCACATTGGGTCCCCCCAAGATTTTGCTCATTGGTAGCCTTGTCACATTAGGCCTCACTAGAGATTTTACTTTAGATCCGCCTCTGAACGTTAAGACTGTAAAGGTGCAGTTTAAATTCCACTAAAATGACGTATTCCTTACAGTATATTATTCCATCAATTGAGCGGGAAAGTTGCACAGTTACTGTCCAGGAGAAGCAGGATACAAACAAATCATTATTACTGTGTATCCTGGTTCTAGTGGTAAGGCCTCTGTCTCCTACATTACATGGGAAATAATTTGCAGCTTTAGCCGCGAGAACTTTAATCTAACTGTTTTTATGGAATTTATGCTGCTAAATAACATAGACCTGCTACGATTACCGTTCTGACCTATACATGATAAATACTGATTATTAATTTGTAAAATTCTCTTAAATGCTTAGTCAGAGAGCAATGTAAATGTATTGAAGTCTTGTCCAGTAGAAATATAAGTTTTTGCTAGCCGATCTTTATTACATCAACATAACAAGATAGCCAAAAATACTTTTTCTCATGTTACTAAAATCATCTCTAAAATCAATAGAAATACTTTCAAGGAAAAGTCTAGAGTTGAAACTAGCTGATTTTCTGGAAGGGACAAATTCTTATAAAATGCTGATATACTTTTCTCATTCAGTAGGATACCAATCTTCTCGCGAACACAGTATTTTTTACCATACAGCAAAAGAAATTCAAAAAATTAACACTAAGCGGTGAATTATTTGATTTATCAGTCTCATAAATACCAATTATAGACAAGCTAATTCCCGTAAAAAATTAATATTGTGCTTCAAATGGTCTAAGTTGTTATGAAACAGTAGTTGGGATATGTCATTTTGCTTTTATAAGCAGACATATTCTTTGGCTTATTGTGCCAACAAAACAGCTCAGGAGGCAATTGGTCCCTTTCCCCTAGTTATGCCAGTGAGGTGAAAAAGGTCAGATATTTGGGTGGAGGTGCAATTTTTAAAATAGTAGGCTACTGGAAGGTGCTTCTAATTTTGTAAAAAATCCTAAAATCAACCTTTGTGCTAAGAAAAGCATGATGTCATCTTCTGATGACGACTTGGATGTTCTAACTAAAACTTTTAAGCTATCTCTCTGGATATCCCATTTGAAAAAGGAATCACAGAAAGTATCAGGTGCAATTTCTGCAAAGTGTCTCTAAAGGCTAAGGGAGTCTCTACCACGACATTTATATACCATCTTAAAAGGAAGGGTATAATTGACGTGCACAAAAATGAAGTATATGTGGGTGGTGCTGTAAATAACAAACCAAAACCAACTAAAAAAAAATTTATATAAATTCAGGCTGCTGCCCGAAAGAAAGGTCCCAATAGCAAAGCAAGTGAAACAGAGGATAATGAATTAGTTAAATATAGAATAAGAAGAGTAGACATACAACCAATCCTTATTTCTAATCATAGGCAGCGCGATAGCGCTGCCTAAGTAAAGAACGATGTGGGCAAAATGTTTTTTTTTTAAACTTCGTATCACAACCCTCGGGGTGAGGGTTTTAAGTTATGCCCTGGGGGCATATAAGAAGAAGGTTGGCACACTGCATCATTTATTATTTTTTCCCTTTAGAGCAGGTCACTTCATATGAAAAGGGTTGTCGTAGAAACTTCAAAAGTGGCTCATTTGATTGAAAACCGAGAGTTCTAGTGCCGTTTTTAGTAGTCGAAAGTGATTGGAGGGCAACTAGCCCCTCCCACGCCCATCGACCCCCCAGACATCCAATAAAAATTTTGAGATAGCCATTTTGTTCAGTGTAGTTGATTTCCAGATATAGAAAATGTGTTTTTGAGGAGGACACTCCCCCCCAACCCTCAGGGCAAGGGTTTTAAGTTATGCCCTGGGGGCAGATAAGGTTTTTTATAGAAGGCGTTGTCGTAGAAACTGCAAAACAGGCTCATTCTATTGGAAATAAAGTATTATGGGAGAGTGTCCTCCTCAAAACATATTTTCTATCTAGAAATCAACAACGCTGAACAAAATGGCTATCTCAAAATTTTGAGTGCCCTTTTTAATAATCGAAAGTGATTGGAGGGAAACTAACCCCACCCCCACGCCCCTCATTCCCCCAAACACATCCAATCAAAATTTTGAGATAGCCATTTTGTTCTGCGTAGTTGATTTCTAGATAGAAAATATGTTTTTGAGGAGGACACTCTCCCATAACCTTCAGGGCAAGGGACAAAGTTATGCCTTGGGGCATATAAGGTTTTTTATTGAAATCTTTTTCGTAGAAACTTGAAAAAGACTTTTTTTTATTTAAAATTCAAAGGGCTAGTACTCTTTTTAATAGTCGAAAGGGATTTGAGGGCAACTAACCCTCCTCTCACACCCACCTTTTCCCCAAACACATCCAATCAAAAATTTTAGATAGCCATTTTATTCAACGTAGTTGAAAATTTTGGAAATTCGGTCTTTAAGGATGACAACCCCTTCCCCCACAGCCCTCTGGGCATGGGCTGTAAGTTATGCCCTGGGGGCATATAAGGTTTTATTAAAAGCGTTGTCGTAGAAACTTGAAAAGGGTTCATTCAATTGGAAATTAAAAGGGCTAGTGCCTTTTTTAACAGTTGAAAGTGATTGGACAGCGACTAACGCCCCTCTCTCGCCCACTATTTTCCAAAACATATCCAATTAAAATTTCGAGGTATCCATTTTGTTCAACGTAGTTGAACGTTCTGCAAATTAGGTCTTTTAGAGCCCCATCACAGCTCTCAGTGCAAGGGTTGTAAATAATTCCCTGGGACATATAAGGTTTATATGGAACGCTGTTGCATAAATCATAGGCAGCGCAATCGCGCTGCCCAAGTAAAGAACGGGGACACTCGAGAACGAGACAAGAAACGGGGACTAAGTAAAGAGGAGGACACTCCCCCATAAGTCTCAGAGCAAGCGTTTTAAGTTATGCCCTCGGGGCATATAAGAACGATGTTGGCACAATGTATTATTTAAAAAATTTTCCTTTAGAGCAGGCCACTTCGTATCGAAGAAGTTGTCGTAGAAACTTCGAAAAGAGATCATTCAATTGGAAATTAGAGTGGCTTGTACCCGCTTTAATAGTTGATAGTGATTGAAAAGAGACTAACACCCCTTCCACTCCCACCATTTCCCGAAGCACATTCAATCAAAATTTTGAGATAGCCATTCTGTTAAGCATAGCCTAGTAGATTTCCAGGTAGAAATTATGTTTTTGAGGAGGACAGTCCCCCAAAGCCCTTAGGGTAAGGGTTGTTAGTTATGCCCTGGGGGCATATAAGGTTTTTTATAGAAGGTGTTGTCGTAGAAACTTCAAAAAAGGCTCATTCGATTGCAAATTCAAAGGACTAGTGCCCTTTTTAGTAGTTGAACGTGATTAGAGGGCAACTAACCCGCCTATCACGCCCTCCTTTTCCCCAAACACATCTAATCAAAACTTTGAGATAGCCATTTTGTTCAACGTAGTTTTAAGTTCTGGAAATTAGGTCTTTGAGGATGACAACCCCCCTCCCCACAGCCCTTTGGGCAAGGGTTGTAAATTATACCCAGGAGGCATGTATGTTTTTATATAACGCGTTGTCGTAGAAACTTCAAAAAGGGCTCATTTGATTGGAAATTGATATTGCCTTTTTAATAGTTGAAAGTGAGTAAAGAGTAAACTCTTATGCCCACCATTTTCCCAAAAACATTCAATCAAAGTTTAGAGATAGCCATTTTGTTCAACATAGTTGAAAGTTCTGGAAATTATGTATTTAAGGATGACAAACCCTCCAGAGCCCCAAGGGCAAAGGTTGTAAGTTCTGCCCTGAGGGCATATGCGGTTTTTATAGATAGATTTGTCGTGAAACTTCAAAAGGAGCTCATTCAATTGGAAATTGAGAGTGCTAGTGCCCTTTGTAATAATCGAAAGTGATTGGAGGGTAACTAACCCCCCTATAACTCCCACCATTCCTCCAGATACATTCAATAAAAATTTTCAGATAGCCATTTTGTTCAACGTAGTATAGAGTTATGGCCACTAGGTCTGTAAAGATGACACCCCTCCCCCCATCCCGCAGGGCAAGGAGGTTAAGCTATTCACTGGAATCATGTAAAATTTTTATTAAAAGTGTTGTCGTATAAACTTCAAAAGGGCTCATTCGATTGGAAAATGAAAGGGCTAGTGCCTTTTTTAATAGTTGAAAGTGATTGGAGAGCAACTACCACCTCTCTCTCCCAACATTTCCCCAAACACATCCAATCAAAATTTGAGATAGCCATTTTGTTTAACGTAGTCGAAAGGTCTGGAAATTCGGTGTTAGAGGATGACAACCACCCTAACAGACCTTAGGGTAAGGGTTGTAATTTATGCCCTGTGGGCATATAAGGTGTTTATAGTAAGCTTTGTCGTTTCCAAAAAGGCTCATTCGATTGGAAATCGAAGGCCTAGGGCCTTTTTTCATAGTCGAAAGTGATTGGAAGGCTTGACATTTTTATAGTAAAGATCGATGTGGGTATAATGTATTATTTTTTTTTGTTGTTGTTGTTTAGACCAGGGCAGTTCGTATCGAAGGAGATGTCGTGGAAAGTTCAAAAGGGGATCATTTGATTGAAAAAAGAAAGGGTTGAGGCCCTTTTTAATAGTCGAAACTGATTGGAGGGTGACTAATCCCCTTCCGCTCCCACCCTCCCCGCCCACCCTCCCATTTGCCCATTATGTTTAAAAGCTAAATGTTGCCTTTAGATAAAATCAAAATGCACTGTGTTAATGCTAATTCCCAATTAGGCATTCAGCTGTATCCCAAGAACGACTGAGGGTATTATATTCAAACCTTCGGGGCTGCTTCTGCTCTTAAAATGTAACCAAGTCAAAATAGCGTAAGTCTATCCAAGCTATCAAAGAAAGTAAAAATTTTTTTGCAAATGGTATCAAGTTTTCCATTTCAGGTCAACTAGAGGAGGCATGAAATCAAATAGTACTATTTGTGTCCAGATTTTTAAAAGGGTGTAGGTTGTTAAAAATTGCTAAAAATGTTTCTCCAGCTTACAAATATCAGGCCAAACTATAGAGTCTTAAAAAATGAAAAGGTTTAGAGTATTATTTTCTTTTTCCCTGAAAAGATTATGTCAATATACGAGCAGGAATTAAACGAATTACGAATTAAATTAAACGAATTAAACGAATCTCGTAAAACGAACAGAAATTAATTAAAAAACTTTTTCCACCAAATAAGTTTTTCAAAAAAAGTAAAGAACTCCATTAAATAAAAAATGAGCAAAAATAAAATCAAAGAATCTACCAAGCGTGAAACTACCACAAATCAGCATTGGTAAATAAATGAAACACCAAAACGAACAGAAATTACAATAAATAACCGAGTCAAACTCAAAACGAGCAGAAATTAACATAAGTTGGGCGCAAAGCCCCTATGCCTTCCCAAGGCCAGAACAAAATTTTCATTTTAATGAAAAAATAAAAATTAATGATCAATGTCAGTTTAATATAATTATACTTATATTCAGTAATAGAAATGTTAATATTACTTGATTTATTAAAGTTATAAAATTAAAAACAATTATATTTTTTCAATAAAGTGCGAATTCTGTTCTGGCCTTGGGAAGGCATAGGGGTTTATTTGAGGGGTATTACTGGAAAAATTTCCATACAAATTGGCTTGGAAATAATTAATCTTAAAAGGCTGCTTTAAGCTGCAAGGTAACAAAAAAATGTTTAATTGACAGTAAGAATTGTCATTTTCCCGCGCATTGTTCTTCTTTCTTACTTTTGTTGAAGATGACTTCCACACATCAGGATAGAGTGGGGGGGAAGCATGGTCTGGAGGGAAAATTTTCTCCTCCCAAATCAACTATATGCTCTGCTTAAATACTAATGACTTTGAGCTGACTGCGTAATTTCATGCTGAAATTTTTTTTTCCAAATGTCTCGAATAACTAGTATGTATTATAAACATAAAACTCTATTTTTGGAATGGGAAAATGGAAGAAAAATAACCATAAAGAAAAAAATTAAAGCAATATTTATGTGCGCAGACAATTTTTCGCCCCTATATTAGAAAAACTGCTTTTTTTGTGGAAAAAATGCACCAAGAGTGCTAAGTTTTCTCAAAAGTGTTACCGCCACAGAAAAGCACTACCCATGGCAAGTGTAGTTTTTTATCAAAAACAGTTGTTTAAACAGCTGTTTTTTGAACGAAAACAGCTGTTTCCTGTGTTTACCAAAAAACAAAACAGAAACAAGTCTTCTGTTTTTTGTTGACCTGTTCTGTTTCTGTTCTGTTTCATTCAAGCCCTGTTTATATTTTTTCTGTTTCTTCAGAAAAACAGAACAGTGCCCATGCTTACTCCCGAAGTTCGCACTTTTCTGTTCCTATGGGACAAGTTGCTACATAGGATATATTTCCAGCTTTTACGTAGTTACCCCTTCTGATTGCTCACTCCATAGAATCATGACTAATATTAAGCAGTCAACCGGCGTATAAAAATTTGTGAAAGGCTTCCAGGAATTAAAGCGAGTTGTGATATTAAATTATGACAAAGTTTTTTTAAGGTTTTGCTCAGATATTCCTTGTCTAAAAGGTCGTTTCTAATTTTTTTTTTCCCCCACAAAAGTCAATATATCTTTTTAATGGAATGTCGACTAGAATCCTGAGACTTGCATGTCCATTCAGTGGCGTCAATTCAACAAGACGTAGGAGGGGGGGCAAATGTATTTTTTTAAATCTAAGGCGGGTAGTTTTGTTGTTTTTTTCGAATTTTTTTCAATGAAAATAAAAAAAAACCTGATTCTCAATGAATATACAAAAAGGGCATTTCTTCAAAATCGAGGTGCAAAAAATCGAAAGAGGAGGGCATATATTCTTCTCCTCAATTGACATCATGTGTATATTCATGAACCTTTTGTTCGTTAGGATTTATTCATTTTGTTATGGTCTTTCATTATCATTCCGAATCCTGATGGCATAATCACTACAAAAATAAATTCTAGTTCACCCACCAGGCGAAAGTTTCAAGTAGTTTGTGTAATGCTCTATAAATAAATGGTTTCTTTCCAAAAAAGAGAGCCAAATCCATCTGACATTATTTTCGTTTATTAAATTCGGCTTTTACTAGAAATTTAACACTCTATAGCATATTGTTACTACTGTTTACTATTGCTTTAAGATTACATTTGAACAAAGCAATTATATATTAGAATATATACTATATATTCTAACATATAATAAATACCATTATATATCAGTCATCTAAAAGTAACTCGTCTTGACTTGGTTATATATAGTAATAACACTGCAATTGACAAGTCAAATATGCACCAATCTCAACGAAGAAAGCGCAAGTGTAAGAACAAGCGTACCCATAGATGTTTTTCTCGGGGCAGGGGGACAACTCAGAAGAAAGTTTTCGATAGGGAGCGTAAAAGCTCCACCCTCCCTCCAGATTTAGAATCATTGCCCCAGAATTCGTTACATCGCACTTATTTGTACTTGATAACGAAAATCCTGACTTTTTTGTCATCTTTGTTTTGAGGTGAATTTTTTTTAATACAGGTTCTCTTAGGACAATCTCTGGAATGAGAAATCCCCGACCAGAGAAATTCCGTACAAATTGCAAAAAAAAAGAAATTGCTCATCGAGCACCTGCATCAAAATGAAGGCTCTTCATTTTGAAGAGCCTTCAAGAAAACCTTCAAGAAAGAAGTGTATCTGTACTTGTCTGAAACAGACCTTAAGGGAATCATTGTCGGGAGACAAATTATTTAGCCTTGACATTAAAGCACTAGCATAAAAAGCTAAAGAATAAATCAGGCCCGGTTACCATTACTTACATAACTCAAGTATAGCTGTCTGAAAAGAACTTGTTAAATCTCTGCGGCTTTGTCAAGACTCTACGGGTACACTTCTTCTTTAAGCTACGTGTATGAAAAGCAACAGAAAAAGCATAAACTATGTTGAACTAAACTATATGGTAAATTTTTCTCTTGAATTGGTTTATCCCTAAATATTGCTAAATGCGAATATTCGTCGCTTAATGAAGCGTTAGGTACGGATGACTAAAACCGTCGTTTTTTCGTTATTCCTCGTGTTCCTAGTCTATGGTGGCTTGGGATTTCTGTAAGCGATTCAGTTTCAAGCTTGCGGTAGAGAGCTGTATCTGATATTAAAGATAAATTAAAGTAGGTTATGCTAACATAGTTGCAAATAATGGCCATTGTAATAGACAAGGTCATGCGAAATTCCGCTTGACTTTTTGTGATCATTCAATACTTTCGTGTCTGGACTTCCTTTTTTGTTTTGAGAATGTGGTATGAATCTAGTCCGTATTTACTATTTTCGTTAATGCAAGTTTCTTCCTACAAGTTGCAACGTTCATGTCACAACAGAAAAAAATCTCTCAGTTTGAGGCAACTGACAATATGCGTGCCCTCCAGCATCCTCAATATGAACTTACTTCTAATATGTGCTTAAGAATGGACCCTCATCTGAGTGCTTAATGCTGCTTGATATTGTATAATTATTTATTTGCTATTTTGTGGTAAATTTCTTTTCCACTTTTACTATACATTTCCATATAATAAATATGGAAATATAATTATATACTTTTTACCATATAATTTTCCACTTTTTACCATATAATTCATATTGATGATGGTGCTCTCCACCATCATCAATATGAACTTACTTCTAATGTGTGCATAAGGATGGACCCTCATCTGACTGCTTAATGCTGCTTGATATTGTAGAATTATTTATTTGCTATTTTGTGGTAAATTTCTTTTCCACTTTTACTATATATTTCCATATTTATTATATATATATATATATATATATATATATATATATATATATATATGTTCTAATTATGCGTTTCTGAATGTAAAAAGGTGCTCTCCACCATCATCAATATGAACTTACTTCTAATGTGTGCATAAGGATGGACCCTCATCTGATTGCTTAATGCTGCTCGATATTGCATAATTATTTATTTGTTATTTTGTGGTAAATTTCTTTTTCACTTTTAATATATATATATATATATAATATATATATATATATATATATATATATATATATATATATATATATATATATATATGTCTATTATGCGTTTCTGAATGTAAAAAAGGTGCTCTCCATCATCATCAAGATGAACTTACTTATAATGTGTGCATAAGGATAGACCCTCATCTGATTGCTAAATGCTGCTTGATATTGTAGAATTATTTATTTGCTATTTTGTGGTAAATTTCTTTTTCACTTTTACTATATATATATATATATATATATATATATATATATATATATATATATATATATATATATATATATATATATATATATATATATATATATATATATATATATATATATATATGTATATATATATATATATATATATATATGTATATATATATATATATATATATATATATATATATATATGTATATATATGTCTATTATGCGTTTCTGAATGTAAAAAGGTGCTCTCCATCATCATCAAGATGAACTTACTTATAATGTGTGCATAAGGATGGACCCTCATCTGATTGCTTAATGCTGCTTGATATTGTATAATCATTTATTTGCTGTTTTGTAGTAAAATTCTGTTTCATTTTTACTGTACATTTCCATTTTTACAATATATGTATATATAAATATATATATATATATATATATATATATATATATATATATATATATATATATATATATATATATATATATATATGTATATATATGTCTATTATGCGTTTCTGAATGTAAAAAAGGTGCTCTCCATCATCATCAAGATCAACTTACTTATAATGTGTGCATAAGGATGGACCCTCATCTGATTGCTTAATGCTGCTTGATATTGTATAATCATTTATTTGCTGTTTTGTAGTAAAATTCTGTTTCATTTTTACTGTACATTTCCATTTTTACAATATATGTATATATAATATATATATATATATATATATATATATATATATATATATATATATATATATATATATATATGTATATATATATGTATATATATGTCTATTATGCGTTTCTGAATGTAAAAAAGGTGCTCTCCATCATCATCAAGATCAACTTACTTATAATGTGTGCATAAGGATGGACCCTCATCTGATTGCTTAATGCTGCTTGATATTGTATAATCATTTATTTGCTGTTTTGTAGTAAAATTCTGTTTCATTTTTACTGTACATTTCCATTTTTACAATATATGTATATATATAAATATATATATATATATATATATATATATATATATATATATATATATATATATATATATATATATATATGTATATATATGTCTATTATGCGTTTCTGAATGTAAAAAAGGTGCTCTCCATCATCATCAAGATCAACTTACTTATAATGTGTGCATAAGGATGGACCCTCATCTGATTGCTTAATGCTGCTTGATATTGTATAATCATTTATTTGCTGTTTTGTAGTAAAATTCTGTTTCATTTTTACTGTACATTTCCATTTTTACAATATATGTATATATAAATATATATATATATATATATATATATATATATATATATATATATATATATATATATATATATATATATATATATATATATATATATATATTTTTATATATATATATATATAGTCAAAGCACGGATGATTCACTTCCTTTGTAAACTATTTATACAAAAAGAAACAGAAAAAAAACCCAATGATTCTAAAGATCAAAGCTGCATATGAAAACATTGCTTTTATAGACAAAATGAAACATCATAGCGTCCAGCGCTAGGTTTATCTCATAACTTTTTAGTAGCTGTGTGGAACAAATTTATAACACTTCTAAAGCTCTGGGAGAGACAAATAGCCCATTTCTTCATTTTGACACTGGCTCTATATATTATAGAACTTGTCATGTCCAATTCTATATGAAAGTATTGATTATGTAATGTCAACTGAAATGAGAGCCTGGTGCTGAGATGTCTAGTTATCCTTTTAGCAGTTTTTTCGGAAAATAAACAAATCTATGTACTAAGGAACTAGAACAGAATCTACAAAATCACAATGCCATAGAACAGAGATTGCTAGACTTTTACTGCGGGTAAAATTACGTTAAGAAACCCGAGATAAAATAAGTTCTTCCGAGGGCAGAACATACATTATTGAATATATGGGTATTGTATTGTTCTTCACTCTTCTAAGGTATATTACACACCAGTGTCATAATTTCATCGAAATCGTGGGGAGAGGGAGGCAAAGTTGGAGCCAGTTTTCCCAAATCAAGCGTAAAACACAGTGTAATGAAAAATGAGCCGTATAGTACCGTAAAGCCGAAGATATGCTAAAGAAAACTGACCCATTTCTCTGGATGTTTGAACTATGCAAGCTTATCTTAGTTTTGACAAGATTTTTGAGGAAACTAAATTTCAGCTGGGATGGGGCAAACTAGGGTCTGTTGGGGGCAGTTGCCTCCCCTTGCCCTATGACAAATTACGCCTCTGTCCTTAAGAGAAAGACGCAAAAGGACTGCTTGAACTGTATTATTCGGTGTTTACAGTAAGACTATTCTGCAGAATAAATTAACTCTAGCCATTTAGTTTCTACCTGACAATGATGACTGATACATAAGGTTCAAAACCAGGTTTACATCACAGGGCTTCTACAGAAGTCCAAAACTAACATCAGTTATCCTTGCATAATTGTTTTTCCCCCCAACGAGACCCTAACAGCCCTACCCACCGAACAATCCTAGCAGCCAGCCTGCCAAAAAACCAAACCTAGCCACCTAGTTTCTACCTGAAAATATTGACTTCTGACTAAAGTTTGACACTAGATTTGCATCACAGCGTTTCACCAGCAGTCCGGAACAGACCAAATAGCATCTATCTCTGCATAAAACAAGAAATAAATAACTCATTCTATCATTACGGTACTAGTAAAAAGAAACCACTATAGAATAGGCCCCCCTCAGATGCTTAAAATCTAAATGAGAAAGTATAAGTTAAATGAGAGAATAGAAAAGGCCCAAAGCACCAATGATGAATTATAATTCTGTAGCTGCATTTCTGAGTAATTGTTAGAAATCTTTACAGTTTGTCGAGAAACAAATAAATCATTTCTCCTTCATTAGGGTTCTAGTACGTTTGAAAATAGCATCTTTGGAAATAGTGGTTTGTGACAAAAAAAAGTTGACAATGATAAGATCCTTGGCTGTTTATGTTTCCTAGCTTCGCCAGAACAGATCATCGACCATATTGTATACTACCGTATCTGCCAAAAATCAGATATAGGATTAATTCTGCGCTTCTGAAAATGTCTAAATGACTTTAAACTGGATTTTGGTTTACTCAAAGCAGATATTTAATTCTGATTTTTCGCTCCAATTATGATTTACGATAGTATGAGATCTAAATTATGATTTATGATAATATGCAAGATGTCGGACGAATTATCCGAAAATCCATCTTTATTTGAAGACACGATGAAAAGGACAATACTTAAGATGCTGATGTGAAAAGTTAAAGAACAATCAACCATAGTAGCCCATATTGGGCATACATTATCATTCCATGACTTAGCTACTTAACAAAACGGTCCAAAATTGCCTTGCTTGATCAGCTAAAAAGGTTCCACCAATCAGAAACAAATTTACATTTTCATGTTAAGTAGCTTAAGTTGCGAAATGCAAATGGGTGCATTCCAGGTTCGAAAAAAAGTTACTGAAAAGTTTTGGTAACTTTTTGGTAACAAAAAGTTACCAAAAACGAACTTTTTCGCTCCATCTGACGTTGTCGTAACAGCTGGAACGACAGAAAACTAACTTTGAGTTTACTCTTGTAGTAACTTCTAATAAAAATACTCAACGGGCATTTTTAATTAACTAAATCTACCTAATCATTATCATCAGTATTACTATCTGATTAAAAGAAACATATTCGTAGTTATTAATATATTAATACACGTAATAACTAAGGGCTCATTTGGCTAATAAGGGCATAATCTTTATAACTTTTAATTGTATCAATCTCTTTCACTCCAATAATATTATTATTAATATTATATTAATATTAATCACTATTATAATCAATATTACTTTTCTGCTGACCCGCTGATGATTAGTTTATCTGCTGATGACGGCCACTGTATATGTGACCGACGTTTGTGTTTTTGTTTTACTGTCGAATAACAGGATTTGTCCTTATTGAACTCTTATTTGTACGTCGTGGAAAGGCAGTGCGGTATTCGAAAATACCTAAGCCCTTGCTTACTTTAGAATTCTTCTTGATGGACGTCAACCTTAAGTAACTTCTGTACGTAATGTACAGTTACTATGGGTTACAACCTGGAATGCTATCACTGCCAAACCATTGACGAGGTTATTAAGTTGGTAAATATTTACCAAATCATATTATTGAGTTATGACTAAAGTGAATATAGCCTACCACTGGATGCCTTTTATGTGCTCTTTACGAATATAATAATCATTTTGGTCGAAAATTAATTTTAGCCCGCATCCCTCTATATACCAATTCAGGGTATATATTTGCACATTCGGGGGGTGGGGGGAAAGTTTAAACTTACCTCTCATTTACATCAGAAATAATATTACCCCCACCCCCTAATTCCAGACTAATGGTACACGTAAAATATGAGCAATCAAAACTTGGGTTCCTAGAGCAAACTGGCGTAATCATTTTACTGAGAGGGGAGGGAGATTAACTTCATACAATATCGAAAATCTAAAGTTTACTTATCTATACAGGCGCTACTGGTGACCACAGCAGGGCTCCAAGAAGAGCGTAACACAGAAATTTATACTTCCAAAGATACTAATTTTTATATGCACAAATTTTATGCCTAGCTATAGAATTAGTACCGTTTTACAAATTATCTCCTTTCACCTCTACTCACGCGATCACAAGATATTAATTGTTCTTGAGTAACTGAGGATGAATCAAAGAAAAAAAATAAAGACTAGCGGGAAAAAATTACTTGGACTAGCGGGAAAAATTACAACTTGGACTGAAGTATGAAGAGGGGGATTGAACTACTAGCTGACTCTAGTTAATCAATCAGGTGAGGGGAGCATAAAGCAGTTGAACGTAAGTAAAAGAGAATGAAATAAATGACTATATATAGCCTATGTGTCTCTTTTCATAGGAAAACTATACCCCACCTCTTTCTGCACCTTTCCTTTGGTCATATCTACTGCATATCATTTAGCTTACTTAAGCAGAGTCCTTTAATAAAAGTAATACATAGCTTTTTCTTACTCAAAGTTGAATGATGATACGCAGGATAAGATGTCGCCTGTGGTTTATCGGGAGCAGTCTTTGGTGAGTCCGTCCGAGATGAACATACAGTTTGATCATTTAGATCATTATCACAGTCAGGTTTGCTCCGCCTTGATTCTAAACAAAAACAAAATTGATAAATAAATAAATGCTAAAGATCAAACATATTAAATAGGTCTACACGTTATGTAATCAAGCTTCTCTCTTCCAGGGCGCGCCCTCCAATTCTTACTACGTTGCTGCTAGTTTTCGAAAAGACATTTCAAAACTCGTAACCACAAATCAGTGGCGTAATCTCATCAAAATCCCAGGGAGGGGGGGGGGGGCAAAGTTGGAGCCAATTTTCCCAAATCAAGTGAAAATGACAGTGAAAACTCAACAGCGGCAGTTGATCCGTGACTTGCCATAGAAAACGAGTTTAGCCACTAGACAATCTAAACTAATTCACAGCTGAAATGATGAAATCTTTACCCTGTAGATACTAGGACATACCTTAAACACTATAGCAGATAGAAAAATTCTAATTGCGCCAGTGGACTCGCTGTATCGAGATTAGGGGAGGCTATTCCCTAACTCAAAGTCACACATTCTAGGTTTTGGCAGACGACAGTTGATAAGTGACTCGCCATAGAAAACGAGTTTAGCCACTAGACAAGCTAACTAATCTACACTGATTACTAATTACTTATAACTGATTATTACTTATTACTGATTACTAATTTACAGCTGAAATGATGAAATGGTCAGCTTTTAACAACTCAGTTAAAACTAAATTATTTTATGAAATATTAGACAAGTAAAAAAGAATAAAAAGCAACTACAGAACGAAGAACAAAAAGCAAAAAAGAACAAGTAAAAGCAAGTAAAGAGAACAGAGCAAGGCTCAAGTAAAAGAACAAAAAGCAAGTAAAAAGACCAAAAGGTTTACAAAAATAAATGAGTCACACCAAGGCCGTACCCAGAGCACCAAGACCGTAAAGCATAGCATATATTAAATACGTAATCTAACCAAACCTAACCTAGGTAGGCCTACCTTCCCCCCCCCCCAAAAAAAAACAGTTTAAATATCGTAATGAAAACGAAAACCACGCCTTGCACTGTATTACTCTATAGCGGTCTCTTGAATGGGCGGGTTTTTCGTGACTGGTTTCCTTGTAAAGACCCATATAACGCAACAGTATCATTTTTTTTTAGTAAAACCCCCTCCGAAAAAGAAATCCTGAGTACGGCCTTGAGTCCCACCATTTTTTACAAATGAACTTTCTGTTTTACTGTAGCTTCGAGTCTTTACGATTATTATAGACGAGCTACTTCGTAAACTAACTATTTGTTGTCCATGTCTTGCAACAGACAACATGATAGCCACTAGACAATCCAAAGTAATTTACTGCTGAACTGGTTAGTGTGAAGGAAAACTTGGTGAACTGCGTGGTTAGTGCTGCTTATTAATATTCAAGGCGTCTTTAGAATAGCCTACGAGATGGTTCAAATGCAAGTGTCTGCCAAGAATACTCTCCCAGCAGTTTAACAGCCAAAAACTTTTGATTTTTTTTTCCACTTTGTGCGTTGGCCATAAATCATTATATTCATTAAAGCTTAACTATAGAGTATAATATTACCTAGGTGATTTCATTTAGTTTCTTATTGTTACGCATGAAATAAAGCCGCTACCCGGATTTATGCGTATGTTAGTGATAAAAAACATAAATCTTTTTTAGGTCTAGGCTGAAAGAGACATATCCTAAAGATGTAGCCTAGGAGGGTTTTCACTCATAATCTACACCTTTCTTTGTTTGAGTTGTTACTGAAGAAGTAAATTTCAACAATCCAGATTACCAGGTTTTAATCATTCGTTATTGAATTCACCATTCAACATTCCGATAATAAAAAAAGAATAAAGAATACGGCGTTGGACTTTACAGTCCCTACCGGACGTTACGGTGCTGATCTCCATTTCATGGCCCTTTGGCCATGAATTGCAATAGGGGGAGGAGGGGCAGCCACCCAATGCTTTCGCACATCCGTCCTGTTTACCTTCCCCAGATTTTCTCCAAATGCCCATTTAGAGCTGGGTCGACTCTATACAACAGTCATAGAAAATTAAAATTTTGGCAAAATATTCAAAATTTGAGCACCCGATATAAAATCACTTTGAGGAGCTCCCTGAGATTTAATGTAGTTGACAGCAAGACTTTTTTTTCGCAAAGTTCAGGGCGCGCTCAATCATTTGAAAATTTACTTGTGGTCTGGGAACATTATTGCGGCACAACTATCGATTTTATGAGCAGTTGTTTACATTTGTTCATCCTACTACCCACCTACTTTACAGTAGCGGTTTTAGGGGAGGGACGGAGGGGGCATTAGCCCCAAGCGCTAAAATTTTAGGGGCGGTACATTTCAAACAAATAATCTAACGGTTATAATCATTTTGTAATTTTGAAATTATATTAATAAAATAGAGGGCACAGTTAGTAAATGAAAATAATTAATAATAATTAAATAATTTGAACAATACATTAAAACATAAATTATGAATTAATTAATAAGTTGAAAATATTTCTGTTAATAAATGAAAATTTTGTTAAAATTTGGCCTGAAAATTTTGTGCAAGACAGGAGGGGGGACGCTAATCAAGATTTTACCCCGGTTACAAGAGAGGCCAGAACCGCCACTGCTACTTTAAAACTACTTTGAGGAGTCCCGTGTGATTTTATGCTACTAACAGCAAGTTTGTGTTGGCTGCCTTCATTGTGTTCTGAATTATTTGATGATATTCAGCGAATCATGGAAGTCCTACAAAATTTGCAATTTTATGGACAGTTTGCCAACATGACGAAAAATCCATCTTAAAAGGCAACACTGAGCCGTGTAAAAAAAAGACGGTTAATAGGCTTTGGTGGTCTTAAGCCTGAAAAAGGTATGGAGGGAGTAATTATGGTACAAATTACGCTCAGACTCAGGGATCAGGGGGTGATTCCCACTCTACATACTGATGTGAAAGACTACCCATACAAAATTAGACAATTTGTGCATAAAAATGCACTTTTCAAGGTGTCAGATACTTTTCGTCGCAGCTTTGCATACCTGTTTTCCCAGAGTTCAAGTTCCAAAATTCATGATTGGCTAGAAATTACATTTTAGGGAATTATTTCGGCGAAACAGTTAAAGACATTTTAAAAGATGATTTTAGAAGATGTTTTAGAAGAGGATTTGAGTGTGGTCGTTATAATACACAAGTTCCATTTGAACAGTGTCGTGAGGTCCCCTACCCCAACCCCAAAGGGCTCCGATCCCCCTTCCCCATCCCCAAAGGAAGCCCCCGGCCCCCAAAGGTCCCCCGGGCTCCCAAAGGGCCCCCCAAAGGCCCTCCCGGGTCCCCAAAGGACCACCCGGCCCTCAAGGGCCCCCGGACCCCCTAATGCCTCCCCCCGGTGCCCCAAAGAGTCCCCTCCCCATTTTTAATACTTTTTTAAGGCTTTATTATATCTTTTCAGAACAAGTTATTTTCTTAATGTCCATCCTAAACCCATTTTTACAAGTTGAAGCATCCATCCCTTTCACCACAACTTTACTTTACAGCTTTTTGGATACCTCAACACCAAGAAATACTTTTCAAAAGACATTCAGAGCAACTTCTTTTCTTAATGTTCCCTTCTAAACCCATTTTCCAACTTGAAATTCCCATCCTTCTCACCCACAACTTTACTTTATGACTTTTTGCACACCTCAACACCAAGAAATACTTTTCAAAAGACATTTCAGAGCAAGTTACTTTCTTAATGCCCCTTCTAAACCCATTTTCCAACTAGAAGTACCTGTCCTTTTCACCCACAACTTTACTTTACAGCTTTTTGGATACCTCAACACCAAGAAATACTTTTCAAAAGGCATTTCAGAGCAACTTCTTTTCTTAATGTGCCTTCTAAACCCATTTTCCGAGTTTAACAAACCATCCTTTTAACCCACAACTTTACTTTACAGCTTTTTGGATACCTCAACACCAAGAAATACTTTTCAAAAGGCATTTCAGAGCAAGTTCCTTTCTTAATGTCCCTTCTAAACCCATTTTACAAGTTGAAGCATCCATCCTTTTTACCCACAACTTTACTTTACAGCTTTTTGGATACCTCAACACCAAGCAATACCGTTCAAAGGTCATTTCAGATCAAGTTCCTCTCTACCTGGCACTTCTAAACCCATTTTACAAGTTGAAGTATTCTTCCGTTTCACCTAAAACTATACTTTAGAGCTGTTTGGATACCTCAAAACGAAGCTATACTTTTCACGAGCTTGTCAGAGCAATTTCCTTTCCTAAAGTCACTACTAAAACCATTTTACAAGTTGAAGTACCCATCCTTTTCACCAAGACCATTACTTTACAGCTTCTTGGATACCTCAACACCAAGAAATACCTTTCAAAAGGCATTTCAGAGCAAGTTCCTTTCTTAATGTCCATTCTAAAACCATTTTACAAGTTGAAGCATCCATCCTTCTCACCCACAACTATACTTTTCAGCTTTTTGGATACCTCAACACCAAGAAATACTTTTCAAAAGGCATTTCAGAGCAAGTTCCTTTCTTAATGTCCCTTCTAAACCCATTTTCCAACTTGAAGTACCCATCCTTTTCACCCACAACTTTACTTTACAGTTTTTTGGATACCTCAACACCAAGAAATACCTTTAAAAAGACATTTCAGAGCAAGTTCTTTTCTTAATGTCACTCCTAAACCCATTTTCCAACTTGAAGTACCCATCCTTTTCACCCACAACTTTACTTTACAGCTTTTTGGATACCTCAACACCAAGAAATACTTTTCAAAAGACATTTCAGATCAAGTTATTTTCTTAATGTCCATCCTAAACCCATTTTAAAGAGTTGAAGCATCCATCCTTCTCACCCACAACTTTACTTTATGACTTTTTGCATATCTCAATACCAAGAAATACTTTTCAAAAGACATTTCAGAGCAAGTTCTTTTCTTAATGTCCCTGCTAAACCCATTTTCCAACTTGAAGTACCCATCCTTTTCCCCCACAACTTTACTTTACAGCTTTTTGAATACCACAACACCAAGAAATACTTTTCAAAAGACATTTCAGAGCAAGTTCCTTTGTTAATGTCCCTTCTAAACCCATTTTCCAAGTTGAAGAATCCATCCTTTTCACCCCCCCCCCCAACTTTACTATACTGCTTTTTTGAATGCTCCAACACCAAGCAATACTTTCAAAAGGCATTTCAGAACAAGTTCTTTTCTTAATGTCATTCCTAAGCCCATTTTCCAACTTGAAGTACCCATCCATTTCACCCACAACTTTACTTTACAGCTTTTTGAATGCTCCAACACCAAGCAATACTTTTCAAAGGCATTTCAGAACAAGTTCTTTTCATATTGTCCTTCCTAAACCCATTTTACATGTTGAAGTACCCATCCATTACACCCACAACTTTACTTTACAGCTTTTTGAATGCCCAACACCAAGCCATACTTTTCAGAAGGCATTTCAGAACAAATTCTTTTCTTAATGTCAATCCTAAACCCATTTTACAACTTGAAGTACCCATCCTTTTCAACCACAACTTTACGTAACAGCTTTTTGGATATCTCAACACCAAGAAATACTTTTCAAAGGCATTTCAGAACCAGTTCTTTTCTTAATGTCATTCCTAAGCCCATTTTACAAGTTGAAGTACCCATCCTTTACACACACAACTTTACTTTACAGCTTTTTGAATGCCCAACACCAAGCCATACTTTTCAGAAGGCATTTCAGAACAAGTTCTTTTCATAATGTCATTCCTAAACCCATTTTACAACTTGAAGTACCCATCCGTTTCACCCACAACTTTACTTTACAGCTTTTTGGATACCTCAACACCAAGAAATACTTTTCAAAAGACATTTCAGAGCAAGTTACTTTCTTAATGTCCCTCATAAACTCATTTTACAAATTGAAGTACCCATCCGTTTCACCCACAACTTTACTTTACAACTTTTTGAATGCTCCAACACCAAGCAATACCTTTCAAAAGACATTTCAGAGAAACTTCTTTTCTTTATGTCCTTCCTAAACCAATTTTACAAGTTGAGGTACTTATCTTTTTCACCACAACTTTACATTACAGCTTTTTGGATACCTCAACACCAAGAGATACTTTTCAAAAGACATTTCAGAGCAAGTTCCTTTCTTAATGTCCCTTCTAAACCCATTTTACAAGTTGAAGTACCCATCCTTTTTACCCACAACTTTACTTTACAGCTTTTTGGACACCTCAACACCAAGAAATACTTTTCAAAAGACATTTCAGAGCAAGTTCTTTACTAAATTTCCCTCCTAAACCCATTTTCCAACTTGAAGTACACATCATTTACACCCACAGCTTTACATTACAGCTTTTCGTATACCTCAACACCATGAAATACCTTTCAAAAAGTATTTCAGAGCAAGTTCCTTTCTTAATGTCCCTTCTAAACTCATTTTACAACTTGAAGCATCCATCCTTTTCACCCAAAACTTTACAGCTTTTTGGATACCTCAACACCAAGAAATACTTTTCAAAAGCCATTTCAGAGCAAGTTCCTTTCTTAATGTCCCTTCTAAACCCATTTTCCAACTTGAAGTACCCATCCGTTTCACCCACAACTTTACTTTACAGCATTTTGGATACCTAATCACCAAGCAATACTTTTCAAAAGACATTTCAGAGCAAGTTACTTTCTTAATGTCCTTCCTAAACCAATTTTACAAGTTGAAGTACTTATCTTTTTCACCAAAACTTTACTACTATACTTTATTGTAGTACTATACTTTACTACAACTACTATAAGGCTTTTCGAATAACCCAACATCAAGCAATACTTTTCAAAAGGCTTTATTATATCTTTTCAGAACAAGTTCTTCACGTAATTTTCTTCCTAAACCCATTTAAAAGTTGAAGTACTTATCTTTTTCTCCACAACTTTACTTTACGACTTTTTTGCACACCCAAACATCAAGCAATACTTTCCAAAAGGCTTTATTATATCTTTTCAGAACAAGTTTTTTTCTTAATGTCCTTCTTAAACCATTTTTACAAGTTGAAGTAGTTATCTTCTTCACCACAACTTTACATTACGACTTTTTGCACACCCCAAGATCAAGCAATACTTTTCAAAAGGCTTTATTATATCTTTTCAGAACAAGTTCCTTTCTTAATATTCTTCTTAAACCAATTTTATAAATTCTAAAATTTTTCTTAGTAGATAGAAAAAGCTATAGCATACTTGTGAATATTTTCCCGGAAGAAAAAAAGTTCTAGTTCAATGTTTAATTTTCTCAACGAAGTGAAGAAAAGTTCAAGTTCTATTCTGAATTTTCTCAATGAAAAAGAAATTAGTTATTGATCATTTCTATTTTTCCAAATAATATAAATATTTTCCAACTTCAAAATGGGCACACACAAAAACTTACACACACACAAAAACTTACACACACACACACAAAAACTTACACACACACAAAAACCTACTCACACACACAAAAACTTACACACACACAAAAACCTACTCACACACACAAAAACTTTATTTCAGAGCAATGTCCTTTCTTAATGTCCCTTCTAAACCCATTTTACAAGTTGAAGTACCCATCCTTTTCACCCACAACTTTACTTTACAGCTTTTTGGATACCTCAACACCAAGAAATACTTTTCAAAAGACATTTCAGAGCAAGTTACTTTCTTAATGTCCTTCCTAAACCAATTTTACAAGTTGAAGTACTTATCTTTTTCACCACAACTTTACTTTACAGCTTTTTGGATACCTCAACACCAAGAAATACCTTTCAAAAGGCATTTCAGAGCAAGTTCCTTTCTTAATGTCCCTCATTAACCCATTTTCCAACTTGAAGTACCCATCGGTTTCACCCACAACTTTACTTTACAGCTTTTTTGGATACCTCAACTCTAAGCAATACTTTTCAAAGGCATTTCAGAACAAGTTCTGTTCTTAATGTCCTTCCTAAACCAATTTTACAAGTTGAAGTACTTATCTTTTTCACCACAACTTTACTTTACGACTTTTTGCATACCCCAACATCAAGCAATACTTTTCAAAAGGCTTTATTATGCCCTTTCAGAACAAGTTCTTTACGTAATGTCCTTCCTAAATCAATTTTACAAGTTGAAGTACTCATCTTTTCCCCCACAACTTTACTATAAGGCTTTTCGAATAACCCAACATCAAGCAATACTTTTCAAAAGGCTTTATTATATCTTTTCAGAACAAGTTCTTCACGTAATTTTCTTCCAAAACCCGTTTAAAAGTTGAAGTACTTATCTTTTTCCCCACAACTTTACTTTACGACTTTTTTGCACACCCAAACATCAAGCAATACTTTCCAAAAGGCTTTATTATATCTTTTCAGAAAAAGTTTTTTTCTTAATGTCCTTCTTAAACCATTTTTACAAGTTGAAGTAGTTATCTTCTTCACCACAACTTTACTTTATGACTTTTTGCACACCCCAAGATCAAGCAATACTTTTCAAAAGGCTTTATTATATCTTTTCAGAACAAGTTCCTTTCTTAATATCCTTTTTAAACCAATTTTACAATTTCTAAATTTTTTCTTAGTAGATAGAAAAAGCTATAGCATACTTGTGAATATTTTCCCGGAAGATAAAAAGTTCTAGTTCAATTTTTAATTTTCTCAACGAAGTGAAGAAAAGTTAAAGTTCAATTCTGAATATTCTCAATGAAAAAGAAATTAGTTATTGATCATTTCTATTTTTCCAAATAATATAAATAATTTCCAACTTCAAAATGGGCACACACAAAACTTACACACACACAAAAACCTACTCACACACACAAAAACTTACACACACAAAAAAACCTACTCACACACACAAAAACTTACACACAAACAAAAACTTACACACACACACAGAAACTTACTCAAACACACAAAAACTTACTCACACATTTAGTCAATGAAGCACAAAATGTTCAAGTTCTATTATAATTTTTAAAGGAGAATAAAAAGGTTCCACTTCAGTTCTGTTTTTTTTTTCTCAAAGAGATGAAAAATGTAAAGTTCTGTTCTAATTTTAAATTTTACCTCCTTTGTCTTATAGATTTACCATTCAAATTTTTAAATTAGAAAATGAGTGACTCGTTCTACTATTAAAGAAAATCATTCAAACTCGTTCATCTAACCTCCAAAACAATAGGTTAGGTATAAATAAATATTAATAAATAAATAGAAACATTTCTCCTTGTTTAAGTTAAACAAGGAGAAATGTTTCTATTTATTTATACCTAACCTATTATTTTGGAGGTTAGATGAACAAGTTTGAATGATTTTCTTTAATAGTAGAACGAGTCACTCATTTTCTAATTTAAAAATTTGAATGGTAAATCCATAAGACAAAGGAGGTAAAATTTAAGCTTAGAACAGAACTTTAAATTTTTCATCTCTTTGATAAAAAAAAAAAAAGAACTGAAGTGGAACCTTTTTATTTTCCTTGAAAAATTAGAATAGAACTTGAACATTTTGTGCTTCATTGAGTAAATGTGTGTCTAAGTTTTTGTGTGTGTGTGTGTGTAAGTTTTTGTGTGTGTGAGTAGGTTTTTGTGTGTGTGTGTGTAAGTTTTTGTGTGTGTGAGTAGGTTTTTGTGTGTGTGTAAGTTTTTGTGTGTGTGAGTCGATTTTTGTGTGTGTGTAAGTTTTTTTGTGTGTGTGTAAGTTTTTGTGTGTGTCTAAGTTTTTGTGTGTGCGCATTTTGAAGTTGGAAAATATTTATATTATTTGGAAAAATGGAAATGATCAATAACTAATTTCTTTTTCATTGAGAAAATTCAGAATAGAACTTGAACTTTTCTTCACTTCCTTGAGAAAATTAAACATTGAACTAGAACTTTTTATCTTCCGGGAAAATATTCACAAGTATGCTATAGCTTTTTCTATCTACTAAGAAAAAATTTAGAATTTGTAAAATTGGATTAAGAAGGATATTAAGATAGGAACTTGTTCTGAAAAGATATAATAAAGCCTTTTGAAAAGTATTACTTGATCTTGGGGTGTGCAAAAAGTCGTAAAGTAAAGTTGTGGTTAAGAAGATAACTACTTCAACTTGTAAAAATGGTTTAAGAAGAACATTAAGAAAAAAACTTGTTCTGAAAAGATATAATAAAGCCTTTTGGAAAGTATTGCTTGATGTTTGGGTGTGAAAAAAAGACGTAAAGTAAAGTTGTGGGGAAAAAGATAAGTACTTCAACTTGTAAATGGGTTTAGGAAGAAAATTACGTGAAGAACTTGTTCTGAAAAGATATAATAAAGCCTTTTGAAAAGTATTGCTTGATGTTGGGTTATTCGTAAAGCCTAATAGTAAAGTTGTGGGGGAAAAGATGAGTACTTCAACTTGTAAAATTGGTTTAGGAAGGACATTACGTAAAGAACTTGTTCTGAAAGGGCATAATAAAGCCTTTTGAAAAGTATTGCTTGATTTTGGGGTTTGCAAAAAGTCGTAAAGTAAAGTTTTGGTGTAAAGGATAAGTACTTCAACTTGTAAAATTGGTCTAGGATGGACATTAAGAATAGAACTGGTTCTGAAATGCCCTTTGAAAAGTATTGCTTGGAGTTGAGGTATCCAAAAAAGCTGTAAAGTACAGTTGTGGGTGAAACGGATGGGTACTTCAAGTTGTAAAATGGGTTTATGAGGGACATTAAGAAAGGAACTTGCTCTGAAATGCCTTTTGAAAGGTATTTCTTGGTGTTGAGGTATCCAAAAAGCTGTAAAGTAAAGTTGTGGTGAAAAAGATAAGTACTTCAACTTGTAAAATTGGTTTAGGAAGGCCTTTAAGAAAGTAACTTGCTCTGAAATGTCTTTTGAAAAGTATTTCTTGGTGTTGAGGTATCCAAAAAGCTGTAAAGTAAAGTTGTGGGTGAAAAGGATGGGTACTTCAACTTGTAAAATGGGTTTAGAAGGGACATTAAGAAAGGAACTTGCTCTGAAATAAAGTTTTTGTGTGTGTGAGTAGGTTTTTGTGTGTGTGTAAGTTTTTGTGTGTGTGTAAGTTTTTGTGTGTGTGTAAGTTTTTGTGTGTGTGTGTAAGTTTAGTGTGTGTGTAAGTTTTTGTGTGTGTCCATTTTGAAGTTGGAAAATATTTATATTATTTGGAAAAATAGAAATGATCAATAACTAATTTCTTTATCATTGAGAAAATTCAGAATAGAACTCGAACTTTTTTTCACTTCGTTGAGAAAATTAAACATTGAACTAGAACTTTTTATCTTCCGGGAAAATATTCACAAGTATGCTATAGCTTTTTCTATCTACTAAGAAAAAATTTAGAATTTGTAAAATTGGTTTAAGAAGGATATTAAGAAAGGAACTTGTTCTGAAAAGATATAATAAAGCCTTTTGAAAAGTATTGCTTGATCTTGGGGTGTGCAAAAAGTCGTAAAGTAAAGTTGTGGTGAAGAAGATAACTACTTCAACTTGTAAAAATGGTTTAAGAAGGACATTAAGAAAAAAAACTTGTTCTGAAAAGATATAATAAAGCCTTTTGGAAAGTATTGCTTGATGTTTGGGTGTGCAAAAAAGTCGTAAAGTAAAGTTGTGGGGAAAAAGATAAGTACTTCAACTTGTAAATGGGTTTAGGAAGAAAATTACGTGAAGAACTTGTTCTGAAAAGATATAATAAAGCCTTTTGAAAAGTATTGCTTGATGTTGGGTTATTCGAAAAGCCTTATAGTAAAGTTGTGGGGGATAAGATGAGTACTTCAACTTGTAAAATTGGTTTAGGAAGGACATTACGTAAAGAACTTGTTCTGAAAGGGCATAATAAAGCCTTTTGAAAAGTATTGCTTGATGTTGGGGTATGCAAAAAGTCGTAAAGTAAAGTTGTGGCGAAAAAGATAAGTACTTCAACTTGTACAATTGGTTTAGGAAGGACATTAAGAAAAGAACTTGTTCTGAAATGCCTTTGAAAAGTATTGCATGGAGTTGAGGTATCCAAAAAAGCTGTAAAGTAAAGTTGTGGGTGAAACGGATGGGTACTTCAAGTTGGAAAATGGGTTTATGAGGGACATTAAGAAAAGAACTTGCTCTGAAATGCCTTTTGAAAGGTATTTCTTGGTGTTGAGGTATCTAAAAAGCTGTAAAGTAAAGTTGTGGTGAAAAAGATAAGTACTTCAACTTGTAAAATTGGTTAAGGAAGGACATTAAGAAAGTAACTTGTTCTGAAATGTCTTTTGAAAAGTATTGCTTGGTGATGAGGTATCCAAAAAGCAGTAAAGTAAAGTTGTGGGTGAAAAGGATGGATGCTTCAACTTGTAAAATGAGTTTAGAAGGGACATGAAAGGAAATTGCTCTGAAATCCTTTTTGAAAGGTATTTCTTGGTGTTGAGGTATCCAAAAAGCTGTAAAGTAAAGATGTGGGTGAAAAGGATGGGTACTTCAAGTTGTAAAATGGGTTTCGAAGGGACATTTAGAAAGGAACTTGATCTGAAATGGCTTTTGAAAATTATTTCTTGGTGTTGAGGTATCCAAAAAGCTGTAAAGTAAAGTTTTGGGTAAAAAGGATGTATACTTCAACTTGTAAAATGGGTTTAGGAGGGACAATAAGAAAAGGAACTTGCTCTGAAATGCCTTTTGAAAAGTATTTCTTGGTGTTGAGGTATCCAAAAAGCTGTAAAGTATAGTTTTGGATGAAAAAGATAAGTACTTCAACTTGTAAAATTGGTTTAGGAAGCACATAAAGAAAAGAAGTTTCTCTGAAATGCCTTTTGAAAGGTATTGCTTGGTGTTGGAGCATTCAAAAAGCTGTAAAGTAAAGTTGTGGGTGAAACGGATGGGTACTTCAATTTGTAAAATGAGTTTAGGAGGGACATTAAGAAAGTAACTTGCTCTGAAATGTCTTTTGAAAAGTATTTCTTGGTGTTGAGGTATCCAAAAAGCTGTAAAGTAAAGTTGTGGGTGAAACGGATGAGTACTTCAAGTTGGAAAATGGGTTTAGGAATGACATTATGAAAAGAACTTGTTCTGAAATGCCTTATGAAAAGTATTGCTTGGTGTTGTGGCATTCAAGAGCTGTAAAGTATAGTTGCGGGTGAAAAGGACGGGTACTTCAACTTGTAAAATGGGCTTAGGAATGACATTAAGAAAATAACTGGTTCTGAAATGCCTTTGAAAAGTATTGCTTGGTGTTGAGATATTCAAAAAGCTGTTACGTAAAGTTGTGGTTGAAAAGGATGGGTACTTCAACTTGTAAAATGGGTTTAGGAAGGACATTATGAAAAGAACTTGTTCTGAAATGCCTTTTGAAAAGTATTGCTTGGTGTTGGTCATTCAAAAAGCTGTAAAGTAAAGTTGTGGGTGAAAAGGATGGGTACTTCAACTTGTAAAATGGGTTTAGGAAGGAAATTATGAAAAGAACTTGTTCTGAAATGCCTTTGAAAAGTATTGCTTGGTGTTGGAACATTCAAAAAGCTGTAAAGTAAAGTTGTGGGTGAAATGGATGGGTACTTCAAGTTGCAAAATGGGCTTAGGAATGACATTAAGAAAAGAACTTGTTCTGAAATTCCTTTTGAAAGTATTGCTTGGTGTTGGAGCATTCAAAAAAGCAGTATAGTAAAGTTGGGGGGTGAAAAGGATGGATGCTTCAACTTGGTAAATGGGTTTAGAAGGGACATTAACAAAGGAACTTGCTCTGAAATGTCTTTTGAAAAGTATTTCTTGGTGTTGAGGTATCCAAAAAGCGGTGAATTAAAGTTGTGGGTGAAAAGGATGGGTACTTCAAGTTGGAAAATGTGTTTAGAAAGGACATTAAGAAAAGAACTTGCTCTGAAATGTCTTTTGAAAAGTATTGCTTGGTGTTGAGGTGTGCAAAATGTCATAAAGTAAAGTTGTGGGTGAGAAGGATGGATGCTTCTACTTGTAAAATGGGTTTAGGATGGACATTAAGAAAATAACTTGATCTGAAATGTCTTTTGAAAAGTATTTCTTGGTGTTGAGGTATCCAAAAAGCTGTAAAGTAAAGTTGTGGGTGAAAAGGATGGGTACTTCAAGTTGGAAAATGGGTTTAGGAGGGACATTAAGAAATGAACTTGCTCTGAAATGTCTTTTTAAATGTATTTCTTGGTGTTGAGGTATCCAAGAAACTGTAACGTAAAGTTGTGGGTGAAAAGGATGGGTACTTCAAGTTGGAAAATGGGTTTAGAAGGGACATTAAGAAAGAAACTTGCTCTGAAATGCCTTTTGAAAAGTATTTCTTGGTGTTGAGGTATCCAAAAAGCTGAAAAGTATAGTTGTGGATGAAAAGGATGGATGCTTCAACTTGTAAAATGGGTTTAGAAGGAACATTAAGAAAGGAACTTGCTCTGAAATGCCTTTTGAAATGTATTTCTTGGTGTTGAGGTATCCAAAAAGCTGTAAAGTAAAGTTGTGGGTGAAAAGGATGGGTACTTCAAGTTGGAAAATGGGTATAGAAGGGACTTTAAGAAAGGAACTTGCTCTGAAATGTCTTTTGAAAATTATTGCTTGGTGTTGAGGTATCCAAAAAGCTGTAAAGTAAAGTTTTGGGTGAAAAGGATGGATGCTTCAACTTGTAAAATGGGTTTAGAAGGGACATTAAGAGAGGAACTTGCTCTGAAATGCTTTTTGAAAAGTATTTCTTGATGTTGAGGTATCCAAAAAGCTGTAAAGTAAAGTTGTGGGTAAAAAGGAGGAGTACTTCAACTTGTAAAATAGGTTTAGAAGGGACATTAAGAAAGGAACTTGCTCTGAAATGTCTTTTGAAAAGTGTTTCTTGGTGTTGAGGTATCCAAAAAACTGTTAAGTATAGTTGTGGGTGAAAAGGATGGATGATTCAAGTTGTAAAATGGTTTTAGAAGGGACATTAAGAAAGAAATTTGCTCTGGAATGTCTTTTGAAAAGTATTTCATGGTGTTGAGGCATTCAAAAAGTTGTAAAGTATAGTTGTGGGTGAAAAGGATGGGTACTTCAAGTTGAAAAATGGGTTTAGAAGGGACATTAAGAAAAGAAGTTGCTCTGAAATGCCTTTTGAAAAGTATTTCTTGGTGTTGAGGTATCCCAAAAAGCTGTAAAGTAAAGTTGTGGGTGAAAAGGACAGGTACTTCAAGTTGGAAAATGGGTTTAGAAGGGACTTTAAGAAAGTAACTTGCTCTGAAATGTCTTTTGAAAAGTATTACTTGGTGTTGAGGTGTGCAAAATGTAGTAAAGTAAATTGGTGGGTGAGAAGGATGGGAAGTTCTACTTGTAAAATGGGTTTAGGATGGACATTAAGAAAAGAAGTTGCTCTGAATGCCTTTTGAAAGGTATTTCATGGTGTTGAGGCATCCAAAAAGCTGTAAAGTAAAGTTGTGGGTGAAAGGGATGGATGCTTCAACTTGTAAAATTGGGTTTAGGATGGACACTAAGAAAATAACTTGTTCTGAAAAGATATAATAAAGCCTTAAAAAAGTATTAAAAATGGGGAGGGACTCTTTGGGGGCCCGGGGGGAGGCATTAGGGGGTCCGGGGGCCCTTGAGGGCCGGGTGGTTCTTTGGGGACCCGGGAGGACCTTTGGGGGGCCCAGGGGGCCCTTTGGGAGCCCTGGGGGACCTTTGGGGGCCGGGGGCTTCCCTCGGGGTTGGAGTAGGGGGATCGAAGCCCTTTGGGGTTGGGGTAGAGGACCTCACGACACTGTTCAAATGGAAGTTGTGTATTATTACGACCACACTCAAATCCTCTTCTAAAACATCTTCTAAAATCATTTTTTAAAATGTCTCTAACTGTTTCGCCGAAATAATTCCCTAAAATGTCTAAAACGGTTTCGTTCAAATAACCCCTAAACGTAATTTCTGCGAGTTCCTTTTATTTTTGGCATCCCTGCGCCGTTAAATTTGAAATTACCAGAAAAACCTTTCTCGCGTTAATCTCTTCATCTCTAAGATCAAAATATTCGCCCGAAGTTTCTTGGAGAATTGTTTCCGGGGCGAAGTTTATTAATATCTTTGGAGTTCGACCAGTAGAATTGTTTCCAGGGCGAAGTTTATTAATGTCTGACAGATGATGTCATGGTTGATTGATTTGTCACGAAAGGGGAATTAATTTGTTGTTTCTAAGGGGAATTATTGATTCACGAAAGGGGAATTGAGGGCATTGACCCACTTTGATTATGCAATCATTCTCCCTGGGGATTCCATGCCCTTATTTGGTGTGGGCGTGGGAGTTTTGAAAAAAAGTGTCCGGACCGGGATTCAAAGGGGTGGTGTAATCGTGGGACCTTTAGGGTCATTTCTACTTAGGATTATTATAACGCTTGTTCTTTTCAAACTAATGACGTTCTTTCAAGAAGGTTCTTCGGATTACACTTGTAAGGTCTTATTTTGCATACAAAAAACAGCGTTCTTCGCCTACAACGTTGGTCTTTTCAAAAGAGCAACGTTCTGCTGACTCCACACATTGGGTTTTAATAATTCGCAAACAAAAAGATCTTGGAACCATTTCGTCTTTCAACGAGCAACTAAGTCGAACTTCAGATATCAGCATTATAAGATGCTTACCCGGCAGTGGTGGAAGAACAGGTGCTGTTAAAGCTGGGGGTAGGTTATTCGACGTTGGCACACTATGATTGGTTGGAGTTGGTGTTTCAGGTAATAAAATTCCCTTTTGTATCAACTCTTCTCGAGGTACACGAACAGAGATCTTCCTCTCTAAAGCTGAAAATAAAAAAGGACTTTATTAAAATAAATAAATAAATAAAAAAAAACGGTGGAAATTTTCTGATTAACTAGCTAAGAAATAGACATAAGTTTAGAATCAGACTTTCACCCTGAACCCAAATATAGCCTTCATTTGAGTCGCAAATGAACTTTACCCATCCCCCATCCCCTTTAACGGTCAAGTATATAGTCGTAATTGTATATATACAAATGAAACCATTAAGTCAATTTGAAGAAAAGTTTTTTTTTGTATTTTTTCTAGTTAACAAGCAAATAACTACTTATGGGGCCATATATGTCACTTATATGTCACTTATAGAGACATATAATGATTGTATCCCAAGAAAATCTCAAAACTATAACAATTCCTACAACAGAAGAAAACAAATTACCACGAAATCAAAAAGTAAATTTTCAAGTTGAAACGGGGAGGGGGAGGGGTAGCTACCGTTAATTAGAGTTTAGTGGTTATTGCAGCTAACTTAAATGAAAACAACTGTAGTGTTGTAACTCTTTTCTGCTCTATTTTACCTATATCATAAGTATGTAATTAATGAGCAAACATTAACGAGAAAAATAACAATCAAATATTTAACGAGGATGCATCAAAAAAAAAATTTCAAGATTTTGCTGATTTTCCAATAATTAAATGCAAAGTTTTTTTTCCCCCGAAAAGCAGGGCAAATTTAGAAGTTAAAACGATCCATTTGCTGACGTTGATTGAAATTCAATGATTATTATGGTTATTGAAGCAAATCATAAATTACTACTACTACTACTACTACTACTACTACTACCAACAACTCACTGCAGCACCAAGCCCCCTGAGGCCAACACAGCTACGTACGCTCCTCCTCCACACCAATCTATTCAAAGCATCCCTTTTTACACCCGCCCATGAAGTTCCCATTTCCTTTAAATCTTTCTTTATGACGTCCTCCCACCCCTGCTTTCCGTTTAGCCCTAGACGGTTGGCCGAAAAGAACAATCTTCGGCAATCTGTCATCCTTCATCCGCACAACGCACAAATTACCCCAAGTAATTATGGTGTAAAGTCTCCCTTCAGCTCCCCCACCCCGGCAAAGCCCAGTGTCACTTGCATTTTACTTAACAACTAAATAGAGGGCTCAAATTCGAAGTTGCCTTTAACCAAAAGGAAATAAATACAATTAAAAGGAAGTGAATATTAATAAAACTGCTGCGCTGTAAAACCAAAAATTAATTAACAATGTAGTGACGACGACGACGACTACTGATTGAAGAGTATTTCTATATAGGTTGTATTTTTTTTTTCAAGTATATTTTGAAGAAAAAAAAGAAAGTTCACGGTATATTTTCTTTTCAGTAACGCAAATGACACTCTAATATTTCGGAGAGTGTGAGGGGAGTTGCAAAGACCAAACCTATTTGTTGTAATCTCTCCTCGTTTCATGTTTTAAATTTGATCTTTACGTGGATTTTTTAAGTTTAGTTTGAGTTCGTTTTTATTAGGCATAGTTTTTATTAGCGACGTCCGCTGAGATATTCTATAAATACTAGTAGTTTCAACTGTGACGTAATATAAGTACAGTAGGACATCGTAGCAGTTGTCATGCTATAATTAATCGTGCTGGGAACAGTTGCGGTAGAAG
The DNA here is from genome assembly GCF_049724085.1 of Artemia sp. Qi Xiang Cuo. Classification (NCBI taxonomy): domain Eukaryota; kingdom Metazoa; phylum Arthropoda; class Branchiopoda; order Anostraca; family Artemiidae; genus Artemia; species Artemia sp. Qi Xiang Cuo. The sequence continues at coordinate 3,825,951 of NC_142804.1, forward strand.
GAGCCGTGGTAGAAGCAGCAGTTGACAGAATAGCCGTAAAAGGCAAGGTTGCCATAAAAGTGGCTTTCATCAGATTGCAGAGGTATAAGATTTGGCAGCAGAAATTTCCAAGTAAGGAATGATTGAAGTAGCAGTAGTAGGGATGAACCACTAAATTTGAAACACTAAAATTGCATATTTATAGAATGATTAGGCTACATATTGTGAAGCTAAACCTGTTCGAACATTAAACTTTAGCTTATTTAATTAGTCCGACTAACGTAACTAATACAATTAACATCTACTGTTAATATTCAGCCGATGGGACTCCCTGCCCTTACCTGAGTCTCTCCAATTAAACAGACTAAAAATCCTTGAACGATTTTAATTACAGCAAGGTGTCAATCAGCCAAATCTGAACTAAAGTCATATTACTGAAGCCTCTGTGCATTAGCCTGGAGGGAGAGGAGGCTAAATTCTTTTCTTCACGATATCTACCAGAAAGGGAATCAGTTTTCAACAAAACAATGTGAAATTTACGGGTCAGTGTTTTAGGTGAGCCTCCTGGATTTCTATTTGATCTTACTTCTGTATGTGTGTCGGAGGGGGGGGGGGAGGTGTCCTTAACGTCTTGTAACTGCAACATCTACTCGAACGGGTTGCATGGTCTCAATTAAACTTCGTTAGAAGTCATGGTTGCAGCAGTAGCTGCAATCTGGTAAAGAGCAAAACAACAGCCCATAGTAACCAAAAGTAAAAAAGGGTGTTTTGAAATAACTGCCTTGTGAAAAAAAACTTGCCATTTGACACTGATTCAGGAATAGTAACCATTATTTTGGTTCGTCTTAAAAGTAAAAGTTTATTCCGAAAGGAATCTATGGTGATTTCGAAAAAAACCTGAAACCCCTCGAAAATTACGTCAGATCAAAATGGAAAGAGTACCATTGGAATCAGCATGGTCGAAAACCTAGTATGGGGAAATTACAGTTCCCCTCATTGAAAAACAAGGAAAATCACTTTTTTACATCGGTAGCACTGATCTGTCTTCCTTTTTTTCTGATTTTTTTTTTCTCCGGGCCAAGCGGGTTACCCGAACATCATAGAGAGATGCTTAATGGCTCATTCAAAAGCTATTTCTAATATCTACGCGCTTTTTATAAATCTCACCATCTGCAAGTGCCATATGGCACTTTTTGTGCGATTTCTCAAGGGGTAGTAGCATTAGCAGGCTAACAGAACATCGTAGACAGATTTTTTATAGCTCATATAAAAAATATTACTCATATTCTACGTTCTTCCTATAAATTCTACCGTGTACAAGTTCCAAATGGCAGTAAAAGTGACACTTTTGGTGCAATGTCTCAAATGGAAAAGCTGGGGCTATTAGGCTGGCAGAACTTATAAGAATTATTTTTAACGGTTTTTTTTAATCTATTGCTCATATCCATGTGCTTTTTTTTTTTTTTATCAATTCTACCATTCGTAATAAGGATATAGCACTGAAAACAACACTTTTGATGCTACTTCTTAAGGGGGAAAGCTCTGAAGTACAGAACAGGTACTATTGTAATAGTTACGTTCCAGAACCCTTAACTGGAGACTTACAACAACCCCTCCCGTACATTCTCCCTCCCAACCCCCTTAGTAAATTTTATAAGGTTTCTGCTCATCAGTAAGCTACTGAAACATTAGCAGGCTATTACATCAACCTAGATAAATGTTTAAAGACTTGTGGAAAGGCATTAGCATACGTTTAGTTGGTTTTTAAAAGTAATACCATTTGTTAAGGTTTCGATATGAAGTAGTTTCATGGGAGAATTTGCAATGAACTCTTTGTCGTGGTTGAGGTATTAGCTGCAAACTAGTAAAGAGCGAACCACAGCCCATAGTAACTAAAAGTTAAAAAATATTAAAACCGTCTTTTTTTTCTCTTCTTTTTTCCAGGCCTAGCGGGTTACTAGAACATCGTAGGGAGATGCCTAAGAGCTCATTCAAAAGCTATTTCTCATATTTACGTGGTTTATAGAAATTCCGCCTTCTGCAAGTGCCATATGGCAAGAAAAGAGGCACTTTTAATGCTATTTCTCAAGGGGTGGGGCAAGCAGGTCTCCAGAACATCGTAGATATATTTTTGATAGCTCATTTAAAAGAATATTGCTCACATCTGCGTTCTTCCTATAAATTCCACCATCTGCAAGTTTCAAATGGCACTAAAAACGGCACTCTCCCATATGTCAAGTGGAAAAGCTGGGGCTAGTGGGCTACCAGAACTTTGTAGAGTGATGTTTAATGGCTCATTTGAAAACTTTTGCTCACATGTACGTGATTTTTATAAATTCTACCATTCGTAAGTGAGATATAGCACTGAAAACAACACTTTTGGTGCTACTTCTTAAGTGGAAAATCTTTGAAGTATAAAACGGTATCACTGTAATAATTATGGCCCAAAACCCTTAACTGGAGGTTTGCAAGAACACCTCCAGCATGTTCCTCCTCCAGGCCCCCTTGATAAGCTACGCAATTAAAGTCCTGCACACACCAACATATTAGATTACATTATCAGAAGCGTGGATCTGTTAATACAGCGCCGGACTTCAAATTAGATTATCATGCGTTCGATACCAGCTTGGATTTTTTTTTTTTTTCATCATGGTTTGTCCATTCTTTTGATTACTTTTCAGATTATCCACTATTTTTGCAAATGTGATGCACTCATTTTTAAAGCATATCCCGGGAAGGCTTATTTTATACCCATTACTCATATCTACGTGCTTTTTATCAATTTTACCATCCATAAGTGCCATATAGCACTAAAAACGGCACTTTTGGTGCCACTTCTTAAGTGGAAGAGTTTGAAAGCATAACCCGGTACCATTGTAATAATTTTTGGTCTAAAGCCCTTAACTGGAGGTTTATAAGAACCCTCACATATACTCCCCTTTCGGACCCTCTTAGTAAGTTTCATAAATCGCCAAATCATCTTCAAAGTAAAAGGTTATTGCGAAAACAAATTAACTAAAACTAAAAACTTTTCAACTAGAAATCAACCAAAAATTTAGCTTGAATGATCAACAGTATTGAATTGAACCTTCAAACTTCAAACTCTGCGACGAAGCCTGTGTGCTAGTTTTAATGACAGTAATTGAGGGGAAAGGACGTCCTTGCCCCCTTAGTTTTTTGCTTCTGCCTAACTTTTGAAAAACAACTTTTTTTTGTCATTTGATTGGAAAAGGCACGTTTTTCACTTGAAAAAAAAAGGGAAAACAACCGAATGTGCATTTTATGGGAGTGTGCTATCAAGTCAAATTTATAAAAAGCAATTGGGTATAAATATAAGCTTTTAAATGAGCCCTTAAACAGCTCTCTTTTGTTATAGTAGTCTTCTAGTTTCTGCTAGTCAGTAGCCGGTTTATAAAGCCCTGTCTTCATTATGGCTTTTTCAGACGAAGTCGGCCGAGTAAAAGCAGCTTTTTGTTCAACGAAAAACAAAATTTCCTGAAAAACATGTATTGTTTTGTGAAGTATGGATAATGAACTTTATGTTATAGACTGAAAGTTTTTCGTAGCAGTCAAATTTGTCTGCAGTATTTTCTAGAGGTGTCTTATCTTCCCTACATCGGTAAATTAGAAATCATATTAAAAATAAGTTCTCAACTGAAACTAAGGAGTGATATTAAAACTTAAAATGAAAATACATTACTCCTTATAAATAAAAAAGATCATGGCAGCGTTGTTTCTACATTAAATTTTAATAAAAAAACGAACAAAGATTAATTTAAAGAAAAACAAAGTTTTTCCGAGGGAAGTAAAGAGCGAAGTTGAAACTTAAAACGGACAAAAATTATTACTTCACAGCCTATCTAATATATTTCAATCAAACTAATACAGATAAACAAACTGATCATGTTTTCCTATGTTTCTAGGATTATAGAAAACTAGCGCTTTACTGAAAACACAAAATAATATAGGAGTTTTGCTATAATAAAAGCGAACCAATTAAAGACACTTTTTACAGAATAAAAATATTATCAATCCCTTTTACGATCAATCCCTTTTAAGATAAAGCAACAATCAATTTTAGGATTGTTGTTTTATTTTTTTTTTCTTTTAATATGGTATCACTTCTGCATATTATGTCTTATTTGATCCTCATTTCAAGTAATACTAAAACATATTTATTACAATTTAAGATTGTATATTACTCACTGATGGTATTATACCTGGCGAGACCAAAATATAACCTGATAAATTAATCCAATATTTCTGTATGCTCTTCAGTTACTTTGCGGTTATTAAAAAAATATTTAATTTCACGCTTAGGTTTTTAAGATAATTTTAATTGTATACTGAAAGTTACTGATGTCACAACTGGTGTAAGACTATGGAAAGTTTTACAGATTATTTTCGTCAGGCTACATACTCACTTTTGACTCCAAAATCAATATTCCTGTTTCTTATACTTGACTTTTGTGTTTTCAGTAAAGCGCTAGTTTTCTATAATGCTAAAAACATAGAGAAACATAATAAGTTTGTTTATCTGTATTTAGTTGTATTGATATATATTATATAGACGGTGAAATAATAAATTTTTGTCCGTTTTAAGTTTCAACTTCGCTCTTTACTTCCCTCGGAAAAACTTTTTTTAAAATTAATAAGGGACAGTTTATTTTTGCGAAAGATCCTATTTGCGATTTCTCTGGGTTCAACCCGATCCTACCTCTGGGGAACAGGAAATGGGTCGATGCCAACTTTTTATAATCACGATATCTACTAGAACCGATTATCGCATTTTAACAAAGTCTGCTGCAAAGTGATCACTAGGCTTCGTTTTCTATGTTTAGGGAGCCCTAGAGCAATGATTTCGTAAGCAACAGGGGCCTCCTAAATTCTTCTCGTAACGACATTTACCAGAACGTGTGGTCAGATTTGAAACAAAAAATGGTAGGACACGACCGTAGGCTCTGCAGTGGGGAGATGAGACTAAATTTATGTCAAAGGACATCTACCAGAGCCCAGTACTGAATCTCAACCAGATTTGGCAAAAAGAATGAGCAAATGTCCTAGTTTTGCCTTTGGAGGGTCTGTACCTAGTGTGAGCCTGTTTTTAAAGGGGCATAAAGAGGGCTTTATTCTCACTGTCACATGTACTAGGACAGACACTCAGATACTGTTAGCGGGCAGTAGAAACTAGTGTTCTATTTGTATTCTCTTGGAGTCTGGAGCCAATCCTGTATATGCGTTGTTGATAGAGGAGGAGAGGCTTAAACCTGTGTATTCAGAATATCAGGTATAATCGTCCTAGGATTTCATAAGAACTTGGTGGAAAGTCAGTTGATTTCCACGCATTGTTTCTCTAAAATACTGACCGGATTCGACCTCTATTGCGGGATTTCTTGCGGGATCTCTATTGTGGGATAACGGTAACTAAAAGAAATGGACTGCTGGATCTCAATTAAAAGTAACAGTTATGTGAGTCCAGCATCCATTAACCCTCTGCGAGGGGCAAAATTCATGCCATGAGTAACCTAGCAATGACCACATTTGACAAACGTTCACATTTACGGTTTCGGGATTCCATTATGGTTTCTGGGGGCTTTATGCTCCATCGAACATCTGTGACTCAACAGTCACGTACTTGTACTCCATGTACATCACAAGCTCTAACTAGATCTCGATTAAACTTGGTAGGAATGAAAAACTACGGTTTCAGATTTGCTTTGATTGGAATCGAGCCCAGTCCAATAGAAAGGTTCATATGTGTTGCATTTCAACAGGGACCCATGACTCACAGTTGCTGCAACACTTAATATGCTGCAACACAGTTGCTGCAACACTAAAATATCTTTCATTATAAGGGGGGGGGGGGGTGAAATGGTTAAACGATGAGAAAAAATGAATTATGGAACATCTAAACCGACACGTGCTTTTGCCAGGGACTGTATTTCTATTTTGGTTGGCCAATTCGAGCAACGTAAATTTCGATTTTGAATCGTTTGATCATTTACTCCCGGATTTATACGAAGCACTAAAAAAGGAGTGGTTAAAGAAAGGTAAATGATAACAAAAGTAATTTTTGAATATTCAAAGAAGAATAAAGGAATAAAGTCAATTAAACATTAGAGCACATTTAACACACCGTCGTATAGATGTACAAAACAAGAAACATAGTATGTAACCTAATTTGGGCTGAAACTTGAAGCGATTTTTTCCCCTTCTGAAAATGTAGTGCCAGCAATAACAATGATAAGCCACTAGTTTCGGCAAATACCTGTCTCTTTTTTTAGCAAGCTAAACTCCGTTTAAATAGATCTAGAAATGATAATCGACAAGTTTTATTGCTATGCCCTTGTTCCACGTGTTAAGCGATTTCCTGCGTGAAGCTGCCCCATAAGTAGTTACTTATTTTGGACTAGTCGGCCAGTAAGCAAGAATCAGCAATGGAGTATGTACGTTGCCTTGACTTTGAACGTACAGTCAGTTCATACACATCCTACCCACGTGAGGGGGGGGGGGGATATGTGAAAAGGATCGGAGTTAAAGCTACTATTCTTTAATTTCTCGAAGGAAGTAATCTACCCTATGCGCCCTCAACGCGTGTGAGCAGGGATCTATGGAATTTACTCAGAAGTAGGAAATACACTGCCATGACAAAACACCTAATATTACACTTCAAACTTAAATATATATAGTCATCCAAAGACAAAAAAAAACCTTTTGATGTAGCCTCAAAGCGTTCCGATTTCTTTTTTCGTTTCCATTTCCATGGCTTAAATAATCTTCCAAATACGGTCAGTTTACTTTTTGGTGGGGGTGTTCTTATTGTCCCGTTTGATGTCTTTCGTCCTGAAATAAAAATATCCAACATGAAGGAAATGAGAATACATCAAACCAGAGTTCCAATATACACTAACAATCAAAGGACCATCCCTTTACTATCATGTTCCTTATATTATATTCCCTTCATGTTACAGACGAGACTATATTCTAGGATTGATGAAAACTTTATTCAATATTTTCTGCTCCGTTCCCTGTATCCCATTATCTTCAAATTTCAAACTTGTAAATAAGTTATATCTCTCGAGGAAGACTGGCCTGTATTTTCAATCAGTAGTCCTAATCCCAATCAAAGGGAAATCAGAATGGGCAAGCATTTCGGCTTCAAATCAGTGGTCAAGAGATTCAAATTGAGTTGCAAACTGAGTAAAAATTAATTTAAATTAATTCCAACAAAAGTCCGTTTGAATATATTTTTAAATCTTAATCAGAAATGATTTGGACATCAACAGAGATAACTCTGTGAAGGGAGTTATTACAGACGTTTCTGTAATAGGGTTTTACCAAAGAAACAGATTATTTTTTTCTATAATTCCATGGTAAAAGTGTGGTTTGATTTCATTGGTTTAAATCTATGACGTATTTTCGGAAACCAATCACGTAATTCCTTGCTTTTAGAGGGGAAAAAAATCGCCTTTTCAGACGTGATTGGTTTTAAAGTATCCTGTGTGAAATTTCGAACCAGTAAAAGGGAACGAAAAGGTAGTCCTTATGCTTCTCTATACCTCCACTTCGAAACGAATTAGATATAAACAGGGATAACCATTTGAAGGAAAGATTAATAAAAGAAAAGTTTCCAGAATGACGTTTTACTTAATTTCTCCGACGCTGATTTTATAGCAAATTTAAGTGACAATTCCAGTGGAAAAATAAGATTAAACATATCGGAAGTAAACATATCGGAAGCAAATTAAAGTGGAAGTATACTTTATTATCTAAGCCCAAGACTTGGATATTGGGCTTAGATTACTCTTGAAACTGCCGTTAATATAACTAAACTATAATTGATTTTTCAAAGAGACAGCTTGTTGTTTCTTGAAATAGGACATGCTCTCCAGAAGTTTTTTCCCAACACATTGAATATCAAAAGGAATTAAGATTTAATACAATTTCGGGCAGCTAATATAAACTGTTTTAAAGAAAATGGTATTGAAGTCATTTGAGTCATATGCTATTTCAGAAACCTTGCAATTGTTGCGCTAGGTAAATTTCTGCTAATCTAGTTAATTAATCAGCTATGATCTTACATCTTCTGCCAAGATGTGCAAGGCCGTATCCAGGGGGGGGGGTGTTTGAACCCCCCCCCCACCCAAAATGGTTGCCCGACTCGTAAAAACGTAACAAGAATGGACGTAAAAAAAATGTTGTATGTATTTTTTGTGGTTTTTTGTGTAAACCCCTCTCCCCCCCCCCAAAAAAAAAAAATCTCTTCCGAAAAAAATCCTGAGTACGGCCTTGAAGATGTGATTAATAATTTAAAAGAAAATCTGATCTTGCTTCTTAGACCGTTTTTGGACAAATTTAAATTCAGTGCCCTCTGATCAGCAGTCTAAGGATTACAAAGTCCTCTGTTTAATACCAAGTAGGGCAGAAAAGTTTACACGAAGTATTTTTGGCTGAGATAAGTGAGTTCTAAGAAAATAGCATATTGGTTAAGCAAAAACGGAAATATTGTCCAATTGACGTGAAGATCAGAGAAGTAAAATCTTAGCAGATTAATTAACCAAAATACAAGGTTTTATTATGAACTATTTGTTCAAACGTAAAAACATCTGAGCGAGTCATTATAGTCAATGGCCCTAAACGTTGTATTCTGTCGAAAAATCAGGGGTATGTCAGCGTATTGGTTCGTTATTGGCTGTTTGGAAACAATTTTCCCGATAAAGACGTCAATCGGGGGAGGAAGGGGGTGGTTAATAGCCCCCCATATTTTTACCACCTACTCCTCCTAAATTTTGAAAAATACCTTTTTGAGTCGTTAAATAATGTCTTTTAGGTATTTTCAATGAAAAACCGAAAAAAATGCCAAAAACGACCGAAAATATGCCAAAAACAACCACCACCTCCATCCTAAAATTTGAAAACATATCCCCGCCCTTTCTAGATTTTTCATTGCTTGACGCCCCTGCTTCAAGTCAAGGACAATGGCAGGAACTCACTTTGAACATGCTAATCACAGTTTGTAGAATTATCCAGTAATTTTATCGCAGATCATTTCTGGTCTTCGTTCTCGGTACGAACAAAAAGCTCCTTCCACTTATTTCTTCACTTATGGATCAGTGTGTTTGCGTCTATCAATGAGAAATTGTTACAAAGTGCATTATTCGTAATAGCGGGTTTCCACTTATTTCCAATTATTTTGCGTCTGACTTGTCTACCCGTGAAGAGATCTGATGCCGCTTATGTTTATATCTGCAAAAACGTTCTCCAGAGCACTCGCACCCCGGTCCGCGTTTTTATAATGGGTGAGATAGGGAATGATCATACTGGATAATTATATAAACTGTGATGCTAATATACTTGTTAACGAGATGCTACCTTGTCACTGGAAGTTTGTTATCTGCGTACTGGCTACCACTAGAAATCTAAATTTTTCTTTACGCTTCTAAGCAAAACGTTTAAGTTTCAGAAGTTTCGTGCATTTCCAATAATATGTTAAATGACATCTATTTTGGAACAATTGAAAAATTAGATGATAATCTTGTTTATAAGGAAATTGTTCAAAAATCTCCAGTGCGTAAACTTTGGAACGGCACATATTCATGTGCCGTTCATGTGCCGTTAATTCATGTACAATGTAAATTAAACTATTTGGATTAAATGCAAAGCACATAGTTTGCCCGACTCTAGCTAGGGCATCTTACTTGACTTTGCGTATCACATATAGACCGTCTAACACTGGAGAAGAGGATATCAGGGAATTTGATCTAAAAAACTTCTTGGGAAGCCGGTCCAGGACACTTGCAAAAAAAAAAAAAAAAATGCGAACTAAGAATGAAAAGTCACATATTTCAGTCTAAAAGAGCTTCTATCGCTCTTTATTTCTTTTGTGAAGTATATTAATTAAATTTTTTATGAGGAATAGTCATTTCATGGTTCCTTCTAAAAGCAAAACTAGTAGAGGATGAAAAAATATAAAAATAAAAATAAAAACTTGACCATCAACAATACAAAAACTAGAAGCAACAAAAAAATAATATCCATCATGGAAAATATTAAAAAAAAAAGGACAGAGGAATAGCAGGAGTGGAACCCTGTTTGGAAACTAGCTGAAATCCCATACCAAACTGCAAAAGATAATCCATGTCTTATTCTTGAAGCTGGTGTTGGAGACTTTTGAAGATTCAGGTCTTAGGGAATTAATAGACTTGACAATTCTAAATTTTTTTTAAACAATAAAATGCATTAAATTAATATATCAAATGATACACTAAATATTCTATACAAAAGAAATAACTTCAAGATATACCTTTTTTGGAGGCCTGCAAAAAGTCTGAAATGGACAAAGAAGAGGCAATCATCTGCTTCTTCTCCTCAAAGCTGACATTAAGATATTCAAGACTCTGCGACAAAGGAATGCCTGATCGATTACTTATGCAATATCCTTTCATTTTTCCAGGACCAGAGCCAGCTGAAGTTGCAGCAAAATATACGGTTTGCACTTTAAACGCCATTTCACTTAAACTGCGTCATCTATTTTTTTGCATAATTAAATATGTGTGCGTTATTAGCAGAGATACAGGAGCTTAATCAACGAAAGACATTCTACTTTGCAAATTTTCGTTTTGAATTTACTAGATATCTTACTTTATATAATTGGCAAGTGTCCATAACACCAAGCCAATTATGTGAGGTCATAAAACGGGTAGCTAAAGCTACCCTTTTGTCTACCCTATTAGACAAACTAGGGTTACCCTATTTTGTCTCTCGGCTGAGCGATCAAGTGTTTTTGGAAGGGGCGAGGGAGGGAGTAACCAAATCTGTGTTTTGGAGAAGGGGGCAAAATATTTCTTGTCCAGTCACGGTATGTATTTTTTACTCATGTTGTCTGAGATACGCTTTGTCTAGCAACATCAAACACAAACAAAAAACTCAATTAGCCAAAAAACGGTTTTAGAGGTAGATCTATAAATCAACCTGTAAATTAAAATTTGGGCTGGAATATTGACCACCTGGTTGATGACATGGCAGGCTTGTCACCAGGTTCTGGGTAAGTAAAGCCACCAAATAACATTAATAATAAATATTTTTTCTCATTTAGCGGAAGCCTATAATAGTTACACGGCAATATACATTATAGCAACTTACAAATAGTTGTTGACTGTGTGGTGTCTATACGTAAAATGGGGAGTTAAAGGACAAATATCCTCTAGAGCAGGCCTTCCAAAACTATGGATCGCGACCCCAAATGGGGTAGCGTAGCAAAACCGTGGGGTCGCAAGAGATTTTACAGTCAAATATTTAAATATTAAAGTCAAATATTTATAACATACTAAAAAAAGACATATATTGTAAAGTTGATGAATTTTAAAAGACTGGAGGTCTAGAATGGAAAAATTGCTGTGGAAAATGCACAGATGGTACAAAAGCGATGACGGGCAAAAACATTGGTTTTAAACAATTTTTGGTACTGGTGCATTATGTGGGCACTGCTATATATTGTACGAGAGACGAAACTCGCCAAACGGCTTATTTGCAAGAGAACGCTATAGAGAAATGGAATACAAAGCGTGGTTTTCATTGCGTTTACGATATTTAGACTGTTGCTATTCGTGGTTTGGGGGGGGGGGGGGAGGTACCTAAATTAGGTTAGGCTACGTATTTAATAAATGCTATGGTTTACCCCCACCCCCCTAATGTCCAAATATATAGCCCAAATTTGTTTCTAAACTATTATATTTAAAATATTACATTAGCATTAACCAAACCTGCCGTCTTTAGGAGTGCCCACATAATACACCAGCACCCAATTTTTTTAAGCTACTCATTATGACCATATCTTTTACTCACTGCCTTATTCATCGAGAGGCCCTTGCAGCAAAAAAAATAGCACCATAATTGAACGATGTGCTTCAAAATGCTGTTACGATTATAAATTTTATCAAGAGCCATGCCTTTAACAGTCACTTATTTTCAAATTTATCTAAGGATATCTATGGATTCCGTCTACAAAACTTTATTATTGCACGAAGAAGTAAGATAGTAGTCAAAAAGTCATAGTTTAAGAAGATAATTATTATTAAAAGGCGGAATTGAAAAATTCTTAACCAAACGAAAATTTGAACTTGTTGCTTTTCTTCAAAACGACTTATGACTATCCAAGCTGTGTTATTTGTCGGATATCTTTGCGAGATTAGACAATCTCAACTTGTCTCTTCAAGGAAAAAACTGCGATATATTTACTTTTAAATTCTAACGATAAAATTGAAAGTTTTATTAAAAAGATAAAAATTTGGAAAGATAGGATAGAAAAAAAATCGTTCGAAATATTTTCCAGTGTCGACAATTTTATAATCGAGAGAAATCATTGTAAAACTTTTATTGCAAAAATTATTGTAGATCACTTAAAAGCGCTAGAAACTTAGTTCCGGACATATTTTTTTTTTTATTAAATATTCATTTCAAAAATGTAGCTTTAAATCCGTTTTGTATTGATTTAACTGAGATTGATCACATGCCACTTAAAGCTTAAGAGGAATTTGCTGAGCTTTCGAGTGATTCAAACTTAAAACTACAATTTCCAAAAAAGCCCTTGACTGAATTCTGGATCAGAACTAGAACTGAATTTCCCATCATGACAGACATGTCATTATATGTTCTTCTGCCATTCAACATCACAAATTTATGTGAAGTTACTTTCTGAGTTTTAACACATATCAAACCCCAATATCCTTCAACGTAAAAAATTGCTGAAGAGGTATTACGTCTAACAGTGCTACACATTCCACAAAAATTTAATTTGTTATGCAATAAAAAACATCTCACTTAAGTGTTTCCTTTCATTTTAATTTAATATTTACCACCCAACAACTGCGTTCGAATATATTCGATTGAACTAAGACGGTAAGACGGTCTTTTATTTGTTATTTAAAAAAAATTATACAATTTTGACGGAAAATAGGGCATATGTATTTTGTAAGTATAATAAAGACAACTTTTCAACTTTTGTGGAATTTTTTATTTTAGATTTTTTTTATTATTTTTTTATTATTTTTATTTTTTTTTTTATTTTTTTATTATTATTATTTTTATTATTATTATTTTATTTATATTATTTTATTTATATTTTATTATATTATATTTATATTATTTTATTATTAATATTTATTATTATTTTTTTTTTTTTTTTTTTATTCGATTGAACTAAGACGGTCAGAATTCTCTTTTATTTGTTATTGAAAAAAAAAATACAATTTTGACGGAAAATAGGGCATATGTATTTTGTAAGTATAATAAAGATAACTTTTCAACTTTTGTGGAATTTTTTATTTTAGATTTTTGTCTGTTTCTAAACAAATTCTAAAACTATATATTTTCATGTGTATATTGTTGCCTAAATGAATCATCAAAAAATATTTATTTGTCTTTCAATTATATTTATATGGGGTTGCCAGGATAAATGGGGTCGTGAATGAAAAAAGTTTAGGAAGCCCTGCTCTAGAGTAATTGATAGCGCATAGGGTGTCGAATTGACGCTTCAGTCACTGGATCCATTTTTTTTTTTTTTTTTTTTTTGACATAAACAGGTAGCAAGCCTGTCGCCCAACCTTACGGCAGCGTGAATCAAACCCCGGGCCCAATATTAAAAAGCAGAGCACCAATCCACTACGCTGACACGGAATTAAAATGGAGTTGCTTCAAGTAAAAAGTAGAAGCCCTTACATTTTTCAGACGAGCTCTTCCTATGTCGTTACACTAAAATGCTTAAAACTGATGGAAAATAGAAATTATCTTGAAAGCTGAGGAAGAGAGGGGACATATGGGCGCCTTCTCTTTATGCTGCATCCAAGCAGCTTAATTAATACATCACATTTTCAAGACAGTTTAAGGAGAGTTCACTGACCCATTGGATGCACAGATAGACACAAGCTGTTTGAGCTAATTTTGGGACCGCTTGTTTTTTCTGTGGTCACATCTTGACACGGTTTTATGATTCTTTTTTATAAAAAAGTTTCACAGAACACGCAATAACAGCCAAGTTTTGCAAATCGTAAACTTAGCGAAAATGGTCGTGTAAGAAGAACTCATTTTTCTCGCGTTTTTTCAATTGTGGAGGAGGGTTTCATGACTTTGGAGAGGAGCAGATATATTTCAGCTATTTAGGAGCTTCCCTTCACGTCAAAATAACATATTCAGTTCATAGCAAAAATTTCAGATTTTCAGCCGTAGAGTATTTTTACATTGGAGGACCCCTAGGGGCAAGGGCAGGACAATACACATATCTTGACCCAAATGACAATCTTTCAAAATAATTAAATGATAGTGCCCCGCAAAAATGATTCTTTGTGTACAAATTATAGAAACATTTCAACATTATGGGAACTCAGTAAAAGAAGGAGAATTCAAACGCCCCGCTTCCCTTGCTTACGTTCCTACTTTTATAAAGGATGGGGAAATTCATAACATATTCATTGCACCTATTCTTCAAGCATTGTATTGCCAAAACATATACAAATAATTATTAGCATGGTACTTGTCGGTTATTGGAAACCACAGTTTATATAATTAGTCTATAAACTGTGTTGGAAACACACTCAAGAATTACGCTTAGGTCACATCTCAGAAAACCGGTTACATAGCTACAAAACAGGTGATGGGTGATACAATGCATTGGACTTAGAATGCATTAGATTCACGTCCCAATGAAGTATTCAGTTCATACAAAAATTTCCGATTTTCAGCAGTAAATTAGAGTATTTTTACATTGAAGACTCATAGGGGCAGGACAGGTCAATACGCACATTTTGACCCAAATGATGACCAAATAATGAATGTTATAATTAATAGATTAATTAATTAATTAAGACGGTGATTCAAAATAATTAAGTGATAGTGCCCCACAAAAACGATTCTTTCCGTACAAATTATAGAAACATTGTAAAATTATGGGAATTCAGTACAAAAAAGGAGAATTCAAACACACCCTCCCCTTGTTTACGTCCCTACTTTTATAAAGGAAGTGAAAATTCATAACATATTCACTGCACCTATTGTTCAAACGTTGTATTGCCAAAAGATACACAAATAATTATTAGCACATCTACTGGTCAATTTCTTCAGGTGATAATAAGCTGTTACTTAACAATTACAATGGGATAATAACGACGCATTTAGCCGACACTGAACAAAAAGCGACCGGTTTAGTAAACCGAACGGTCCAATCCTTTTAAGCAAGGCAGGTGCCAAACATTTAAAAAAAAATGCCACGAAACTGTGCCTAAAGGACTGAACAGACGTAGTGTTTTTTAAACTAAACACGGCGGTAGTTCATGCCAGCTTTCGAACTACAATTTCTTTCTAGGTCAATTCTCATTTTGAGCGTATTTTAGGCCTACGCTAGGTAAGTTTCAAAAATTTAAAGCAGAATAAATAAATAATAAAGTTAAAAAAAAATTAAAAAATTAAATTAAATTAAAATTAAAAAATTTTAAAATTTAAAAAATTAAATTTAAAAATTTAAAAATTAAATTAAAAAATTAAAAAAAATTAAGTTAAAAAATTAAAAAAAATAAATAAAACGATACCTAAAGGTGTCGCTGGTTATTTGGTTTGGAACGGGGGTCAATGGTGTGACTCTAAGCTTAACCAGAGACAACCCAGCTTCAAATGGATACCTGGAGAAATTCGGAGGAAAAACACTGAAAGCGTTGGATGACTTGCCCCCAACCAGGCACTGCACTCTCGGCAGAAAGCATTGAATCAGGAGATCGGTACCTGAGCAACGTAGACCATGATCAGCATGCGAGAAGTTTACCCAAAGGGCTGGATAAACGTAGCGACTTTTCAAAGCTAAAAACGGACGTATTTTTCAATAGGGCTGTATCATATGCAATCTTTTGAGCTATTTCATTAATTTGAATAACTGATTTGAAATGATTCAAAGGATCAAATTTATCATCAGAATAATTTCTTCAAATGACGAAATAATTCAATTATCAAATTATTTATTTAATTATACCCCCCCCCTCACGAAAATTGTTGCGTAGTCCCTCAAATATGTTTAATGCAGGATTTCTGGACTTGGCTATTATAAAAGGTTAATATCCTACAGTCTCACTTAACATACTACTTGATGGCTTGGCCAAACGACTTTTCTTTGTTGAGTGTTCATGTGATCCAAATTTAAAATATTTGTCAAAAATATTATATTTTTCCTATGAAAAAGTAAACTTATCGCTCGCACACTTTTAAAACATAAAAAGAAAACGCTAAGGTAAGTTTGCCCAGCCCTTGAAACATGGAAGCCTTAAACCAGCCCTTCAAACCCAGACAAAGAACATGGGAATCCGATAAGGCAAAATAATTTCGTCTCAGAGTGAAAAACAACACCTTCTATCATCAATCAGCAGAATCATACATTTAGTTGTAGAAACCTAAACAAAACTTACAGTCAAATTTTTATATCTGTGCTTATGCTTTGCGTTGGCCGGACGTGAATGAACCCCTTTTTGCACAACGGGAAAAAGGGGTATATTAGCGTACATCTTTAATTAGTTCTGAATCTAAACGGGTATAAATTTAGGACCAGTACTGGTCATGAGGACACATCTTAAGAAAACAATTCTCACTTCATAACATGCATAATAAACCCAATTAACATATTTTCCAAGGGGAGCACCTTCGTCATCACTATTTTCACTGTTATACAATTATTTTTAACAATATTGTGAAAAACAAACATATTTGATTGCATTTTCCCGTTTTCAATTATTCTATACAACAAAGTTAAACACCATCACTGCCATCTGCCAAAAAGATACAGGCTAATATTAATAATTGTAGGTTAGGTTAACTAGATGACTCTTGGGTGTTTGTTTTAAAACGATTTTCAAGACTTGGAGAAAAGACAAAAGATTGAAAAATGTGACTGTAAAACTAGAAAAACAAGGAAAATAGTGAGGATGAAGGTTTGGATAATATGTTAACTAGGATAATTATGCATATTATGAAGTAAGAATTGTTTTCTTAACATGTCTTCTTATTACCAGTACGGGTCCTAAATTTATACCTATAAACCTTAGTCTCAACTATTTGAGGATTAAGAAACAAATAGTTTAAGAACAAAACAATTAACTTATTTTCAGACAATTTAAGGTTGAATCTAGTAAACTTCGATCTTCATGATTTTTTTTGTTAATGCAATAGATGGTTCTCATATTCAAATTAAAATGGCTACAAATTAAGCCTTGT
The DNA here is from genome assembly GCF_049724085.1 of Artemia sp. Qi Xiang Cuo. Classification (NCBI taxonomy): domain Eukaryota; kingdom Metazoa; phylum Arthropoda; class Branchiopoda; order Anostraca; family Artemiidae; genus Artemia; species Artemia sp. Qi Xiang Cuo. The sequence goes on from NC_142804.1 coordinate 3,843,174, forward strand.
TATCATAGTTCTGCTGGTCAATGCTGCACTGTCAATAATGCCAGCAGTTTTTTTTAATTTCTACTAAACACCTGTCGGTACTTGTGTCTTATAGCCACCACGCTCAAGTTCTGTCGAGAATTGAACTTTGGTTAATGCTAATGAAATAAAACAAAATACGATGAAAACATAATACTTTATCAACAAAATTATGAAAACCACAACAAAAATTATGGAAGGGGGCCGCCCAGACTGTTATATTAGATACGTAAACTAACCTAAACTAAGCAAAATACCAACTAAATATCTAATTAAAATATAGCTACAATGTAGCTTCCCACCAAGCCGAAGCTAATATTGTCTGGTATAAAGACCATGAAAACCGGCTTTTGTCTCGTGTTCGGGATACATCATGAGTGTGGTGGCTATAAGACAAAAGTACCCACCTGTCAAAGAGCCAATGGTACCTCTCTAATCAGTTTCTATACTCTTTGGCCCTAAGTTCCCACTTTCCACCTACCCACTTTCTCCCACTTGATGTACATATTGGAGCGCCATATGTACCACATAGTTCTGAGGCGCTTACCAGAACTTTTCCACGCGTGATAAAGTCCCCTAAACGCTTGACAAGGTTCCACCATACACCCCTTGAAAAGTTGGCGACCTTTCGGAAGAAATGCATCCACGATTCCCAGTTTTTCGTCTCGATTTATATATCAATTAAACTGCTGACTCACAAAAGTTCTAGGAAATGATATAAAAATAATGATAAAATGTTAGAAAATTTGTGACAATGTGAGAAAATGTGACAAGGGCGCCAATAATTGACCAAATTGAAAAGTTTATTTTGGTACTTTTCTATTAGCTGGAAGACACGCGACATATCGTATAGCGAACATGATAAAAGAAACTACTCGAGCAGATTATTTTAACGGAGAATTCCTATGCCGAGCATTGCAAACAGGGGTAGGCTATCACATCCCATTTACAATATTTAAAATTTAGTTTTTCGGGGTTGAAGGGGCAAAAAAAGATACCTAGGTTAGGTTACGTATTTAATATATGCTATGCTTTATCCCCACCACCCTGATGTGCAAACATATAGCCGAAATTTGTTTCTGAACTATTATATTTGGTACTTGTGCATTATACTTTACCCACGAAAGAAGTCAAGTTTGGCTAATGCTAATGAAACAAACTAGGATGAATATATAATAGTTTAGAAACAATTTGTGCTATATATTTGCACATTAAGGGGGGGGGGGGTAAAAATAGCATATATTAAATACGTAACCTAACCTAGATACCTTTGCCCCCCTAAAAAAAAAAAAACAACAGTTTAAATATTGTAAAGCAATTTTAAATCACGCTTTGCCATCCATTTATCTAGAAAATACCCGTTTGTCTGGTTTCCTGTAGTAGTTCCTTGTACAGTATTAAATAAAAAAAACAAGTTTTTTAAACTGAAAGTAAGGAGCGACATTAAAACTTAAAACGAACAGAAATTATTCCGTACATGAAAGGGGCTGTCCCCTCCTCAACGCCTCGCTCTTTATTCCGTATATGAAAGGGGCTGTCCCCTCCTCAACGCCTCGCTCTTTACGCTAAAGTTTGACTGTCTCACAATTTTTTTTTAAAACAATAAAAAACTTTAGCGTAAAGAGCGAGGCGTTGAGGAGGGGACAGCCCCTTTCATATACGGAATAAAGAGCGAGGCGTTGAGGAGGGGACAGCCCCTTTCATATACGGAATAATTTCTGTTCGTTTTAAGTTTTAATGTCGCTCCTTACTTTCAGTTTAAAAAACTTGTTTTTTTTATTTAATTTCTGATCGTTTTTTAGTTAATGCAGCTTTTATTTTCATAAAAATTTTACTTTTCTTTTTCTAAATTGATGTCTTTACAAATTAAATTAAGTAACTAACTTCTATACTCGTATATTTTTCTTCTGGCAAAAATTCAAAGTTGCAGATTTTTGCAGATATGAGCTTGAAACCTATGTAATAGGGTTTTCTGATACGCTGAATCTGACGTTGTGATTTTCATTAAAATTCTTCCACTTGTAGGGGATGTTTCCCCCTCTTTAAAAAATCGAGTAAATTTCCTCAGGCTTGTTGCCTTTGATGAGTAATACTAAACTTAATAAAATTTATATATTTAGAATCAGCATTATAAACACATTCTTTTGATACATTTGTTGACATCGAAATTCCGTTTTTAAAAGTTTCGATTACTATTGAGCCGTATCGCTTGTTTTTTTATTGTTTTTTTTATTACGTATATGTTATTACGTATATGAGGGGGTTCTCCCCTTAGTCAATACCAAGCTCTTTACGTTAAAAGTTAAAAAAAATTTGATTCACAAACCCCTGAATCACAAAGGCCGTTTAATTAGAATAGATAGCTCTTTTGAAAGCACTAAAAAAAAACTGTAGCTTAAAGAGCGAGGTATTGACTTGGAGGAGAACCCCCTCACATACGTTATAATTTCTGTTCGTTTTAAGTTCTAATATTCCTTCTTACATTTCAGTTGAAAAAACTTGGTTTTTTTTTATTTAATTTCTGATCGTTTTTTAAATAATGCTTGGAAATCCGGCGCGCCCTTCGTAGAAATGTCCCTTGCCCCAAAGAAACATCTTCCACGGAAATATTCTCCAGAGTAACTCCCTCCTCTAGCCCCCCTCCAGAAAAAATCCTTCCTGAAAATGGTTGTATACTTCCCAATAACCAATAAATAATGCTGGCAAGTCCGGCGCCCCCTTCATGGCGATTTCCTTCCCCCATGAAAACTTCCTTCATGAACAGATCCTCCAACATAACCCCCGACCCACCCTTCCCTCCCACTAGCAGAAAAAAACCTCCTGAAAACTTCTGTATACTTCCGAATAACCAATACTATATGTTAACATTGGGTAAAGTTCATATCTTTTAGCCCTCCTCTGGGTACTTCGGGGGATTAAGTCATCCCAAAAGACATATTTATCATATTTTCGACCATGCTGAACAAAAGGGCTATCTCAAAATTTTGATCGGGTGACTTTGGTAAAAAAATAAGCGTAGGAGGGGGCCTAGTTGCACTCCATTTTTTTTGGTCACTTAAAAAGGGCACTAAAACTTTTAATTTCCGTTCCAATGAGCCCTCCCACGCTATTCTAGGACCACTGGGTCGATACGATCACCCCTGGGGAAAAAAAAAAAAAAAAAAAAACAAATAAACACAAATAAACACGCTTCCGTGATCTTTCTTCTGGCAAAAAATGCAAAAATCCACATTTTTGTAGATAGGAGCTTGAAACCTCTACAGTAGGGTTCTCTGATACGCTGAATATGATGGTGTGATTTTCATTAAGGTTCTATAACTTTTAGGGGTCTTTCCCCCTTTTTTTGAAAATCAGCCAAATTTTCTCAGGCGCGTAACTTTTGATGGGTAGCTCTAAACTTGATGAAAGTTATATATTTGAAATCAGCATTGAAATCTGATTCTTTTGATATATCTATTGGTATCAAAAACCCGTTTTTTAGAGTTTCGGTTACCATTGAGCCGGGTCTCTCCGTACTTACAGTTCTTTACCACGAACTGTTTGATTTATTGACATCAAAATTCCATTTTTAAGTTTCGATTACTATTGAGCTGTATCCCTTGTTTTTTTATTATTATTTTTATTACGTATATGTTATTACGTGTATGAGGGGGTTCTTCCCCTAGTCAATACCACGCTCTTTACGTTAAAAGTTAAAAAAAAATATGATTCAAAAACCCCTGAATCACAAAGGCCGTTTAATTAGAATAGATAGCTCTTTTTAAAGCACTAAAAAAAAACTGTAGCTTAAAGAGCGAGGTATTGACTTGGAGGAGAACCCCCTCACATACGTTATAATTTCTGTTCGTTTTAAGTTCTAATATTCCTTCTTACATTTCAGTTGAAAAAACTTGGTTTTTTTTAATTTAATTTCTGCTCGTTTTTTAAATAATGCTTGGAAATCCGGCGCCCCCTTCATAGAAATGTCCCTTACCCCAAAGAAACATCCTCTACGGAAATATTCTCCAGAGTAACTCCCTCCTCTAGCCCCCCTCCAGAAAAAATCCTTCCTGAAAATGGTTGTATACTTCCCAATAACCAATAAATAATGCTGGCAAGTCCGGCGCCCCCTTCATGGCGATTTCCCTTCCCCCATGAAAACTTCCTTCATGAACAGATCCTCCAACATAACCCCCGACCCCCCCCTCCCGCCCACTAGCAGAAGAAAAACCTCCTGAAAACTTCTGTATACTTCCGAATAACCAATACTATATGTTAACATTGGGTAAAGTTCATATCTTTTAGCCCTCCCTCTGGGTACTTCGGGGATTAAGTCATCCCAAAAGACATATTTATCATATTTTCGACCATGCTGAACAAAATGGCTATCTCAAAATTTTGATCGGGTGACTTTGGTAAAAAAATAAGCGAGGGAGGGGGCCTAGTTGCCCTCCATTTTTTTTGGTCACTTAAAAAGGGCAATATAACTTTTAATTTCCTTTCCAATGAGCCCTCCCACTATATTATATGACCACTGGGTCGATACGATCACCCCTGGGTAAAAAAAAACAACAAAAAAAACAAACAAACAAATAAACCCGCCTCCGTGATCTTTCTTCTGGCAAAAAATGCAAAAATCCACATTTTTGTAGACAAGAGCTTGAAACCTCTACAGTAACGTTCTCTGATACGCTGAATATGATGGTGGGATTTTCATTAAGGTTTTATAATTTTAAGGGGGCCTTTCCTACTTTTTCCGAAAATCAGCCAAATTTTCTCAGGCGCGTAACTCTTGATGGGTAGCTCTAAACTTGATGAAAGTTATATATTTGAAATCAGCATTGAAATCTGATTCTTTTGATATATCTATTGGCATCAAAAACACGTTTTCTAGAGTTTCGGTTACCATTGAGCCGGGTCGCTCCTTACTTACAGTTCGTTACCACGAACTGTTTGATATAGCGGTGGGTGACATTTAATGCACAAGTACCTTATATTTTTATCCTATTTTGTTTCATTTCATTATCATTAACCAAACTTCACTTCTCGCGTGTCTTCCAGCTAATAGAACAGTACCGTTTTTTTAAAGCTTAAAATAGGAAAAAACGGAATGAGGGGGCCAGAAAAATCTTGGGAACGGACCTGGATCTGCCCCTGTTTGGGGAGTGTTTATTACGGGACCCCTCAATTCGGTGGGAAAATTTGTTGCTTCTGTTCCAATCTGGTAGTCACAGAAAATAGTTTAGAAAAAATACTAGCGTACTAGGAAATGGATGATATAATATAATAGCAAATATAAATAATAGTGATGACAATTAGCTAAATATTTAAAATTCATTCGCTACTTATCTATTAGCCAGTACACACTCGAGAATTTTGAACAACAGGTATGGAGTTAAAACAACTGAGACGCTTGGGAGATAGTTAGGATATATATAATTTAGGCTATATAGCCTATTCGCACATTAGGGGCGGGATAGAATAATGGAGCTGTATACAAAATGTAACCTGACCTAACCAAAATACCAACTAAATATTTATTAAAGCTACGATGTAATTTTCCACTGAGCCGAAGCTAATTGTCTCCGTATCTCCGCATTTTCAGAACTAAAGCCAAAGAAAGAGAAACTAATAACTGAAAATTAAGAAAAAGTTTTTTGTCAAAATTTCAATAGGTAATAGACCTGTTATGTAGGCAAATTTCAGGACCCACTTGAGGGAGAAGGAGTGGAGATAAGTCTTCAAAATACCTTCCCAGGACATACTTTAGCCTGCAGACCCACCCCTGAAAGTTTCATTTTTCTAACCTAACCCCTTTCCAAGATTGCCAAAAGTAGCTAAAGTAGAATTTTACTGGTATGGTAAAATAAACCGGTTATTGTCTGATTTTATAGATCCAAATTCTCGACTGTGTACTGGCTAACAGACAAGTACCCTTCATTCTTATATTTCTCCCAATAGAGGCTCGAATTTTACATTTAGGGGAGTCAAAGCCATTCCACTACAGTACCTCATACTAATAACGCACATTTTTTGTTACATTCACTTTATAAGAATTTCTGATCACAAATTTAATTATTCCAAATTAACACTTGAGAAATTCTCTCAAATTTGACAGTCCTACTAAATTCCCAGAATAAAAGTATATCCATTCAGCTCAAAGTTAACACCAGGTATTTGAATACTCAACGAAGTTACGTTACTGATTCAACCACATATCAACATATCTATGAAACCGGTTAACACTTGAAGCAAACTAAAAATTATCCCATTTAAACCAAGTTCTCAATGCCAAGTACAAAATGCATGAATGAAACAGAGCAAGTCTGGAAAAAAAACACCAGAGCACCTCTCCGAAAATCAATGCAATATCGCCCATGCCCTGTGACAAAATAAGGCCTATTCATGACTACGAACACAAATTATGTAAAACTGAATAAAAGTTAGTCGTTGATACTTTAATGTGGGCGTAATAAGTATAGAACCTACTAGAGTCACTGACAATTTATCATTGCCAAGCCGAACTAGAAAAACTGAAACTACAGAAAAACTAAAAGTAGAAAGTGAAAGATTCGTATCTTGCGTGACACGTGCCACGTAGCAGAGGCGGATCCAGGGGACCTCCCTCCAAGGTTTTTCTAGCACCCTTGTCACATTGCCCCCACCTCCAAGATTTTGCTCTAGATCCGTCGTTGCCATGTAGTTTACTGGTACTTTCCCATTATATGGGCCTCTAAAAAGTCCAGTTTGGTTAATGCTAATGAAATAAAATAAAATAGGATGAATATATAATAGTTTAGAAACAAATTTGGGCTATATATTTGCACATTAGGGGGTGGGGGGGGGGGGGTAAGGCTAACCATATATTAAATACGTAACCTAACCTAACCTAGGTACCTCCCCCCCCCCTAAACCCCAAAAAGCCGCAGTTTAATATCGTATACGCAATGCAAACCACGCTATCCTTGCCTAGTCTGTAGCGGTTAACATGTCAAAAACGGGTTTTATCATTGCCTTCTCTACAGCGGTTAACCCTAGAGGCCCATATAATGGGAAAGTACCAGTTTACTTTATTTTTGGAAGTGGATAACGCCATGGTAGAAAAAGTCAAAAAGGAAAACCAAAAATTACCGCTTGGTCCTTTATCTCCAGCGTATCTTTTAACTTGGATTCAATGCAAAGCAAAAGTAAAAACAAATATATAAATTGACTTCATGACCTAGCCAGGTAACACTAGATGGTGTTATGTTTTTTTTTTCGAGACAACCTTGAGTTCAATCGCATCGATTTTACCTTACAGGTTACCCCGGAGGTTTGGAGAAGGGACAGCAAGAACTGAAATGTAACTAAACTTAATTGTGCAGAAGCCCTAGTAACAAAAGGGACAAGAAGGTAATTCCCACCAAGGTTCCGCGGCCTGTAAAAGCAGGGTGAGAGCTACGCACATTATTTAAATACTAAAAAGAAAGTCGAAACTGAAAAACCGGGGTGACATCTGGCCAAGAGTAAAAACCGCTCGCAAGCACTAAACAACCCCCAAATGCAACTGAAACTAATCCAACTGAACATTTTTCTTGAAAGTGTCAAACTTATCTTACGAACGGAGTGGGAAGGAACTAAAAAATTTGGGTTATGAAAGTCAAATTTTGGTACTTGCCTGTTATAGCGCCTATGTATATAGAAACTAAGTAGAACCGCTTTTCATTGAATTTGCGATCTGTATTGAATGTAATTTATAATATAATGAAATTATAATAATTTAGAAACAAATTTGAGCTATATATTCGCACATTAGGGGGGGGGGGGTAAAGTATAACGGGTATGCATGCGAAATGTGTTAGGTAAAATTATTCTGTATATTATGTAGTAAGAATTGTTTTCTAACTTCAAACTTTTCAAATACTTTACCTTCACCTCCTCCCCCCCCCGAATGTGCAAAAATATAGCCAAAATTATATATTTTCCACTTATTCGTCACTTGTCTTTGTCTTGTCTCACGCTAAGCTCTGAGCTGAAAGAAACTAACGAAGAAACCTGTTTGACTTAGCTCCTATACTAGACAAGTACCCAAATTTTTACTTTATTTTCATTCAAATTCGATTTACTCATTAGTAGTCTTAATTGTTTAGTCTCATAAAATGTTTGTCTTAGTTGTTTTATTAGAGATAACTATCATAAATGTAAATTAATTAAAAAAAACTTTTCCCACAAAATAAGTTTTTCAAAGAAAAGTAAAGAACTCGATTTAACAAAAAATGAGCAAAAATAAAATCAAATAATCTACCAAGCGTGTCTTAAACACTTTCCCAAAAAGGTTATCCATGTCATCGTTGTTGAAGCAGCTTTGTTGTGTAGAAATTTACTAGATAAAGATATTACAAGCCTGGTTTTTCTACCAGTTTTACAAGGGACTGTTATCTCACTTTCTAACTCGTTTTCTCTCAAAAGTGGACAGAAAACCTTTATCCAGATCAAAATTTGAGAACAAATCTCCATTGTAACTATGGATCAGGCATGCAAGCGTTTCTTTTTGGGGGGGGGGGGGAATGGGGCAATGATAAACACGAATTTTATTGATAATTTGATTAAGACCTACTCAGAAACTCGGGACCAATTTAAGGTTTCGGGGAACACGGACCCGGAGACCCTCCTCCATGTACGGCCGTGCTAAGGATGCTTAGTTTAATTTGTTTATATATATATATATATATATATATATATATATATATATATATATATATATATATATATATATATATATATATATATATATATATATGTTTTCTTTTTTATCACATTCCTTAACCAGCCTGCAATGTCCCTTAAAGATGTCTACAGCATGGCTGCAGACGGACTCTTCAGAGGACATGAGTGATGTCCTCAATGTCTCGCAGTCGAGATAAAGATGAATTAATCTGTGCTTTCTTTAGACCCAATCTTCACAGTTCATGGCTCAAATAGGTTGTATGATTTCTGTGAAGAGAGTATGTGAAGAGTCAATTTCAGGTTAAACACGCAATATACTACCTGAGATGGTTGTACCATATGAAAAACAATATCAAAAGCTGAGGGGTGGGGATCAAGGATTCTCATTAATGGCATGCCTTAAGGCATGGCGAGCAGGTCGCCAAGATCGCATTATATCAAAAACCTAACCTAACCAACTCTACATATTAAATATTTAATTAAAATATGCCTGTATAGTAGTTTATCTGCTTAACCAGTAGCAATATGATTAATAGGAAATACAGAATATATATATATATATATATATATATATATATATATATATATATATATATATATATATATATATATATATACATATATACATATATATATATATATATATATATATATATATATATATATATATATATATATATATATATATATATATATATATATATATATATATATATTTAACTGACGTTTTTAAGTGAGGTGGTTTCTCTTGCGTATTTGACATCATGATGTGGAGGTTAGGTTTCAAAGATGTTACTGCAAAACGAAGAGCTACATATATTTCAAGCGGAGAGCGGTACCGAGTTTTAATTACTGTCACATATAAAATATTTTCGTCACACAAAGACATAATTGAAATTTGTATGAAAGTTTTCATAGCTTTCTCACTCAGTAATGGGTAGTCATTTTTTAGAGATACCCAAAAATGAGCCTTTGATAAAGAGGACTTGGATTTTAGGCTTGTCATCACAAGAAAGACAAGTGAGGCTTTCTGTTTCCTTTTTGCTTTTTTGTCCTCTTCAATGTTATATACAAATCGATCTATTATCTACATATTTACATGTCTGGGATCTTCTTCCCTTGGGTAATACAAATCAAAATATTATATCAGTGACTGAAAGTGCTGTTGAATACTCATGGATACCCCTTGACAGTTGAGATCCTTCTCTCCCATGCATTCATCAACATTTGTAGGTCTCCATCTGCCAACCGCGTGGATCACAGTGATGATTTCTGTCGAAAAGCATCTATCTTTCCTCATAATGTAAACAGGTCCTTAAGTTGTCCTTGCAAAGATATGTTTAGTCGTTCATTTAATAGAGAAAAAAATATCTGCCATGTATGCAAGCATCGCTACCCACTCACCATCGGACAAGTCCTTGAAATTTCTGATTATTTTTCTACTAAAAAAAAAATCTACGCAAAGACAAATAGTCGGCTCAATATTTTGCCCCTCCATAGCCATCTTACCTCAGTATGATGAAAAAGGTGAGTATACTATGAACCTATTTCTTTGCAGAGCATTTCAAACATCTGAGAGTTCAGAGCTTTATGTCTAATTTCATCCGCAATTTATTTCATCCAATTTATTTCATCATTTATTTATTTCATCCAAATCCATAATTGTTTCTGGGGGCATTTTTTTTACCACAAGCTGCTCACAATGTATGATGCAATGGGTAGACAAAATGCCTGGGTGACTAACAACTCCTGAGCAATGTTCAGTCATTTTTGCAGCACCGTCTGTACAAATGCCAATGCATTTTTTCCATTTTCAACAGTGAAAATTTGGTGGTTGAGCTTAGAAGTAGCGCGAGAGCAGGATTCCCATTGCAGTTTCTTGGAACTGCCGTCTGGAATTTTCTTGCCAGTGAGCATTTGGGCGGCTGAACATCTTTTGGAGTTTAAGAGAAAGGTAAAGGAATATTTATTAAAAAATGATTAATAAATATGTGAATTTGATTTAATTTATTATTATTAATATTATTTATTTATTTTTAATGAGGAAGGGGTGGTTGGGGTTGCAGGGAGTAACGGGTGGATGGGAAGGTAGGGAGGATTGGGTAGATGGGGTGGTAGGGTAAATGGAGATGGTAGGGAGGAACGGGTGGATTGGGGGTCCAGGGGTAGGGAGGTAGAAGTTAATTTGGAATTGATAATGTGAAGGAGTTTGTTTGTTGTTTTCCCCCATTTTTTAGTTTATTTAGTTATTGTTTGTTCGTGTGTTTTTTAAATGGCTAGCCGTTTTACTGCACGTCAGTAAAAACTTAGGTTTTTTCATTAATGCAGTAGTTGTAAATTGTGAAGAGTTATTATCGTGTTTATTAATAAAGTAAAGTAAAAAAAAGTGCTTCAGGAAATAACTATCAAGTGCTTTAAAAACATCGAAGCTGGTTGTTCTGATCTCCAATTTCAGCGAGCAAAGAAGTTCTTCTTGTAATTCCCATTGAAAATCAACTCTTACAACACAAGGGGCAAGTGCTTTGTTACTGACGTCTATAGATTCATCAAGTTGAATTGAATAAAATGATGCATTTCTTACCATTTTCATAACTTGATTTTTAAAAATCTTCAGCGATTTCTTCAATTCTGCTCCTAAAAGTGTAAGCAGAAATTGGGAATTAATTTCAGTCTTTGGATAGCCTGTTTTCCCAAAACAGCTTCACAGGCTTGAAACATGCAAGGTTTGATCAAGTCTTCTCCTATCGTATATGGTTTATCATTCTGTACAATTTTGAGTGCTATCAAGTAGGAAGCCATTAATGAAGGCTAATCTGCAACAGGGGCTAATATGCAAATCTGGGTGTTTTGATTGCAAGTGAATTCTAAGTTTTGACGTTTTCAGGACAGCATTAGATAAACTTGCATGATAAATAACACAAAAAGGTCTTGGGTACAGTTCATTCAGTTCATTTCATTCCAGTTCTAGTTCATTCAGAGGTCTTGGGTTCTTCAATAAATCGAAGTTTCAGGTAGACTGAATCCTATTTTCTTGACATTTTGTTTTTTTTTCTTTTCGCCTCCTTTTTGAATGTTCTTTGTAATGTTGTCTGACAAGACTATGGATGCTCTGGTAAGTCAAATTCACTGGTCAGCTCACAATTGTTACTATTTTCATCACTTATTTTATCTTCACTTTTTCCAAAGAAGTGCAAAATGTTCACTTGGCTTTTCTAACTCATAGAAAAGGGTCCTAGCATTTTCTCACTCAATAATTTCAGGAAAGTCCATTAACTTAATAATTGTGAAAGTGATAGCTGTGTAGGTTACCTGTTTCAACTTTGAGAACACTTGCTCACATAAGTATTAGTTTACTTTCAAGGAGCTTATGCTGAGCCGCAAAAAATCAGGAACGTATAAGTTGCCTTTGGAACGAAACTAAATTAATGTTGGAGACTGGATAGAAAAATGAAACAGAATGAAACTTTTTCGGAGAAATAGAAAGCCAAACAGAAATACATACTGTCATAGATGTATGTAGATTCAAGAATGTACAGCGGCAGAAATCGTTTAATGTGTCAACAAAACCCCCATCTCAATTCTTTTTTTAGCCTTTTTCAGTTGCAATAAAGCTATATACTAATAAATGTAACTTTTAAATTTTAAATATATGATAAGTTTCCTTCTTTTTTTTCTTTTTTTATGTTAATGGAATATTAAACATTGAAAAACAATATATGATATCTTGTTTATTTGGTTTTGCCGTGTTCAAACCTCTCTCTTATTGTTCATTGTGTTTCTTTTTTTTCTTCTCATTGTTGTAAATAATTTCTGAGACCACACTGGCTAATCATGATAAACAAAAAATCGCGAAGAAAGGAAGAAAACGAGGACAATTAACAGCCAGTGAATTGTCCTCACTGGCTGTTAATTGTCCTCGTTTTCTTCCTTTCTTCGCGATTTTTGGTTTATCTTCTCATTGTTTCTTTGTGTTCTTTGTCACTGCTGAGGAAGGCCCATGGTGCTATGGTCAGAAAATTCCTTTTTTTTCGATTTTCTTCGTCATTGATTTTGGAAATAAACGTTTTGGTATTGTAATCTTTTTATTTTATTTTGCCTTCTCCTGAATTTAATTCCTGCTTACGGACTTTATCTTTGCTGCTTAGTTCAGCTAAACTGATAATCTGTTTGAAGGATAGGGGCTATTGCATAACCCCATACCAATAAACACCCCTGCCCTGAGGCGCCGCTACAAGTACTGTTACAGCCGTACAAAAGGATGATCAGGTTAATGAGGTCGTTGCCTCGGATTCCATAATATATGCAAAATGAATTTATGCATGAATATAGTCCATAATGTCCTGCCGCCTGTCTGTAATCAAAAGACATTAACTCCAACTAATGCTTATATTACCTCCAACTAATGCTGCATTAGCAGCTAGGAAGAAAGCATGGGGTTTCTAACTTATAGTAAATAAATCTACCGGGTCAAATATTTTTTTAACCCTAAGCAATGAGCCATTTTGGAGCAAAAAACTGGCTTTACACAGCTTAAATTTAGAAGGGTGTGGATTATTAATCTATAATTGACAGTAATTATCGTGAAAAGCTTATTAAATTTATACTTTAGGTTAGGGATTGGCTCTCTATTAAGCCTTTAAAAACAACGAAGATTTTTAAATCAACATTTTTGTTTTTCAAGCAAACTCTTTGTTTCGCTGTGTAATATCTTTGTGGATTTCTCTGGTAATTTTTTCTATGAAATTACCGATCGCTAACGGTACCAATCGATACTCACATGTGGTGTATCGATACTCAGGGGGTGTATCGAACATGCTAACTAGAAACCTGTTTTTGTTCGGAACGTCTAGCTCTTTTCTTAAAGCTTTTTTATGCGACTTTCGAATGTGAGTTTTCGGTGCTACTTCGTGTGATTTCGGTGCGCTTTCGATTCTCAGATGGATGTACTGAAGAAAACGAGCCTTTAATTCCTTTACTTTAAATTTATTTATATTATTTGAAAATCCTTTATGGGGGAGGGGTAACATTTTCCTTTGAGGATGGCTCAGTATTGAAAAATGGTTCATCTTTGGACAAATTGTATTCCAAGGGGAAGGACTTTCTTCCAATCTTTGGAGGACCACTCCCCCCCCCCTCCGTGAAAGTACGGTAACAATACACACCTACTCACAGGAAAAGGGGGGGGCAGTTACTTTTGTGCTCTCAATTCTCTCTTCAGTGCACTGAATAAGGCACGGATTTATCTCCTTGACTTAAAATCGACCTTATAGTATTTTAAAATGCTCCTAGTGAGGCATCTTTTTATTGGAAGTTTTTTTTACGAATAACGATGAAAAAAAGTACATTTTCGGCCATATTTTTATAGGACAGGGGCCTTTTCACTAATCTCAGTAGGACTCCTTTGTAAAAGTACGGTTATGTGCACGCCTCCGAATTTGGGGCGGAGTAGGGGGCTTGGAGATTTAGTTTTGTACTTGTTATCCTTGCTTCGGTGTCTTCCTTTTGTTTCATCCTTTTCTGAGGCGCAATATATGATGCAACCAGGGCCATATTCAGGATTTTTCTTCGAGGAGGGGAACATCAAAAAACTAAAAAAAAACGCGTTACAAATTTGTTTATATGCATTTTAGTTACGTTTTTACAAATCGGACAAAGATTTGAGTGGGGGTGGTTCTAATCTTCTTATCTCCCCCCCCCTGGATGCGGTTTTGGATGCAGCCTAGTAACTTTCAACAGCAGTAAGCTTCAAATTTCATCATTCAGCTTCAGACTTCAGCACTAACTTTAAACAGCAGTCGCTCATGATCTGTTTTCAACTGGGAATATGTTTTGATTTGGGACAGTGGCGATCCCCGAGTCTCTTGTGTTGAAAACCCACCGAAAATTTTTCCGTAAAGTTTGTATTGACGTATGCAGCTCTTTCTGAAAACTTTAATAAACTTTTTTTTAAAAACAAATCTGTTTAAATTCTGATATGGCTCAACTATGATTAATTAGTGATTCAGTTTTCTATAATTGCGTTCAGTCCCTCCTTCTATATGCCCAAGGGAAGCTACTACACTGATACTTTGGTGGTCGCATTCCTTGATTCATCACAAATTACGTATTATTCAGTTTTAAATGGACATTAGCTATGCCTTTTAAGTGCCTGTCTTAAGTCTCAATGCATCAAACATCTGTCATGCATCTAGGCCTGTGTGAAATTCGGATCTTACTAAAATTTAATTTAGACGCCTCTTTAAGATTGTGTTATGCTTGTTTGTAGATTATTTTGTCGTCTACATCAGCGGTTGCCAACCTGTGGTCCATGGACCACTGGTGGTCCGTGAAAATATTTAGGTGGTCCATGAAGAAATGGGACCATTATCAATCAAATGTCTCTTTCTGAAGGGCAAAAGTTTTAAAATGGCCCAAAGCTCGTAAAAATGAACAAAATTTTTTACAGTAATATTAAGAAGAAAACTTTTTTTTAACAATTTTTAGCTCAGTTTTATATTTTTTAACTGAGAGTTATTTTGGGCATAAAAGACACGTAATAAGTTATAGAACCTTGTTAAATCTCTAGATTATATGGGCGAGACACCACTCCACCTCCAGTTTACGCACTTATATCAAAACCTAAAGTTACGTCTTTTTCTATTAACTCCATAAAAATTAAACTTGGATAGGAAATTACATTTATAATAAAATATATTTAAAATAAAATTAGAAGTAGGCCTACACCATTTGAAAAAAATACATATAGCAAATTTCATGTAATATGGATTGAATAACTTTTTCTTTTTTTACATAACACATGAAAATTGCACCCCAATAAGATAAATACAAAACAAAATCCTAAAGAGAAACCTTTTTTTCTAAATGAGGCAAATCGCATAAAATGTGCTCTTCGGCGAAGAGTCCGCGCGTATCTCCCTGTGTGCGCTAAAAACTTTTGCATCTTTTTCCTGGCCTAAAATTCCATACAAAAAATTACCACAGAAATCCACAAAGATATTGCACAGAGAAACAGAGAGTTTGCCTGAAAATAAAATGTTGACTGAAAGATGTTGATTTAAAGATTTTCGTTGTGTTTAAAGGCTTAATATTTCACCTAAGAGAGTCGATCAAGTTTTTTTAAAGGCATGGTTAATGAGCTCGTACCATACGCAAACCCATGACAATTTTTCTGTTTAGTAATTTTAAATATCTCAAATATAATTTAAAACACGCAGCGAGTGACTATTAAATTCGTTTCATACAAAATGTTCAATTCACAGAATTCAATAAAAAGTAACATTTGTTTCTCATCAAACCCCATTTTCTACCAAAACAGAATCCAGAAACTCAATTACAAAATCACGGTTTTTATCCTCACTCCTTTACTGCATATTCCTCCTTAGAACGAGTCAAATCAGAAATCATAAGGAGGGCCCATTCTAGGAGGATCGCCTGAAAATACTTCTTCCGAAAAATTAAAAAATGGCATATGTATGTATTTCTTCATGTTTAATTTTTAATAAAATACGAAATAATGTTTGGTATGTAGAGGGGACCAAAAGCAAGCTAATAATTGTTTCATGTTTTAAATTGAATGACATCATGATTTCAAAGCGTTATCTTTGTCAATATTTTTATCCACACTTCGCCAAACATTCCGTTCCACAAGATGGAGCACATCACATCAAGGCCTTATCCAGAGGGGGGAGGTTAGGGGTTTTAGCCCCATCCCCCCAAAATGTTTGTCCGACTCGCAAACACGTAACAAAAATGAATATAAACAAATTTTTGATGCGTTTTTTAAAGTTTTTCTATAAACACCCTAACCCCTTGAAAAATCCTTTTGTACCCCCCCCCCCCCCATTATGGATTATAATCCATAATTGCTAAAGTTATATGATCCACAGGCATTGATTCATCAAGTACAAAAAATTAAGAGAAAAAACAAAACAAAACTAAAGACAGAAAAACAATAACAAAACTTTAAATAATAAAAAAATGCAAATATTTCGACTTAAGCCCGGGAGCCTTTTTCAATGGAAAAAAAGTTAAAGAAAAAAACGATTTTTCAAAAATAAAATCATCTGATGAAAACAACAACTAACACAGATGAAAAAAGGAACAAACAAGAAAAACAAACAAATAAATAAAATTCTCATTTTAAACAATTCCAGAACCGCAAATACTTTAATTGTCTGACTAATCCTTGATCTTAATGTTTAGTCATACATTTACAATATTTGCAGTTCTGGCAGTGTTTAAAATGCGAGTTGTATTTATCTGTTTGTTTTTTTCGTGTCAGTTCTTTTATCTCCTCTTTTTTAGTTGTTGTTTTCTTTAGGTGATTTTATTTTAGAAAAATTGTTTCTCTTTCCTTAATCGTTTTTCTGTTGAAAAAGGCTGCTGGACGTAGAGTCGAAATGTTCAGATTTTTTTTATTATTTAAAGTTTTGTTGTTGTTTTTTATTTTTTGTTTTGTTCCAGTGCTTTATTTAAATTAATCCCATTTTTCTCTCTTAATTTTTTTCAAATGGAAAAACAGTGTGGTCTAGGAAATTATTTATTGATTCATCAAGATCCAATTAAATAAATAATGAGTAAATCTTTCAAAAATTGCTACGTTTACGTTAAGCCGTTAGGTGTTTTCGTCTTATTAAAGGTTGCATTTTGCCATGCGTCACTCTTGTTTTAACTCATGTACCCGTAAATTGAATCTACTCTGACAAAAGCAAGAGCCGGAAAACACATGGGAAATATATAATTTGGACTACATATTTGTATATTAGGGGTGAATTATAGTGGAGCTGTAGTCAAAATATGTAAACTACATTTATTCTGCATGTTATGAAGTAAAAATTTTTGTTTTTAACCCTTTTCCGAAGCCAAAAATAAGAAGAAAACGTATCATCCTTAAGGGTTTAAAATTGAATTTCCGAGTTAAACGATTATTATATTTGAAAAGAGCATAAAAAAGGCAGAGTGATATCAGGACCGGATTTAAAGCTTTGACGCTTCTAGGCCCAAGTGTTTTTGCTGCTCCGTTTTTGCGAGATTTTCAGGGAAATCCCAGAATATTCGGGGATAGTGGTAGCACTGAACAGAACGCAACTAATGAGCCAAAAGTAATGAAAGAGAATAGAGAGATTGTACCGAACTTTTAGCTGCTATTCTTGGGAGACATCTGACAGTTTATAAGTGGCCACGAAATTCCTGTATTTTTTTAAAATCACTTTTCTGTGAATAGGCAGCGCGGCAGCAGAGTCCACCTGACACTTTGACGATAAATCACATCAGTCCAGGTTTGTTAAGAAAAAAAATGATTTAGTGATAATTTACTGCCCCCTCCCTGGCATTGTGCGCCCCTAGGCCCCGAGCCTGTTGGCGAATCTGGGCCTAAGTGGTATTTTCACTGAATTCATAGCCCAGTACTGGAAATGTCTCCGTATTTACCAACACCGCACTAGAATCAGTGATGTCATTCCATTTTAAACTAGAAGGAGGAGGTAACTCTCTGGGCCCCCTACAGTACCCTGCTCGCCAAGTTGTTTACAGAGCAATTTCTCTACAGCGGCTAGCATAGAAATGAATACACATAAAACTGATGTTTGGAAGTAATTCACAGTTTTGTTGCAACACTGGGAATTGATGAGGTTTCACTTTCCCAAAAATATCAACTATACCAACTAGATCCAACGATCTTACAAGAGGCTTTTCAATAAAACTAACACCAGATCACTGAGCCTTCCATCCCCCATTGTCGATCTAAGATAGGGTCTAGTTAATGAATCCCTTTACAAGATCTGTCTGTGAGTTCAACAGGACTAACTCACTGCAGGCTTCCTTATAACGCCCTTCTAGAATGGATAATCACCTAGTATCAAGAAAACACGGTAAATCTGTATCTAGTGCAGAGATTGACTCCAACAGTAGAAAAACATGGAGCGGTTTTCAAACGTAAAGCACAATCCGTCTATCACAAGAAGAAAAGAATATTGCTAAGTATCTTTAAATTATTATTTCACTCCAGCAATATGACTATCAAATCTAATTCCTGACTATCAAAAACTAAGTCAATAGCCCAATCAAATGAAACATTTTTTTTTTAACAAACAAGTTTCCATAATTAACTTTAATTTTCGTTTTGTTGCATTATTAGTAACTACACCACGGCAATCTAACACCACGGCAAATTTAATAAAATTAACTAAGTTAATATTATTGTTATATTAATATTATTGTTAATATTAATTGTTATATTATTGTAATTGTTATAGTCAATATTATTGTGATATTATTGTAATTGTTATAGTCAATATTATTGTTATATTAACTAAGTTAATATAACAAACTTAATATAATTAATTTTGCCAATTAGTTTCCTTTTAAGTAATACATCGTTTATTGCAAAAAACAAAATCTTTGTGGTAAGGACAAGGGAGATCATTATAAAATAGGTAATTAAATATCAAAGGTTGTAATGGTCCAAAATTAAATGGAACCCCTACATACTCATGAAATTTCCTTTTTTTCTCAGTCGATTTTTTTTTCTTTGCTTGAACTCTAGGTAATTTGTTACAATGTTTATTCTTTTATACCTCCTTTAAGCATTGATACACTTCATAATTTTAATCCATGTTTCAAAAGGCACAAACAAAGTATATATGGTTTACAAATAAACGTTCAAATGGAGATAATTCCATTTATTAGAGAACAACAATCGTCATGTCTTTCTTCTGATGACTATCGCTGTATATGTGGTCGAAATATCCAGAATTTTGTATCTGTTTTCACTGTCTAATAAATGGACTTACCCCCATTTGAACGTTATTTGTTCGTCATAGAAAAACAGTGTGTTCTTGGGGAAAAAAACCAATTTAAGGTATTGCATCGAAAATACATATGGTTTCCGATGTAAAAGAAAAAAAGGTTTTCTACACTCCTCTGTGAGAGAGAACAGAGAAAATGTCTTTTCCTTAAAATGTAGTTTTATTCACTTTACAACCTAAGCTTGTAGAGCATATTATTGGCCCCCAAGCCATGGTGAGGGACCAAAATACCTAAAATGGTATTTTTATACGAGTTTTTCTTGGAAATGGTTCTTCTGATAAAAAATTAGGGGATGGGTCATTCTTTATAGAGTCATGAACATGTAGAGCAATCAGATTGAACCATTTTCAGGCAGTTGAAATGCCTAAGCCATTTAATATTCGTCGAGCATAATCAAACCCCAAACTTTGCAATCTTATTTTTGAAACTTCTTTGTGTATTACTAAATTTTTCGGCGACAACAAGCATATTTCTTACATAAAATACGGACCACAGACGCCATCTAGATTTATTAGTTCCCCTTTTAAGAAGACGGCACCGAATTTAATTTTCCCATTAGCAGAACTGGTATGAGAAACAAAATTTCTGTGGTAGCATAGTGGGTTTGGCCTTGGCCTTAGCTGAATGGGGCAGGGGACCATAACACAGCAGCAGGGGACCACAACAACTACGTCGTTGAAAAAGCAGGATATGAGTAATCTCTATATAAGGGAATGACTACAGACCATTGGCTTACATCGAAAAAATGATCAAAAAGCTTGAAAAAGAACAAGATATATTTAGGACATTTCTAAAACTATACACTATTTCCGAGTCATAATTGTTCGAGTTGAGTGGTTAGCGTGCTGAACCTTCAATCCAATGTCCTTCAGAACACGGGTTCAAGTCCTGGTATTCCTGATTATTGGGGTTGAGGCACAACTCAGTGGCGTGACTCTGTAAGCTCAGCCAGATTCGACCCAACTCTAAACGAGTTCCTAGAGAAATCTGGGACAGATAAACAGGAAGGGTGTACGAAAGCATAGGATGGCTTGCCCACAACCCGCCATTACAATTCCTGGCTGAAGGGTCTTGAAACGGAGATCAGCGCCATTGGTTTGGACTTTAAAGTCTAGTATGTAGTACGTCCTTTACCTTTTTACTAAACATGTCTTTTTGTACTAAACATGGAAAAATGATTAAAAACTAGTGAATATTATTCTAATAGTGAGAACCTTGAGTTTACTTTCACAACCCTTGATTAAAAACTAGTGAATATTATTCTAATGGTGAGAACCTTGAGTTTACTTTCACAACCCTTGATTAAAAACTAGTGAATATTATTCTAATGGTGAGAACCTTGAGTTTACTTTCACAACCCTTGATTAAAAACTAGTGAATATTATTCTAATGGTGAGAACCTTGAGTTTACTTTCACAACCCTTTTCCAATGGACATACACATGCATTTTGGCTTCCATTTCAGGAAACTTTTTCAACAGGACATTAAGCAGGCAAAAAAAACATATTACGAATACACAACCAACACAAACAAGAAATAAAAGAGGAAAAAGATCGAGAAATGAAAGAGATTCAAATCAACTTGTACCAGTAATGACATAAGTGCTAGATTTCACAGCAACATCCTCTGGGGGATGGCCTCAGCCCTTTCCCGCTTAACCCTATTTTTGGGGGTATTTTTTGTTTAAATGATCAAAAAGAATTATTCTTTCCTTCCCCTCTCCCCGAAAAGAAGTTCTCCGTACGTGCCTGCTTCAAATTCTCATTAATCTGAATTTGGGTCCCTCAAGATACGTTTCCCTTGCTTAGTATGAAGAT
Organism: Artemia sp. Qi Xiang Cuo; assembly: GCF_049724085.1. Classification (NCBI taxonomy): domain Eukaryota; kingdom Metazoa; phylum Arthropoda; class Branchiopoda; order Anostraca; family Artemiidae; genus Artemia; species Artemia sp. Qi Xiang Cuo. The sequence continues at coordinate 3,864,500 of NC_142804.1, forward strand.
GTAAGCATGTCGACAAAAGAAATATAGCCCTTATACAGAACTTAATCCGATCTTTCTGGGTATTAATTTAAAAACTTTTTCCACAAAATACGTTTTCCAAAGAAAAGTAAAAAACTCCATTAAACCAAAACTGAGCAAAAATAGAATCAAACAATCTACCAAGCGTAAAACTACCACAAATAAGCATCGATAAATAAATGAAACCCAAAACGAACAGAAATTACAACAGATAACCAAGTCAAACTCAAAACGAGCAAAATTTAACACGAGTAGGGCTTAAAACCCCATGCCTTCCCAAGGCCAGAACAAAATTTGCACTAAAATGAAAAAAAAAAAAAAAAAAAAAAAAAAAAAAAAAAAAATGAATGTGCATTGTCAGTTTAATATACATATTTTTATATTTATTCCTTGAAATGATAATAATATTTGATTTTTTAAAGTTATAAAAGTGAAAATATTAAATTTTTTTTTTCAGTAAAGTGCAAATTATGTTCTGGCCTTGCGAAGGCATAGGAGTTTCGAGCCGTACTCATTGTTAATTTCAGCTCGTTTTGAGTTTGACTCGTTTATGAATACACTTACACTTTTTTGATTTAGTTAAATTTTACGAGCAGAACTAGTAATAGAAGTAGCCCTGAAGGTTTGAACATAATTGACGATTATTGACGAGTGGGTACAGAACTAAAAATCTTGACGAACAAGGGAACAAAACTACTTGTGTACTGCATATGCTGCGCTGGTACCAGTTGAATTTTTGGTACCGGTTGAGCTACATGTCGCGGGAGCCTTTGACGCGAAGGGAGATGCTCAGGGGGGAGGATTTCACGAAGTCGTGGATTTTCCAATATACGAATATCAAATTTGAAACACAATTCATCACGAAGAAATCACTTTTGACCCTTAAAAAGGGCACTATAACTTCCAATTTCAAATCAAATGAGAACCATCTGAACTTTATACGACCACCGCCCATTCCATAAAAACCTTATATGCCCCCAGGGCATGACGTACAATCATATCCACAGGGCACTGAGGGGTTGTGCCAATCCTAGAGGTATTGTTATATGTTCTTTGGACTATTTTGAACAAAATTACTATCTCACAATTTCAGTCAGATTCGTCTTGTGAAGAGAGATAATCGGAGGGGAAAGGGTCTAGCTGTCATCCATTACTTTCGACTCTTTAAAGGGAACTAGAACTTCCAATTTTCAACCAAATGAGCCTCCTCTAAACTTTATTTAGTCATCACTTCCATAAAAACATTAAATTCCCCAGGGGCATAACTTACAATCCTTGCCCCTAGGCTCTGGGGGTTTGTTTCAACCCCAAAAGCTTTGTTATATAATATTTGGACTATTTAAAAAAAATGGCTATCTCAAAATTTCTATTAGATGCATTCCAGAAAAATACGACGTGTGTGGGCTCGGAGAAGGTTAATTGCCCTCCGATCACTTTGACTCTTAAAAAGGGCACTAGAGCTTCTGATTACCAATCTAATGAGCCCCCTCCAAAGTTTATAAAACCACACTTTCTAAAAAAAAACTTATATGCCAGTAGAGGAGGGGGTGTTACTCGTGACCGGGCTCCTTATATGGGCATAGAATACTGACAGGGCTCCTAATAAGGGAATGGAGTCATTAGGGAGAATGATTACGTAATGGGGTCAATGACCTAAATTGATTGCGTAATCAAAGTGTGTCAACAACAACAACATCGACCTTGACATTCACTGAGAGCGTGCACTTACAACACCGGTACGAACCACGTGGTGTATGGTCCATATATGGGCATAGAATACTGACGGGGCACCAAATATGGGCATGGAGTCATTAGGGAGAACACGTGGTTAATGGGGTCAATGACCTAAATTTCACAACAACAACATCGACCTTGACATTCGCTGTGAGCGTGCACTTACAACAACAACAACATCGACCTTGGAACACCTGTGCTGTCGACCTCAATTCACCTATCGTGAATCAATAATTCCCCTTAGAAACAACAAATTAATTTCCCCTTTCTTGACAGATCAATCAATCAATGACATCATCTGTCAGACTTTAAAAATTTTCGCCCTAGAAACATTTCTCCAGGAATAGATCCAAATCATTAATGTCTTTGCCTCGGGAACAACTCTTTTGTTCGAACTCCAAAGGATATTAATAACCAAAGGCCAGGGAAACAATTAGGCAAGAAACATCTTAGCGATGAATTGTTTTAGCGCGCGAAAAGGTTTCTTATTAATTTGAAATGCGTTAGCGCAGAGATGCCAATAACAAAGGAACACGCTGAATTTACGTTTAGGGATTATTTGGGCGAAACCGTTTTAGACAGGTTATGGAACTATTTCGGCGAAACAGATAGAGACATTTTAAAAGAAGATTTTTGAAGAGATTTTGGAAGAGGTTTTGAGTGTGGTCGTTATAATACACAAGTTTCATTTGAACAGTGTTGTGAGGTCCTCTAACCCAACCCCAAAGGGTTCCAATCCTCCTACCCCAACCCCGAAGGAAGTCCCCGGTCCTCAAAAGCCCCCCAAGCTCCCAAAGGCCCTCCACCGGTCCCCAAATGTCCCCCAGGCCCCCAACTGTCCCCCCGGACCCTCAAAGGCCCCCCCAAGCTCCCCAAGGGCCACCGGCGCCCCCAAAGGCCCACCCAGACCCCCAAAGGCCATCCCCGGGCCCCCCAAAGGCCCATCGAGCTCCCAAAGGACCAACGGGGTCCCAAAGGCCCTCCACCGGCCCACAACTGCCCCAAAGGCCCTCCCCTGGTCCTCAAAGGTCCCCCGGGCTCCCAAAGGACCAACGGGGCCCCAAAGGCCCTCCACCGGTCCCCAAATGTCCCCCAGGCACCCAAAGGCCCTCCCTATGCCCCAAAGGCCCACCGAGACCCCCAATGGCCATCCCCAGGCCCCCCAAAGGCCCATCGAGCTCCCAAAGGACCAACGGGGTCCCAAAGGCCCTCCACCGGTTCCCAAATGTCCCCCAGGCCCCCAAAGGCCCTCCCTGTGCCCAAAGGCCCTCCCTGTGCCCCAAAGGCCCTCCCCCGGCCCCCACAGGGCCCCCGGACCCGAGCCGCGCCGCCGGGATCACACACACACACACACACACCCACACAAACAAACACACACACATAAATACATACACACACACACACACACACATACATACATATATACATACACACACACATACATACACACATACACACACACATACATACACACATACATACACACATACACACACATACACACACACACATATACACACACTTACACACAAACAAATATACACACACACAAACACACACACACACAAACACAAAAACACACACACACACACATACACACACATACACACACACACACACACACACACACACACACACACATAGGTGAGTTTTGTCTGAAACCTCTGATTTGTTATATGTAATTTGATATGTCTGACTTTTCATAACCGGATTTCTTAGTCTTTCGTAGGTGTGTGGTGTCTGAAACCTATGATTGGGGATGTGTGGGTTGCTATTTTTTTACTTTTCTGAGCTGGATTTCTTAGCCATTCGTAGGTGTGTTGACTGAAACCTATGATTTGGGATGGTTAATTTGCTATTTTTGACTTTTCTGAGCTAGATTTCTTAGCCTTTCATAGGTGTGTGCTTTCAGAAAATTATGATTTGGGAGGTATAGTTTGGTTTTTGGACTTTTCAGAGCTAGGATTCTTAGTCACTCATAGGTGTTTGTTGTCTGAAACTTCGAGTTTGGGGTGAGTAGTTGGGTATTTCAGACTTTTCTGAGCTAAGGTTTCTTAGTATTTCGTAGGTGAATGCTGTCTGAAACTTATGATTTGGGATATGTAAATTACTATTTCAGGCTTTTCTGAGTTAGATTTCTTAGTCTTTCATAGGCGCGTGATGTCTGAAACCTATGATTTGGGCTATGTAATTTCCTTTTCTGACTTTTCATAATCGGATTTCTTAGTCTTTCGTAGGTGTGTGGTGTCTGAAACCTATGATTTGGGATGTGTGGGTTGCTATTTTTTGACTTTTCTGAGCAGGATTTCTTAGCCATTCGTAGGTGTGTGTTGACTGAAACCTATGATTTGGGATGGTTAATTTGCTATTTTTGACTTTTCTGAGCTAGATTTCTTAGCCTTTCATAGGTGTGTCCTTTCAGAAAATTATGATTTGGGAGGTATAGTTTGCTTTTTGGACTTTTCATAGCTAGGATTCTTAGTCACTCATAGGTGTTTGTTGTCTGAAACTTCGAGTTTGGGATGAGTAGTTGGCTATTTCAGACTTTTCTGAGCTAAGGTTTCTTAGTATTTCGTAGGTGAATGCTGTCTGAAACTTATGATTTGGGATATGCAAATTACTATTTCGGGCTTTTCTGAGTTGGATTTCTTAGTCTTTCATAGGTGTGTGATGTCTGAAACCTATGATTTGGGATGTGTAGTTTGCTATTTTCGACTTTTCTGAGCTAGGTTTCTTAGCCTTTCATAGGTATGTGTTGTCAGAAAATTATGATTTGGGATGTGTAGTTTGCTATTTCAGGCTTTTCTGAGCTAAGGTTTTCTAGTATTTCGTAGGTGAATGTTGTCTGAAACCTATAGTTTGGGATGAGTAGTTTGCTATTTTTGACTTTTTCTGAGCTAGGTTTCTTAGTCTTTCGTTGGTGTGTTTTGACTGAAACCTATGATTTGGGATACGTAGTTTGCTATTTTTGACTTTTCTGAGCTGGATTTATTAGCCATTCATAGGTGTGTGTTGACTGAAACCTATGATTGGGATGAGCGGTTTGCTATTTTTGTCTTTTCTGAGCTAGATTTCTTAGCCGTTCATAAGTGTGTGTTGTCTGAAACTTATGATTTGGGATGTGTAGTTTGCTATTTGAACTTTTCAGAGCTATGATTCTTAGTCCGTCATAGGCGTTTGTTGTCTGAAACTTCTAGTTTGGGATGAGTAGTTTCGATATTTCAGGCTTTTCTGAGCTAAGGTTTCTTAGTCTTTCATAGGTTAATGATGTCTGAAACCTAAGATTTGGGATATGTAAATTACTATTTCGGGCTTTTCTGAGTGGGATTTCTTAGTCTTTCATAGGTGTGTGTTGTCTGAAACCTATGATTTGGGATGGGTGGATTGCTACTTTTGAATTTTCTGAGCTGAATTTCTTAGCCTTTCATAGGTGTTTGTTGTCTGAAACCTATAGTTTGGGATGACTAGTTTGCTATTTTTGACTTTTCTGAGCTAGGTTTCTTAGCTGTTCATAGGTGAGTGTTGTCTGAAACCTAGGATTTGGGATATGTAAATTACTATTTCGGGCTTTTCTAAGCTAGATTTCTTAGTCTTTCATAGGTATGTGTTGTCTGAAACCTATGATTTGGGATGTGTGGGTTGCTATTTTTTGACTTTTCCGAGCTGGATTTCTTAGCCTTTCATAGGTGAGTGCTGTCTGAAACTTGTGATTTGAGATGGTTAATTTGCTATTTCGGGCTTTTATTAGCTAGCTTTCATAGCCTTTCATAGGTTTGTGTTGTCAGAAAATTACGATTTGGGATGTGTAGTTTGCTATTTGAACTTTTCAGAGCTAGGATTCTTAGTCCATCATTGGTGTTTGTTGTCTGAAACCAATAGTTTGGGATGACTAGTTTGCTATTTCAGGCTTGTTCATTTTGAATTTCTGTCATGAAATGCAAGAGTTGGAAAATTAGGGTCTTAGTCCACCAGCTCAGTATTAGGGTCCCAGTCCACCAGCCTGAACGGTGGAAATTCACTAGCTCAGAATTGGGGTCTTAGTCCACCAGCCTGAATGGTGGAAATTCACTAGCTCAGAATTGGGGTCTTAGTCCACCAGCCTGAATGGTTGAAATTCACATTAGACGACACAAAAACTTACACACACACAAAAACTTACACACACTCACAAAAACTTACACACACGCACAAAAACTTACATACACACACATACATGAAAACTTACACACACACACAAACACTGACACACACATGACGAAACTTACACACACACACACACAAAAACTAAAACACACACACACACACACTTAAACAAGCACACGAAAACTAACATGAACACAAAAACATACATGCACACAAAAACTTACACACAAACACAAACATAAAACTTACACACGCACACACAAACACAAAAACTCACACACACACACCAAAACTTACACACACACAAAAACTTACACACACACACACACGCACACAAAAACTTACACATGAACACAAAAAAAACTCACACACACAAGCACAAAAACTTACACACACACACACACACACACACAAACTAAAAAACACACAGACTAAAACTTACACACACACGCCAAAACTTACACACACACACACACACACACAAAAACTAACACATTCACACGAAAACTATCATGCACACAAAAACTTATATGCACACACAAACTTACACACAAACACACACACAAAACATACACACACACACAAATGAAAACTCACACACACACACGAAAAAAAAAACACACACACAAAAACTAACACACACACACACACACACACACACACACACACACACAAAAACTTACACATGAACACAAAAAAACTCACACACACACACGCACAAAAACTTACACACACACACACATACACAAAACTTACACACACACAGACTAAAACTTACACACACATGACAAAACTTACACACACACAAAAACATACACATGCACACCAAAACTTACACACTCACACACTCAAACAAACACACAAACCTCAAAACTTACACACACACACACACAAAAAAAAACACACACACACACACACAAACTTACACACACACACACACACACACAAAAACTTACACATTCACACGAAAACTAACATTCACACAAAAACTTAAAACAACACACAAACATACACACACACACACACACACAAAACTTACACACACACACACACACACGAACACACACACACACACTCACAAACAAACAAACACACAAAAACTAACACACACACACACACAAACACAAACAAAAAAACTTACACACGAACACAAAAAACTCACACACACACTCACAAAAACTTACACACACACACACACACACAAAAATACCACACACACACACACGAAAAATTACACAAACAAACAAAAACTAAAACACACAAAAACATACACACGCGCCCATACACACACACACACACACAAACTTACACACACACACACACACAAAACTAACACACACAAAAAAACACACAAACACACACACACAAACAAACACAAACACACAAAAAAAAAATAACCACACGCAAAAGCTCAGACACACAAAAACTTACACACACACACAAAAACTAACACCCACACGCAAAAACTAACATGCACACAAAAACTTACATTCACACAAAAACTTACACAAACACACAAAAACTTACAAACACCCACAAAAACTTACACACACACACACACAAACTTACACACACATACACGAACACTAACACACACACACAAAAACTTGCAAACAAACACAAAAACTTACACACACACACACACACACAAAAAAAAAACTTACACAAGCACACGAAAACTTACATTCACACAAAAAATTATACACACACACACTAAAAATTACACAAACACTTAAAAAATAACACACACAAGATCTAACACACACAAAAACTTACACACACACACACACACAAAAACTTACACCCACACGCAAAAACTTACACACACACACACACACAAAAACTTACACACACACACACACACACACACACAGGAAGTCAGAAATAGCAAATTACATATCCCAAATCATAGGTTTCAGACAACACTCACCTATGTGTGTGTGTGTGTGTGTGTGTATGTGTGTGTGTATGTGTGTGTGTGTGTGTGTGTGTGTGTGTGTGTGTGTGTGTGTGTGTGTGTGTGTGTTATCCCGGCGGCGCTTCTCTGGTCCGGGGGACCTTTGGGGGCCGGGGGAGGGCCTTTGGGACACAGGGAGGGCCTTTGGGCACCGGGGGGGCCTTTGGGGGCCGGGGGGACTTTTGGGGCCCGGTGGAGGGCCTTGGGGACCCGTGGGGTCGTTTGGAACGCGTTGGGCCTTGGGGGGGGCCTTGGCATGCCCATTGGGGGTATGTTTGGGCCTGGGTGGCACCGGGAGCCCCGTTGGGAGGCTGGGGGACAGTTGTGGACCGGTGGCGGCCGTTTGGGGCCCCGTTGGTCCTTTGGGAGCCCGGGGGACCTTTGCGGACCAGGGGAGGGCCTTTGGGGCAGTTGGGGGCCGGTGGAGGGCCTTTGGGACCCCGTTGGTCCTTTGGGCGCTCGTTGGGCCTTTGGGGGGCCCGGGGATGGCCTTTTGGGGTCTGGGTGGGCCTTTGGGGGCGCCGGTGGCCCTTTGGGAGCTTGGGGGGCCTTTGAGGGTCCGGGGGGACAGTTGGGGGCCTGGGGGACATTTGGGGACCGGTGGAGGGCCTTTGGGAGCTTGGGGGGCTTTTGAGGACCGGGGGCTTCCTTCGGGGTTGGGGTAGGAGGATTGGATCCCTCTGGGGTTGGGTTAGAGGACCTCGCAACACTGTTCATATGAAACATGTGTATTATAACGACCACACTCAAAACCTCTTCCAAAATCTCTTCAAAAATCTTCTTTTAAAATGTCTCTATCTGTTTCGCCGAAATAGTTCCATAACCTGTCTAAAACGGTTTCGCCCAAATAATCCCTAAACGTAAATTCAGCGTGTTCCTTTGTTATTGGCATCTCTGCGCTAACGCATTTCAAATTAATAAGAAACCTTTTCGCGCGCTAAAACAATTCATCGCTAAGATGTTTCTTGCCTAATTGTTTCCATGGCCTTTGGTTATTAATATCCTTTGGAGTTCGACCAAAAGAGTTGTTCCCGAGGCAAAGACATTAATGATTTTGATCTATTCCTGGAGAAATGTTTCTAGGGCGAAAATTTTTAAAGTCTGACAGATGATGTCATTGATTGATTGATCTGTCAAGAAAGGGGAAATTAATTTGTTGTTTCTAAGGGGAATTATTGATTCACGATAGGTGAATTGAGGTCGACAGCACAGGTGTTCCAAGGTCGATGTTGTTGTTGTTGTAAGTGCACGCTCTCAGCGAATGTCAAGGTCGATGTTGTTGTTGTGAAATTTAGGTCATTGACCCCATTAACCACGTGTTCTCCCTAATGACTCCATGCCCATATTTGGTGCCCCGTCAGTATTCTATGCCCATATATGGACCATACACCACGTGGTTCGTACCGGTGTTGTAAGTGCACGCTCTCAGTGAATGTCAAGGTCGATGTTGTTGTTGTTGACACACTTTGATTACGCAATCAATTTAGGTCATTGACCCCATTACGTAATCATTCTCCCTAATGACTCCATTCCCTTATTAGGAGCCCTGTCAGTATTCTATACCCATATAAGGAGCCCGGTCACGAGTAACACCCCCTCCTCTACTTATGCCCCCAGGTCATAACTTACAACCCTTGCCCTGAGGGCTATGGGGGGGATCCTAAAAGACATAATTTTTTGACCTTTCAACAACGTTGAACAAAATGGTTATCTAAAAATTTTGATCGGAAGTGTTTGGGGAAATGATGGGCATGGGGGAGCATTTACCCTCCGATCACTTTCAACAATTAAAAACGGCAATAACCCTCTCAATTTCCAACAGAATGAGCCCATTTTGAAGTTTCTACGACAACTCCTTCTACACGAACTGTCCTGGTCTAAAACAAACAACCCCCCCCCCCAAAAAAAAGAAAAAAATTACTAAATTGTACCAACATCGTTCTTTACTTAGGCAGCGCTATTGCGCTACCTATGACAACCCTGACTAAGAAAGCTTCCTCTGATTCTATCAGGTTTAACTATATTCCTACTCAATATTAATTACTGTAAAGAAACGAGGGGACCCAATATTAGACTGGATAATTCACCGTCAGATTACGACCTAAGGGTTAAGAAAAAATAGGTATGAATCCAAATTTTAATAATTGAACTGACCAACATTCTTTTTGATTATTTGATATCCCACCATCACCAGGAAACAGTTTTTAGTCCATATCCTGCCCCAATTTTTTACTCTACTCACTCATACTGAGAGTGATAGGGCAAGATGATCTTAAATGAATACTCTTAACCTTAACCCTCCCGCCCCCTTCCGAAGGAATATTGTGTTACATAATTGTTTCCAAAATACCAGATCAAATCCGGCACTTGTTTTTAAAAATACCAAAAAGTTGTTCTAAAAGAAAATACCAAAAAAACATATGTTCTAAAACCTAAGGAGGGTGCAAAAAAGTTGCCTCCTCCCCCAATTAGCGCCACTCGGCTAACTTGGCTCAATCCATCGAAACAGTCTAATACATCAGGAGCAGAAAATTCTATTTCATAAACTCATTACAGAAGTTCAGATACAGGCAAATATACATTTTTTATTGTTACAATCAATTTTTGACAGCTCATTCTTAAATAATAAAGACTTTATCAACTTTGAATTTGTTTTATAACTGATAAGGAAAAAATACTGAATGGTTCTGTTTAATTCAAAGATTTATTCTTGAGTCAGTTTTATACTGTTTTATTCATCTTTCAATTTTTAACTACTTAATGCTTTATTTTAAAAATTAGGTACTATTAAATAACTATGGAATTCTACGTCTTATTACACGATGCGATTTGATTATGTACAAATGAATTTTATTCGAACTTGTAGCAAATCAAAATTTTTTTAATATATTAAGCTACTGGGTGAACATTTTCCATCCATAAAAAATTCCCAAACTCATCAATACTATGCGATAATATTCAAGCAACAAAAATACGCATGACTTCAGGTTATTATAAAATATAATATCCAGGAATTTACCTGGTCTTCGATTATTGGATTGCTATTTGCCTGATGACGTGAAGGTGCGATGGCGACGCTTGTAGGAAATGCTCTGCTGAACTGTATGTATCTCTCGATGCAAACAGGAAACAAAATAGAGCAAATTGTTAAAAGAGCAGTGGAGCTGTTCTCTCATACGGACATACTAAACGCGAAAGAAAAGTTGATCTCTATCGGGAGCGAACTGGGATATGATTACATATTCCGGAAAACTGTCAACGACCATGATAATATTGTTGAAATGGCGAAGATATTGTCCCAATGTGCCAGATACAAGAAATCATTACCACAATTTGTCATTGTGGATCCCCAGGAAGTTCCCACATGTCCAGACGAAATCAGTGCTTGCATTCGGGTCAAAGTTAATGAAATGTGTCGCCGCGTAGATGTTGGATTAGACTCTATAGCTGGAAAAATCAAGCTAGCTACAGATAAGTTCTCCGAACAATTAAGCAAAGCGTCTGAACAGTGTGTTGCTATCTCCGACACTATGTCCCGAACCCCTCCCTCTCTTGAACCACAAGTGACACAACAGAAGCCTCCGTACTCAGTGGTGGTTAAAAATATGCCACAATCGCCACAAGCTACAGGCTCAACTCGCCACAGGCTAGGCAAGAGTTCATAAGAAAGCTGTGCCCAAGTGGGGTTGATCCGGACTCTCTTACTCTAAAGCGTAACAACAATGACTGGAAAATCCTAGTCAAGTCACGCGATTCAGCAACGCAACAAGCCCAGGCTATGAGTAGAAAGCAAAATTAAACCCAAGTGAAAGTGCCTCAATTTGTAGGCATTGTAAAGCGGATTCATAGTTCTCTAGATCAAACGAGCTAAGCCGAGTAGCTGGGTGTGAAAAGCTGTCCAGTGCGGTGATACTAAAGTCTTCAAATTTATACGACCTGAGTCGTGCTGATCCGTACAATGTTAGTCCTAATCCCCTTAAAATCTATCCTGAGCTATTCAGGGTTGAGGAGTTCCGTTTTTTGCCCGGCATTGCCTTAAATGTGAAAGTAATGGTTATATTACTACCACCAGCATCCAACAAGAAAAGTACTCATACTGAGGCAGCACGGATCATATGTCTTCAAAAGTTAGCCCGTGTAAAAAAAACCAAATGTGTTTAAATTGTAGCTCAAAAAAGCACAATTACCACCACGCCTCATGCCCATTTAATCAAGTGCAGCCGTCTATTCCTCTTGTATCATGATGGGTTGCAAGGTGTACTGTTGGAATATGAATTGTAAAGTGCTGGAAAAATTGTCATTTCTTAGTGATCTATCCAAGAAATACGGCCTTATTTGCCTCCAAGAACATTTTCTCACTGAAGCCAGTGTCAACTTGCTAAAAATTTCTCCAGATCGTCATTATATTATACAGCCAGCACGCAAATCCGGCAACCACGGACGTCCTTCAGGAGGGCTTGCTATAATCTCCAATTCTAGTCCTCTCCCCCCCCCCCCGCCTGTCTCCAGCAAAGTGAACACTTCCAGCTTATTACGTGTGGGGATCTCATTGTAGCCAATATTTACTTGCCTACTAATTACAATAATATCGTTTCAGAGCAAAAGTTTGCTATCGCTTGCAAGAGACTCGGAATCTCAATAAAGAAAGTACTAAGGGACGGCTTACCATTAGTGATTTTGGGGGACTTTAACTGTAACATTGAAGACAGCAGCAAATCTCGTGCCCAAGTGCTTCTAAGTTCGCTTCCTAATGGATTCTAGCTAACCACGAAAAACAAGCATTATTCTTTTATAAGTGTCTCTCAGTCTGTGTCTAACATCGATGATGCTATTTGTTATAATGTTGAGCTACCTACCGTACAGGTAGGACTTGACGGAATGTACTCAGACCATCTGCCCCTGTCTGTCACTATCCCTTGTGCTGTGAATGCATACCCGTCAAAACCTAAACCGAAGCTCGTGAGAGACTGGAAAAGTCTACCGCCCTTTATTCCGACAAAAGTGTGACGAAGTCCTCGGAAAAATTAAGGTCCCGTTTCATTTGCTCCAGTAGAATGCTGACTTACCTGATAGTGAAATAAGTCTGCAATTGAACCTATACTTTGCTGAAATATGCCACGTTTTAAAAATGGCTGAAAACTCAGCTGTTTCCGAGTGCTGAATTGCGCTGTGCATCTCGAGTAAAAGGATGGGCCCAAAACTCCGATTTGGTTAATACAAAGGCTGCGGCCAAGTTTTGGCTGCAGATTTGGCATGAGCGTGAGAGGCCTAAAAGTGGTGCAGTCAATAAAATTCGTATTTTTACTAAGCGGAAATTTAGCAACTAAGTCCCCTCCTTACTAAAGAGTTAAATTATTTTGTTTTGAACAGTAGTCAAATCCGGGAAGTGTGCACAAAATTTAAGAAAAAATCACCAAGTGGTGCTGATAAAATATGTGCACATCATCTATTGAATGGTAGTCCCCTTTTATTTGAACATCTTGCAATTGCTTACCAGATTATTATGACGCATGGTGTTGTACCAGATTTATTTTGCTTAGGATCCATAACGCCTGTACAAAAAAAGGAAAACCTGCAACAGAACCTTCTTCTTATAGACTGATGACTATTTCCTCTGTTTTTTACAAGCTTTTTGAATTGTTAATAGTAGGTGACATTAGGAAGTGTTGCAAGGCCCCTCCTCACCAGCTTGGTTTCCAGTCAGGAATGGGATGCGCCCACACATTACATGTTGCAGCAAATATTCTGTTAGATGCGCACATTTCTAATGAATCGCTGGCTATTGGCGAATACGACGCACGCTGCGCATATGACTTGGTCATACATGTGTAGATAATGTTAGAATTAGGGAATAATGGTGTCGACCCAGCTATTGTTCGACCTCTTTATGATCTGTATCGCCAATTAAATGTGTGTTTACGCATTCCTAATGCAGAACCCACTAGGAAAATCCACGTAAAAAAAAGGTAGAAAACAGGGTGCGATTTCTTCGCCAGAGTTGTTTATTAATAGTATTTCCGAGGCGCAGTCCAAAGTCACTACAAGCTGTTTTCTAAGAGGAATAGATGTGACCATAGTTGGATTTGCGGATGACATCTTGAATTTTCCTCGGCAAATAACATCCCTAGAAAGTAATTTTAATATCCTGTCATCTCAGTATGGTGATATTGGCTTTAGTTTTAATGTGTCAAAATCAGAAGCAATGTTGTTTAACTGGAATAAAACTGTTCTACCTCACAATCAACTAGGATCCTAGTCTGCCGAGTCTGTGGAGTCAGTAGTATACTTGGGACTGCCCATCGGTGACGCACTGTCATCTACCCGTTCGCTAGTCATCACACATATAGAGTGTAAAATTAGAACTGCGTATGGGGCCACAATTTCTTCGAAGAGAAATCTTAATAGGTTTTCACTGGCTAGAATTTATAATGCTGTCACGCTGCCAATCTATTATATATAACACCATTTTGGAAACTTCTGGGTAACGAAGATAAATTGAAAATCCGTAGAATTTTCTTTCGATATCTGAAGTTCCTGCTGCCAGTTCCACTGCGTAATTCAGACCTGATCCGGCGATACGCAGTAATTAATCCATTTTCTGCAGTTAATCAGTTGCTTGACAAGTATTGTGCTAAGTTGGAGGGTAGCAGCCATCCTTGGCTACCTCTACTCTCGTCACTTTGGTTGATGTGTATGTGTATTTGCTTTGTCTGTACCATTAAATGTATATTTGTTTTTTTTCTGCTGTTTTTTTTCATCAATTTCTGTGTTTATGATGGATGTAAAATAAATTCAATAAACGAATTTAAATTATTTTTCAAAGTTCCTAATTTGATCTGACTCCCAAAATCTGAACTCCATAATTCCAGTGAAAGTAGATACAAACAGATAGTGCCTAGTAAACGAACACTTATAAAAGTTCTGACTCCCAAACTCTGAACTCCATAATCCAGCAAAAGTAGATACAAACAGATAGTGCCTAATAAACGAACATTTGTAAAAGTTCTGACCCCCAAACTCTGAACTCCATAATCCAATGAAAGTAGATACAAACAGATATTGCCTAGTAAACGACCATTTGTAAAAGTTCTGACTCTCAAACTCTGAACTCCCTATTTCCAGTGAAGGTAGATACATACAGATAGTACCGAGTAAACGAAAATTCGTAAACGTTCTGATTCCCAATATGATCTGACCCCCACACACACATTACACAATCATACATGTTAGCAAGCTACTAGCAACGACATAAAAAAAAATTCTATGGGTAGGAAATTTCCAAAGAACCTTGAAGCAAGAACTTCAGCTATACGTCGGATAACAATTCCAATTCCAAATAGTTTTTCATTGTACAAAGACCAAAAATGCCTTCAGTCAGCCTTTAAGGAGGTCTATTTGTCCAATAGATACGTTTCTATGCAAAAATTACCGGCCGGTATCTAGGTAAAGATAATCTTCTCTATGCCTCTATGTACGGTGGTAGATTCAAGACGATTAGTCGCGCTCCCTGCTAGGGTACAGTTTATATTTTGATTTATACAAAAATTTTTTTTTATCAAAATTCTAGTCAGCCTCCTACCCTTCCTCTCGAACAGAAGACTGGAT
This sequence comes from Artemia sp. Qi Xiang Cuo, assembly GCF_049724085.1. Taxonomy (NCBI): domain Eukaryota; kingdom Metazoa; phylum Arthropoda; class Branchiopoda; order Anostraca; family Artemiidae; genus Artemia; species Artemia sp. Qi Xiang Cuo. The sequence goes on from NC_142804.1 coordinate 3,879,957, forward strand.
CCACCGCCACCTCTAAATAAGTTTAAATATAAGTTCTAAATTCTTTAAAGTAGCGGCAATAAACTACCTATCATCCTTCATCCGCCAAAAATAGAATATTCTATTGTTGCAGCCTTAAAATGTTTTTACAATTAAAAAGAAAAAAAAATATGGTATAAGATCAAAACATCTGGTTTATAACGCATTTTGGATTGCGTTGTGAAGAATTTTAAGGGGGCTTGGATGGCAATGCATAGTGCATAGAAGTGCATTTTGTCCTGGAGGAAAAGAGGTCTTAAATTTCAAAAGCACTTTTTTCACAGCCATGTCATTTTCCCGGGATCAGTCTTTTAGGGAATATATTAGGCTAGAAAATAGAAAAGAATTGGAAAAGTATTTTTTTTTTAACTGAAGTTTTAGTTTAATGTAGTGGCTCCAGCTAGTGGCGTCAATGGGGGAGGGATATTTGCCCCCTCTCCCACATTTCAGTAAATACCTTTTTGGGTATTTACATTGAAAAATAGCCTTTTTTTTTTAGTATTTTCATTGAAAGTAAAACGAAAAAAATTGCCCCCCTCCCCAACACTTAAATTAGTGCCACTGGCTCTAGCTGAGAAGAAGTTTGCACACCTATTTTATGTGTTTTGTAAACGCACATCGATGTATGCACAGACAAAACAAAGGAACAAGTTTTAGATGAATTTATATCCTGTTTTCTAAGAGACAGTTTTGGGGCTGAAGCATCTTGCATTGTTGATTTTTTTTGTTCTTTTTTTGCGAAAAATGTCTTGTTAGGGCATCTGGTTAGTACATTCTTACTTGTTTTCCCTTTATTTGTTAGGAAGTGATTATCAGGCCAGGCATGAACTCAGATATATACTTATGGAGGGGTAAAACATTTTGAGGGGAGTTAAAAAAAAACAAAGAAGAAATAGATTATGGGGAAATTTTTATGAAATGACAGACAAATTCATAAGAAATTCGGACTTGAAGGTGCATGTACCTGAGCCTTTCGTCGCTTCCTCCCAAAATATGTCCAACCATTCGGAAAGATTCCCCCACTCTTCAAATATTACTATAAATAAAGCCACAGTAGGCTAAGTAAAAAAAATTCTTCTTAGGAAATGTGCAGGGTAATAGATGTATTAAGAGTTATCTGATATATATAAGACTAGTTAACATTTATCATAGGCAGCGTAATTGCGCTGCCTAAGTAAAAAACAATGCTGGGACAATGTATTATTTTTTTTCTTTAGGCGAGGACATTTCGTATCAAAGGAGTTGTTGTAGAAACTTTGAAAAGGGCTCATTCGATTGGAAATTGGAGCGGCTAATGCCCTTTTTAATACGCGAAAGTGACTGGAAGGCAACTAACACCCCTTCCACGCCCACCATTTCCCCAAACACATCCCATCAAAATTTTGAGATAGCCATTTTGTTCTGCGTAGTTGATTTCCATTTTGTTCTGCGTAGATAGAAATTATGTTTCAAGGAGGACACTCCCCCACAACCCTCAGGGCAAGGGTTTTCAGTTATGCCCTGGGGGGATATAAGAATGATGTTGGCAAAATGTATTATTTATTTTTTTTTTTTCCTTTAGACCAGGGCACTTCGTATTGAAGAAGTTGTTGTAAGAACTTCAAAAAGGGCTTATTCAATTGGAAATTGGAGTGGCTTGTGCCCTCTTTAATAGTCGAAAGTGATTGTAAGGCAACTAACACCCCTTCCATGCCCACCATTTCCCAAAACACATCCAATCAAAATTTTGAGATAGTCATTTTGTTCAGCATAGTTGATTTCCAGACAGAAATTATGTTTTTGAGGAGGACACTCCCCAACAAGAACTGGGATAATGGTTTCAACCTTAGTTTCGTGGACAGAAAGGGTTTTTAGTGTAGGTGTTGTTACAGGAATCTCAAAAAGGGCTTACTCAATTGACTACTCAGAGAGCCTGTTCCCTTTTAAATATTTGACATTGGTCGAAGAGCACCCAACCCCCCTATGACGCCCAGCCTTTCTCCAAACACATCCAATCAAAATTTTGAGATAGTCATTTTGTATAACGTAGTTAAAAGTTCTGGAAACTAGGTCTTTGAGGATGACGACCCCCCCCCTACAGCCCCCAGGGCAATGGTTGTAAGTTCTGTCCTGGGGGCATATAACGTTTTTACGGAAAGCATTGTTGTAGAAACTTCACAAAGGGTTCATTTGATTGGAAATTGAAATGGCTAGTGCTCTTTTTAATAGTGAAATGTGATTAGAAGGCCACTAACACCCCTTCCAAGCCCACCATTTCCCCAAACACATCCAATCACGATTTTGAGATAGCCATTTTGTTCCACGCAGTTGAAAGTTCTAGAAAATATACCTTTGAGTAGGACACTCCCCCCCCCCTCAGTCTTCAGGGCAAAGATTATAAGTTATGCCCTGGGGGCATAAAAGTTTTTTATTGAAATCTTTGTCGTAGAAACTTGAAAACGGGCTCATTCAATTGGAAATTCAAAGGGCTAGTGCCCTTTTTAATAGTCGAAAGTAATTTGAAGGCAACTAACCCCCCTCTTGCGCCCACCCTTTTCCCCAGACACATTCAATCAAAATTTTTAGATAGCCATTTTATTCAACGGAGTTGAAAGTTTTGGAAACTAGGTCTTTAAGGATGAAAACCCTTCCCCCGCCCCCAGAGTCCTTAGGGCAAGGGTTGAAAGTTATACCCTGGGGGCATATAAGGTTTTTGTAGCAAGCGATGTTGTAGAAACTTCAAAAAGGGCTCATACAATTGGAAATTGAAAAGGCTAGTGCCCTTTTTAATAGTCGAAAATGATTGAAGGGCAACTAACCTCCCTCTCAAGCCCAGTATTTCCCCAAACACATCCAATCAAAATTTTGAGATATCCATTTTGTTCAACATAGTTGAAAGTTCTAGAAATTAGGTCTTTTAGGATGATAGCCCCCTCAGAGCTGTTAGTGCAAGGGTTGTAAGTTATGCCTTGGGGACATATAAGGTTTATACAGAAAGTTATTGTAGAAATTTTCAAAAGAGCTCCTTTGATTGGGAATTGATAGGGCTAGTGCCCTTTTTAATAGTCGAAAGGGAGTGGAGAGTAATTAACCCACTTCTCACGCCCACCATTTCCCCTAACACATTCAATCAGAGTTTAGAGATAGCCATTTTGTTCAACGTAGTTGAAAGTTCTGGAAATTATGTGTTTGAGGATGACAAACCCCCAGAGCTTCCATGGCAAAGGTTGTAAGTTATACGCTGGGGACACATAAGGTTTTTTCTAGATAGCATTGTCGTAGAAACTTCAAAAGGGGACTCATTCAATTGGAAATTGAGAGGGCTAGTGCCCTTTTTAATAGTTGAAAGTGACTGGAGGGTAACTAACCCCCCCCCCCTCTCACGCCCAACATTCCCCAAACACATCAAATCAAAATTTTCAGATAGCCATTTTGTTCAACTTAGTAGAAAGTTCTAGAAATTAGGTCTTTGAGGATGAAAACCCCCCTTTCCCTGCCCTTGGGGCAAGGGTTGTAAGTTATGTCCTGGGGGCATATAGGGTTTTTATTGAAAGCGTTGTTGTAGAAACTTCAAAAGGGCTCATTTGAATGGAAATTGAAATTAGAATTATTATGAAAAGTTTGAAACTGATTCTTCTATTTTGACTGTCATATTTAGTAAATAGTCATCCATCAAAAGACGTGGCTTTGATTTATGCCTGTGCCACATCCTAGTGCCACATCTATCAATAAAGAAAGCCAAATATTGTGAATGACATGGCAATTTTCTTGATTTTAGCATCATACTTGTATTTAAAAAGCAAAAAATTAAAATTGCAAGAAATTAGTTTAAAGAGTTTGCACCAATAGTCATTTGTGTCCAACTGTTGACTTTAAAGCTTGACTCTGATTGGTCAGTCAAGAAATTTATGTTTGAAAGTTGAACAATGTTCAACTCGAGCAAATACAAACAGCAAACTCCGTTGGCGCTGTAGTCGTGCGTAATTTTGATTTTATTGACAAGTTTGACTACAATCTGGCACAGGCATTAAGATAGACAAGGTTTGACTTAAAGAAAGATATACCACTGGTAAGGGTATAGATTGAAAACTTACAATTTGTATGCAAAGAGCATTGCTATCTTCTTTTAGTTGCCATAAACTAGATGCTCACAGTGAGTCACCACTTGACAACTTTATGTTTAAAGCTAAGATAATAGATCATTATCATCAGCCTCCTATCTCACTAGTATTCCACCAACTATTGGCAATCTAAGTACTATTTTTTTTGCTAATTATCCTATTTATTTCTTTGTTTAAGCTTCTACCTAATTTTAGAAACTCATTGATTTCTTCTTGGAAATAATGGGAAGCTTTTCCAAATTATATCATTTGAATAGAATTAAACCTTAGTGTTATATGATGTTTAAATTTTTATTGAAAATTAACACTGAATGGTTCAGGTTTTATTTGAAAATCTCTATTTCAAAATCCAGATTTATATTTTAAAGTGGCTGCTTTTTGGCACACATGCCATCCACAATATTGTTTATAGGGTATTATCCAGAGCTGGCTTAGCTTCTAATCTCATATTTCCAACTAGCAAAAAGCTGCCAAATAATATTCTCCAATTCCAAAGAAAGGTAAACTCGCAACCCAGCGCCTGTCCTTCCAACCTATAACAGTAACTACGATCTACTCCGAGCCTTGTTACTGTCTAGTTAACAATTTAAACGCGCAAATCTATGTTTCTCCTTAACAAGATTGATTCCAGTTACTTTTCGCTTGTTCTCACTCTGTGTTGGTTATGGCGAACGTATCAATCGATACTTATATATAGAGCATATCACACGTGTAAGCTTGGAATTACATCTGTAAAATGTTTGACTCTCTAATTCACGCCACTATGCTACTCCATGCAGCAGAACGTGGAGTGAGCCCCTTATATATCAGAGCCCTTCAAGACATCTATTATTGTCTTAATGTTCGCCTAATACTTCACCCATTAGCTAAAGTTGACGGCTCTCCAGTCTATGCACCAACCCCTAATATTTTTGTCAATGTTGAAAAAGGTACCCGTCAAGGTGCTGTTTCTTCCCATTCACTCTTCAATAATGTAGTTCTTGATGCACAGTCAGCTGTTCCCACATCATTCATCTTTGCCGGTCTTGATTTATCTCTCGTATGTTATGCAGACGACATTCTGAATGTCAGCCGCACTATCCAGCGAATAAGCGAGACTTTCGCAACGCTACAATCTGAGTATGCAAAACTAGGTCTTCAGTTCAATGCTGAAAAGTCCGAAGTTGTATTCTTCAATTGGAAGCAAGCGTCACCTAGGGATATTCCTCTCGGAAATATTGGATTAAGCCAGTAGATCATACCACCTACCTCAGTCTTCCCATTGGTTCGTCAGTAATGCACACGCGAAAACTATTAATTGCTCACATTGAGCGTAGAGTTGGGTTATCATATGCTTCTTTTGTAACTAATAAGTTACGGTTCAACCACCATCTTCTCTCAAAACTTTTTAACTCTGTCGCTCTACCACATTATTTGTACATATCGCCGTTTTGGAAAATGCTCACAAATTCTGACAAGTCAAAAATTCGTTCAGTTTTCTTCCGGTTCGCAAAATATCTTTTACGTTTTCCCCCTTGGACGCGCAATTCTTATCTGATTAGAAAATTCAGCATTGCTGACCCCATTATAGCCGTGGAAAAGCAAATTTGTGCTTATAATTTCCGTCTAATGAAGTTGAATCATCCCTGGTCTTCAGTATTAACCCATTAGTTAAGATGTATTTGTTGTGTTTGTTTTTTTTAAGTGTTTGTTTTCGCGCTTAGTGTAATTAGTGTTTGGTTGGTTTTTTTTTTTTACCAATTACGGCTTTATGCAATGATGTTCATATTATTTATGTTTGTTCAGTATTTATGATCCTAAAAAAAAGAAAAGAAACATGTCGCGTACCTACAGAGCAGTGTATAATTGTGTTTTTCTTTCTCGTTTCGTGTAATTTGTTCTAAGTGCTGATTTAGATCTTAGCTCCAGCGTTCGTCACTACAAACGAAATGTATAACTCCTAAGTTTATGTGTATTGCTTTTTTTTTTTGTTTTGCTTATTGCTCCGTCTTTTCCTTTTTTGTATGACGGGTTTTCCAATAAATAATAATAATAATAATAATAATATTTGCAAGAAAACAAGAATGGCTAAATTTGTATAAAACAAATCCAGACTGTTAATAGAAAGTGGTCCTGGCTAGTTGTTTTTAATACCCAATGCCCATAGGGTTTTGAAAAACTAGTTAAGTTTGAAAAACTAGAGCCAATGGATATGAGACCAAAAACCCATAACCAAGGTAAAACATTTTTTTGAAATTGTAGATAGATACACTAATGGCTGAAACTGGCCATTCTGAATGATCAAAATTGGTATAGCAATTGCAGATATGGAAAAATCTCTCCAAGACTTAGAATCAGGAGAAATTTAGGCTTCCACACATCTCTCTTTTTTTTCTGCTTCTTATTTTGCCCCTGTTGATTCAATTTATGGGTACACAAGTTGAAACAACAGAGAAACATTGGCAGAATGCATGGTAAATATATAATTTAGACTATACTATTTGCATATAAGGGAGGGTTAAGGGTATGGTGAAGTATGGTGAAGCAAATGTGTGTGCTACAATTATTCTGCTTATTATGAAGTTGCAATTGCTTTTTTAACATGTTTCCTTCTCAACAGCCCCTAATCTAGACCTTTAAAGAAAAAAAAAGAAATGATTGTGTATAAAGCCCAATGACATACTTCCTGTCATATACAGGCTACACATTATATTATAGCCTGCCTATCATCAACATCATCATCATCATTTTATTTATAACCTATCACAAAAACTGGGCAAAGCCCAGAAAAAGAGAGTAAAAATCAGCAAAAACAAAAAAGAAACAACAGAAATAAAAACACACTTTGACAACTACAAACAAGGGGCAAACAGAAATAACCAAAGATGGGAAGACTTATGGCATTCAGTAGATAAATCACAAATACATTTCTCAATACCCCAGCTGGGTTTACCAATTGACAGTTTCTTTGCAGAAAAAAAGTTACTTCTCCAAGTTGGAAATTTCATTAAATACTTTGCAAATTTAAAATAAAGGCGATGAACTTGCTTTCTCTTCCCACAATTAAAAAAAGACCAAACTGGAGCAAGGGCAAGTAAGTGAGAAACTGTTAGGCTATTATATAACTGAGAACAGTGAACTCTACTCAGATACAACACGTTTCAACCAGGGAGACATACACAGCCCGGATCTTACTAGCAAAATTTTTCATTGCCAGGTTTACAGTTTCTTTCAGGTTTGGTCCAATAGGCATGCCCAGGTAAGTAAGGCTGCTAGCTAAAGGAACCTCAGAACTGGATAGACTTATTGAATTTCAATTCCCTTTATAGTTGAATGGTAGAACAACTGTTTTATCAGTATTAAAGCTTCAAACAATGTACACTTCTTAGAGAAGCTCAAAAGTTGAACAGCACCTTTGGAAAGTGCAGGAAAGGTTCAGTAAGTCATCTGCAAACATAACTAATGAAAGATCAACTCCTTTGAAGATAAATGTACAGTTCAACTTTATCTTGAGCACCAGTTACACAATTATTGAACAAAACTGGAGAAGTCAGAGCTCCTTGGTGTGCACCTTTCAGAGCCAGAAATAGTTGACTACCATCTTTAATTCCAGCCTTCAGATTACTATACATGTATCTTAAACAAGTAATTACCACAGCATCAGTAGGCCTATGTATCAAATGGGCCTTAAGCAAAACCTGCAAAAATATACAAGAGTCAAAAGCTCTTGCAACATCAAGTGCACACAAGACCAAGAAATCACCTCTTTCTTCAGTTTTCTTCAGCACATTTATAACAAGAAAGAGAGCATGCTCTCTACCTAGGCCTTGCTGGTAATAAAACTGACAAGGATGGGCAGAACAATTTTCTTCAATTGCCTTTTTATCAAAAATGACTCAAACTGCTTGAAAGCAGTACACAAAACAGTAATGGGGCAATAAGAATTTTGCAGATAAATGTCTTTTTTGCCATTTTTAAGGATGGGAGCTATTTATCTGATACTAAATTGCAAAGGGACTAAACCACAGACAAGGATGATCTGAAACAGTAGTGCTAAATGTTGCTTGATTAAAGAACCTGCAAATTGCATGTGCCTAGCTGAAACATAATCAACACCAGAGGAAGATTTTTTATTTACTTTTGGAATCAAAGAGATAACAGCACTTGGCAACACAAAGAGGAAAGATTTTGTCTTATTTGAAAGAGCAAGGTCAAGCTGTTTTAAAAAAAGAAAACTCCTCTGTCCTTTGGTTGGGACCACTGAGCTCCCTTGCAAAATATTCAACCCAATTCTTTTCAGGCACACTACCACTCTGGGCTTTGGTAGGCTTGCTATATTTCCTGAGTCTGGAGGAGTCTTCAGCAATACAGATTACAGTTTTCTGGATCAGCGTTAACTTGTGGTTTTTCAGTTCCTTATTAAATTTCCATTTTGTATGGTGCCTCAAGTCATTTACTAAGCTATCTATTGGATGGCCACAGTTGTTCTAAAAAGAAAGCCATAGCTTGGCCAAATAACACACATTCACTAGATCTTTGTTTTTTGTCCAATCTTATAGCTGAGACTTTTTACAAACATGTCAAAGAGGAACAGTTCTTATTTCAGCACATTTCAGCATGTGATTTATTTGTGCCAAGTAGGAAGTGAGCTCAAGTGAGATGTTCTTTTCACTTTGTGGCAGCACAGCATGATTATGTAAAAGACAGAAAGGCACATTGATTTTGCTCAGCATCTTGTCAGAGACTTTACTGAAAGACTCACTTGACATATTTTTCCAATCTTGATAGGAAAACCAATTTGATTCTTTATTTTGAGCCATAGGTGGGGAGGAGTAAAAGCAAGTAGAGATAGGAAGGTGGTCGGAATAGAATCTTTTTAAAACTTTGACCTCCTGACTGTCAAACAAAGCAACAACATGGTCTAAGTTAGAAGATGAGGAAAGCAGCCCAATGTATGAAAAAATGTTACTCTTAGGCAATACACAATAGTTGGAAGGAATGCAGCCCCAAAAGATTTGCAATTGAGGAGACATTGTGTTACTTATATCTAGATTAAAATCCCTGCTGATGATAACAGGTTTACCTTAAATTACCTTAAATCGCATCTTCTAGCGACTAAGGTTGCAGGAACCTGTAGATGTCGCCAGGTAGTATTGACAGGAGTTCGTTGCACAATTCATTAGTGGATCATCACATCCTACACGTATACAGGACAGTTGAATATCACACACTAATAGACCCTAGTGGTGGATGCAGGCTCATCCCACTGCGTCCTCCATGGCTTGTTCCTCCAGTCATGGTCAACGCCAGTCTTGAAGCTGTTAACTGAAGCTGCGGAAACAGTTGAATCGCTCAGTGAATTCCACAATGGAACAACGCGATTGGTGAAGAAGTTGTATTTCTCACGCTTTCTGCTGAATCTTTGGCGGAGTTTTATGGGGTTACCTCGCGCTCTGCTAGACTGGTCCTGTTCGAGAATGGGCTTGATAACACTGCTATTCATCAACTTATATGCCAAAATTACGTCCCCCCTTTTTCTACGGTAGGTCAGAGTTTGCAAATCAAGCTTTTCTAGGCGTTGCTCAGATGGGATTTGTTGGTTGGCAAATGGGAGCCTAGTAGCTCTTCTCTGGACTTTTTCAAGCAACTCTGCATTGCATTTAAAGTGGGGGTTTGCAACTGCCATCCCAAACTCAAGATGAGGGCGGACAAGGGCTGTGTAAAGCTTCTTAATGACCCTGGGGTGGCGACTAGTCACTGATCGCTTGATTAGGCCTAGGATCTTGTTTGCCTTTGCGGCTTGAGTTCGGCAGTGACTATGGAACTTCAGCTTATTATCTATGATTACCCCGAGATCACATTCTTCCTCTGCACTTTGGATGGGTGTTATAGCACCAGTAGAGTCCAACATATGGTAGCTATGGCAAGGGTTGTTCAGTCCAAGATGTAAAACTTTACATTTGCTTGGGTTAAACTCTAGTGTCCAAGTTGAGGCCCATTGGCAGAGGTTTGTTAAGTCTTGTTGCAGGGCATTGCAGTCTTCGTCAGAAGCGGCAGGTCCAAAAAGTTTGGAATCGTCTGCATATAGTTCCAGCAGATTCTGGACAACCTCAGGAGCATCGTTAATGTAGAGGTTGAATAAAGTCGGGCCCAACTTAGTTCCCTGTGGCACACCACTTCTGACATTTACTGGTGCCGAGTACACGAGGTTTCCGTTGTGGTCGTAGACTGCAGCAATCTGGATTCTATCAGACAGAAAGCTATGGATCCACTGGGCTACGTCTACATCAATGTGATATGCTGACAGTTTAATCATCAGGTACCGGTGGGACATTTTATCGAAGGCTTTTGCCTGGTCCAGTAGGAACACGTCTACAGGGGATCCCGATTCGATAACCTCAGTGATTGATTCATAAGCTTGGATCAGGTTCGTTTCAATGGACATTCCTTTTCTAAAGCCATGTTGGCCGCTGTAAAGGAGACCATTCCTTGTCATGTGAGCTATAACGGCATCATTGACAATTCCTTCAATCAGCTTAGCAACGACTGAGGTAAGGCTTATGGGCCGGTAGTTCTCTGGCTGGCTTCTGGAAGGCAACTTTTTTAAGAAACCTGCCTAGAAGCTTGCAGGCAGATACAAACCATGAATCAGACTGTTTGTAGTTGTAATTTGTAGGCAGATAAACATTAATTACTACATGATTTTCAAGCTTAGCAGCAATAAAATAATCAGTCTCTGCTAATAGGTTGCAAGAGAATTGCAGATAGAATACCAGATGGTCTGCCTTTTGGTCTTATGCTTGCACTATGAAAGAGGAGATTAAAATTAGAAAATAGTGGTAACAGGCTTTGGTGGTCTTCTGACAGGAAAAGCTCCTGAATTGGAACTAGGTCATGGGACTGCAATAACAGCAAAAGAATTGGGATTCAATTTGTAAATTTTTAATTAATGTTCCACAACAAAATACTGCACCTGAATCTCATTTTGAATTAAATTTACCTTTCAGCAGAGCTTGTGCGATAGGGCATTTGTAAGTGTAACAAGGCTGTCTGATTTACAAAGAGCACATTTTGTTGGTTTCTGAGAGGGAGCTGTTTTAGAGCTTCCATGACCTTTTTCTCCACAGACAGAACAACAAATTTTGTTTATACATGCACTTGAAATATGTCTGTATGATTGACACATGTAGCATTGAAGGGGTAGAAACAAAAACTCTTGAATGGGGAATTCTTCAAAACCAATCACTAATGGGAACTTAATTACTTGTAATAAATCCTCTTTTGTTTCAAATTTCAGCCTGAAAGATCTGGTTGAGCCACTTTGCTTTGCTTCACTACAATTTGGCACAAGAGACTTGACATCATCAGATTTCAGATCATTTGGGACATGCTTAGTTATTGAGAAGGACTTTTAGCCTTAGCACTAATGGTACTTTTAGAGCTACAAAGTGCATTTTCTATTGCATGAGCATCATATTTGGATGCAGTGATGACTTTCCAGTCACCTTGGTTGCACTTTAGCTCAACAGTTTTGAGCTAATGTCAACCTCAAATTCTTGTTCTAGGAAGTCCTTCCTTGATTCTGGTTTGGCTAGGTCACTTGGTAGATTTTTGACAATCACATCATAGGATGGTTTGGAGATATATTTGGAAGGGATTTCAGCAGTTACAGGATTACTTTTTGAGAAGTTTAGTTCCATCAAATGTCTAATTTGTTACACATTTCTGTAACGTGTCCAAGTGCATATTACATAATTTGGTGGTACTTGAAGTGGCATCCTCCCCTCTTCCCTAGTGACCTCAGATGCTTACTTTTCTTCTGATATAGACTGGCTTATTTCCAAATAAGTCATACTAATGTATATAACCAATTATATGACATGACCAAACTCATGCACTATATTGTATGAATTCAGTTAGTCTCCTTAATAAACTTCAATATTAATTTGATTCCTTTACTAAAATATTTTGGGGATCTTTCACTGCTTAGTAAATTGTCTGGTTCAACTATTCTTCTTTCTTTCATAAACTTTCTTACTTGTTTTCTTTTTTCCTCTGTTCTAGAAGATTGATGTTTCACTGTCTCCTCTTCACCACAAAACAGATATACATTTTTCATTTTCATTGTAAAATTTAGCTCTATATGCAGGTGTTGCTAAATGTCCTGATCTTAGTATAATTCAAGATATTTGGCTATCTTTAAATGACTTTTCACTTAATGGCTTTATTATTTCATATATTTGATTTACAATCTTATAATTTCTCTAGCAACAGATTGGGATATATAAATGTTTTTAAATGCATCTAGGTAGTGTTGTAAATGGTTGAATTGGTCATGGTAAAATTGGGTATTTTATAATAATTTTACAGATGCCTGTAAATTTTGTATTTTACCTATTTTACTGCTATTTTACAGCACCTTGTAGTTTTCACTACACAAAATCTCCAAGAGACTGGAAGAAACAGGTTTTGATATGATATTTTTATTGAGTTTTACTTGATACGCAGCAGAGCACAAGAAAGCAACAGCATTTTTAATTGTGCTGATTAATTTTGTTGCAAGGTGTTTCTGATTGAGCAGTAAATTGGTATTTGACCAGCCCTTCTCTTGCAGTACATCACCTTATTTACATATGCTTAATCTATTTTAATGAATAGTTTATGTAATAAAGGTCTAGATTGGGGGATATTGAGAAGGAAACATGTAAAAAAAACAATTCTTACTTTGTAATATGCAGAATGATTGTAGCTAACACATTTTGCATGCACCATTGCTATAATTTACCCCCCCCCTCCTCCCTTATGCTCATAGATATAGTCCAAATTATATATCTGAGAGGCATTCTACCAATGCATCTCTCTGGTTTGAACCTATGCACCCATAAATTGAATCATCTGTAACAAAACAAGTGAAGTTTTGAAGGTTTTTTTTTTACAAAATAGTTGTCTGAAATTAGGCACTGTCAAAGCACTACAGTATTACCCTAGACACAAGATTACCAAAGGGATAAATTATAGGCTACTGTTAATTAAATTGATGGAACTCTAAAGAATGGGCATTATATTTTTTAAGCCCAGGGAAATAAAAATCATTAAAATTTTCATTAAATGCTGAAAAAATGATAGACTAAAAAAAAAATGCTCAACTGGTTTTGTACTTATAGGAAAACTCTAAAATTAGAGGGCAATTCTTTATCTAATAATAAGATACTCCTAGGGAGTACCTTATGCTATCCTATTTTAGGCTACTTACCACATTTTTATTTTACTGTCATTTCACAACACTACCTATGGCCACTTTTTGAGTCTCATTAAATTCTGTAGGTTTCCCTTGTTAACACTTTTTTATACACATAGGTCTAACTTACAGCATTAGCTTCTACTTGATATGAACAAATGTTTTACCCCATTAACTAAACCATACTCAATGTTTTAAAAACCAAACCAACAATCAAATTTAAATTGAACAGGAAGCTGATATTATATTCTCTCAATTCAAACATATTAAACCTCTGACAAACATAAAAAGGACAATCATACAGGACATGCTCATAGTTTTCTATACATCCACATTCACATGTTGGGCTATCAGTTTTGCCTATTCTATGCAAAACTTATTTTGGGTAAATTTTTTGCAGTTCATATTATTGACTTACAAATAAAGTGAACATTCTACTTTATGCCTTTTTATACTCTTTACAAATCTAATACTCATTTTTGCTGCAAATGAATTTTACCCCCACCCCTATATATAGGCTACCAATTCAGGATAAATATTTGCATATAAGGGGGGGGGGATGATAAAGCTGATTTTTGATGCAAATGAGAGGTAAGTTTAAAATTTACCCCCCCCCCCGTAATGTGCAAATATATAGGCCTACCCTGAACTGGTATGTATAGAGGTGGGGGTAAAATTCATTTGCAGCAAGAATGATTGTTATATTTGTCAAGAGCATAAAAAAAGGCATCAAGTGGAATGTTCACTTTATTTAAGTCAATAATACAAACAGCAAAAAATTTATCCAATTTTGAATTTACCTTAATTATATTTCAACCACTTTATATTACAGTAAAGACCTCTTTTTGGGAAAGACCATGGCTATTTTTCCAGAAAAATAGCCATGAGTTTTTGGACCACCCCTTTAACTACAGCATGAACCAATGTGAGGACAGTAACAAGAGCCTGCCTTCTTTGTCAAATTTTCACCAATGATTTGTCAGCATAAGCCTTGGTCTCCTCAAACGCACTATAACCAGCCGCTCCCGTACAGTCTTTCTAAGGCTCTATAAGGCTATAGTTAGACCCGTTTTGGATTTTGGTACGTGTCTCACCTCCCCTTCTTATAAGAATGACACCAGTCTAATCGAAGGAGTTCAGAGACGTGCCACGAAATGCATAGCTGGCCTACGAGATCTCCCATACAACAAGAGACTGGAACACATGCAGCTGCCAACACTTGTCTTCAGACGCCGCCGTGGTGATATGATGCTGACCTACAAGTATAACGCACAACCAAATAACCCCCTCTTTACCAAACATTCAAGTCAGCACCAGACAAGAGGACACTCACATAAGCTGTCAAAACGTTTTGTTAAAACATGAACGCGGCAACACTTCTTTTCCAAGTGTGTTGTCAACAATTGGAATAGCCTTCAAGCTGAAACGGCGACTGCACACCTATGGCTGTGTCCTTCAAGTCCAGACTTGACAAGGAATGGAATAACAAGCCATGGAAATATGAGTGGGACTGTCCATCCCACTCAACTACTGACTGATGCCAACTTTATCATAATGAGTGTCTTGCTAGTAGGCTGATGCCGCTTGTCATACCCAACCATCTCGCATACTCGATCCAAAGTTGCTGTTGAGCGGCGGTGTCAGCTCTATACCACTGAGAATGGTCTTTACGGGCCATACCTACCTCGTGGCCACCGCTACCGAGTGGGCTTAAATTGCATCTCTCCAGCAGACCTTTCCTATGGCGTGTCACTGGGCCCTAACACAGTGACGAATTTTTGCCATCATTTGACCCGGAGCACAACAGATCCAGTATGGACCTTAATTTGCTCCAAAGTGCGAATTAAGGTAATTAAGGTAATAAATTGAAAATGTGGTCTCATGCTTTGAAAAGCAATTGAAAAGAAAAATTATATTTAATATTTGTGATTTATAGAATAAATATCAAGCAATAAAAGTTACATTTCTAGAATCAGAAGAAAATCAGCTTTCTGTTAATATATGATAAAAACTGAAACACTAAAAGGATATAGGGTAAGAGACCTCTTTTTGGGAAAGACCATGGCTATTTTTCAAGAAAAATAGCCATGAGTTTTTGGACCACCCCTTTAACTACAGCATGAACCAATGTGAGGGCAGTAACAAGAGCCAGCCTTCTTGGTCAAATTTTCACCAATGATTTGTCAGCATAAATTGAAAATGTGGTCTCTGTTTGGAAAAGCAATTGTAAAGGAAAATTATATTTAATATTTGTGATTTATAGAATAAATATCAAGCAATAAAAGTTACATTTCCAGAATCAGAAGAAAATGAGCTTTCTGTTAATATATGAATAAAATTGAATCACTACCTTAAATTACCTTAAATCGCATTGTCCAGCAAAATAAGGAAAGATCCTGTAGAGTCGCTGGTCAGTGATGATGGGGAGTCACTGGTTTGGCAGCGTCCCACTCTGTTTTCCATGGTTTGGTGGACCAATTCTTATCAATGGTAATCTTGAATGCATTGACAGAGGGAGCGGTGACAGCTGCATTGGGAAGACTGTTCCAGGGGCCCACCACTCTATTGGAGAAGTAGTGGTTGCGGAGTCTGCTGTGAGCTCTCTTCCTGAGCAGCTTCTTACTATACCCTCTTGTCCTGAATGATTCGTCAAGTTGGAAAGGACTCTGAGAAGAGGAATCAGCATGCAGTAGCTTGTAAGCCATAATGACATTGCCCCTCTGTTGTCTGTAGACAAGTGTTGGGAGCTGTAGTTTGTTCAGGCAAGATGGATACTCAAGGTTCTTGCATCCATCAACAGCTTTGTTTAACCCGCCTTTGAACAGACTCTATTTTCTGTTGGATACATACATCAAAATATTTTGTTTAGTATCAAAGCAGTTTGTTTTAATATTGATAAGTTAGTAACTCTACTGATGATGATGACTGACTGTGTCATCAAAATATTTAGAGTCTTTGTTTTATATTTTTGTTTCACTGTCTAATAAAAGGACCTACCACTATTTGGAATTCTTATTGATTTTGTCATAGAAAAGGCAGTGTGGTCATGGAGAATAATAGTAATGTCACATATATGGGGATGACAGACCAACTTCAGAATCAGCAACATTTCACTTGCTATTTGAAGAATAAAATCATAAATTTAGCACCTCTAAATTCAGCATTATTTCATTTTTAATTAGAAGAATATTCAATGCAGTATTACAAGATTCAAGAACAGTTAGTGGACTTTCCATGTCAATGGACTGGTAACCTGCTTTGACCTGCAATTTTGAAGAAACTTGTACCACCTTTACTCAATGCAGTATTAAAAAATTCAAGAACAGTTAGTGAACTTTTTAAGTTAATGGACCGGTAACTTGCTTTGACCCAGAAGTGATTATTTTGTTTAGTATAAAAGCAGTTTCTTTTAATTTTGATAAGTTAGTAACTCTACTGATGATGATGACCAATTGCATCACTGAGATATTTAGAGTCTTTGTTTTATATTTTTGTTTCACTGTCTAATAAAAGGACCTATCCCTATTTGGAATTCTTATTGATTTTGTCAGGATAACTGGTATTTCCAAAAAGAGGTCCCTGTTGGTAATTCAATCAACTAATAATTCCAAGTGTTTGTTTTTGAATAATTTTAATAATAACCATGTTGATGTATACCTTAAGTTTTTAGCTATTCATTAATAGCCTATACCAAAACCTTCTCAATTCCTTTTTGGTAACAAGATGTGAGAGTTTTAGTTTTACATAATTTTGCTCAATTGGATACAGTTTTTTTTACCCTAATTACCATCACTGATGCAGAGATGCACTGATGCATCACTTTTGTTCCAAAGTGCAAATCAAGGTAGGCTAATTAATTAAGCTAATTACTCTAATTGTTCTAATCATTGATCATTTTTTGGCTGAAAAAAAAATTGTCTAGATCTTTGATTAACTGAGGGCTGATGAAGCTTATTTGAGTGATTTTGTTTTTGAATGACTAGCTTAGCTAAGTTTCTGGTAAAGTTCTACCAAATCATATTATTAAGTTAAGAATAAAGTGAATACACCATTTGATGCCTTTTTTATGCTGATTACAAATATAATAATCATTTTGGTAAAGTTCTATAAAATCATATCATTTAGGACTAAAGTGAATACACCATTTGATGCCTTTTTTTATGCTAATTAGGAATATTGAATGGTGTATTCATTTTTGTCCTAACTCATATGATTTCTTAGAACTTTACTATCATTTCTATTGGAAATTAATTTCAGCCCCCCCCCCTAACCTAACCCCCATCCCCATATTTGTAAATATATATCCTGAATTGACATATATAGGAGGGGGGGGGGGTCTAAAATTCATGTCCAATAGAAATAATTGTTATATTCGTAATCAGCATAAAAAAAGGCATTGAATGGTATGTTCACTTTGTTTGAAACTCAATAGTAATATGATCTGGTAAAAAATTTACCAAGTTTCTTTTGGTTAGAATTTGTCTTTGGGTAAGCATAATTCACTGATAGATTATCTTATGGCCTCAATGCTTAATTTAAGCCTAGATAGAATGATGACAAATGGAAAAACTAACCTCCAACAGTGGCTGATTTAGGCTTATTTTCAGCTAAATCTCTATCCTGTCCATCTTTGTGAAAAATATCTGGTTCACTAGCACTTTTCATTTGAAATAATCCTCAGCATTTGATTTTATTTCAAACTTGGCTATAATTAAGCACTTTGAGATTTTTGGCACTTGAATTTGTCTCAATAATAAAACTCTACAACTTCCTAGATTTGAATACTCCCAGATTACTAGGCTACTCTTTTCTTTTAAGATGCCATGATTGTGAAGAAAGTTTAATTCTAAATTTTAGGGCCTAGCTAAAATGAGCCAAATCGGAAATCACAAGTATTGCCGTGTACATTTTTAGAGAAAAGATTTTTAAATTCTGCCGTTAAAAGTTTCCTATCCCAAATTAAATAGGTCAAAATTCATTCGCTTTCTTTCAAGTAAATGGTTTATTTTGTTGCAAGAAAGTAGTTTGTAATTTGTTTTGTCATTTTGGGCACTTGGGGTACACTGAGCCCAAACCTCCATGCCTTCACTTGCAGGATACCCACAATATCAGACAACGGTATATCTACAACCATTGTCTTCTCTGTACTTTTCCAAAATAAATATAAGACACTAAACTATTTACTAATCAAACGCAAAGCTTCGAGAGAAGCGTCAAACAGCAGCCGTCTAAAGCCACTCTTGACGACTACACACTACAGACATCAATCTTCCGGCAGGAAGATTAGTAATTCCTCCAGAGTGAACTTAAGCGCAAATTGCTGTCGTTCAGCAAAATTAACCTGAAACTGTTAAGGAATAAGACTAGATTGTATTTTTGTTTGCTATGGGATAGTGTATAAAAACGTATATTGCTATCCTTTAAATGAGCCAAATCAAAATGGAAAGAACTACCATTTCCATTTTTGTAGAAAGCGTATCCTACAGTGTACAAACAAAAATTTTATCTTCTTCCGTTAAAGCTGAAAGTTTACTTGTTTTCTTAATTTCACAAGTAAGCGATTTGTCTCTTGGTTCACTGGACCAACAACCGGCTGAAAATTACTATGGCTCCGGTTTAAATCTTTATGTTCTTGCTATCTATTGCTATTATAGGTCGCTCTGAAGACTAAGTCATGTTGACAGAATCATTAACTAATATTATTACTAATA
This sequence comes from Artemia sp. Qi Xiang Cuo, assembly GCF_049724085.1. Lineage (NCBI taxonomy): Eukaryota > Metazoa > Arthropoda > Branchiopoda > Anostraca > Artemiidae > Artemia > Artemia sp. Qi Xiang Cuo. The sequence continues at coordinate 3,899,003 of NC_142804.1, forward strand.
CTAAATGTAAGTACAAATGAGAAATAAAAAAAGGATAAATTTATAATTTGTGCAGATTCCGAAACAATAATAAATTGAAGTTGAAAGTCTGTTAAAGTAGAATTAAAGTTGAATACATCAAGGTGATGTGACAGAACAAAGCCATTTATTTTACAAAACAGTTGCCACTACTACTATTAAAACTTACGGCAGCAATAAACCACTTGTGACCGAAGTAGCTATTTACGCTCTTCGTCTACCTCATACTGTTCAAAACTTCATTCTTGACCATTTTCAGGAAGTTTTAATTTCATTAGATTTTTATTGTGAACTTCTGACCTCATTCGGAGGTGTCCTAATTATCCTTTTTCACCAGATGAAGGATATAAAGTATATTCTTTGGAAATATTTCATCCTCCGTATTTAAAGTGCAGTTTAACATTTGTAACCTTTTTTTACTACAGCCCTGTAAATCGGAATTGAGTCACATGTTTTATGAAGGCTATTTTTGATATACAGTAGAAAATATGCCTCTCGAATTGCTAACGTTTTAGAACCATATTTGACGGCTTACAGTACCGTGACTTCCAACATTCTTGTATTAGTTCTCTGGCTAACCTTTCTAATATTCTGAAGTTTAGCTAAAAAACCTTTGATTAGCTTATTCTAGTCCTAGATCATCACTTCATTGACAATATTTGCTAATGATACTACCCAAATACACAAGGCAATCCACTTTATTGATTTATTTCGTTTCCTAACATCATCTCTTCAACCATATATATTTTCAGAGGCAACGCTGTAGCGTTGCCTATAATAACGGCTCCAATGTTTTATTATTTATTTATTATTATTATTTTTTCCCCAGAGGCACTTCACATGGAAGGGATCGTCGTAAAAACTTCAAAGGGTGCTCATTTGATTTGATATCGAGAGTTCTAGTTCCCCTTTTAATAGTCAAAAATGATTGGAGGGCAAATAAACTCCCCCACACCCATCATTCCCCCGAACGCATCCAATCAAAATTTTGAGATAGCTGTTTTGTTCAGCGTAGTTGATTTCCAGATAGAAAATATATTTTTGAGAAGGACATTCCCCCACAACCCTCAGGGCAAGGGTTTTAAGTTATGCCCAGGGGGTATATCACTAGTGTTATGCAAAAACCGTCTAAGTCACATGTTCCAAATTTTACAGGAGAGCGATTTTTCTGGTTGAAAGCGTCTACAGTGTACAAACAAAAATTTTATCTTCTTCCGTTAAAGCTGAAAGTTTACTTGTTTTCTTAATTTCACAAGTAAGCGATTTGTCTCTTGGTTCACTGGACCAACAACCGGCTGAAAACTACTATGGCTCCGGTTTAAATCTTTATGTTCTTGCTATCTATTGCTATTATAGGTCGCTCTGAAGACTAAGTCATGTTGACAGAATCATTAACTAATATTATTACTAATACTAAATGTAAGTACAAATGAGAAATAAAAAAAGGATAAATTTAAAATTTGTGCAGATTCCGAAACAATAATAAATTGAAGTTGAAAGTCTGTTAAAGTAGAATTAAAGTTGAATACATCAAGGTGATGTGACAGAACAAAGCCATTTATTTTACAAAACAGTTGCCACTACTACTATTAAAACTTACGGCAGCAATAAACCACTTGTGACCGAAGTAGCTATTTACGCTCTTCGTCTACCTCATACTGTTCAAAACTTCATTCTTGACCATTTTAAGGAAGTTTTAATTTCATTAGATTTTTCTTGTGAACTTCTGACCTCATTCGGAGGTGTCCTAATTATCCTTTTTCACCAGATGAAGGATATAAAGTATATTCTTTGGAAATATTTCATCCTCCGTACTTAAAGTGCAGCTTAACATTTGTAACCTTTTTTTACTACAGCCCTGTAAATCGGAATTGAATCACATGTTTTATGAAGGCTATTTTTGATATACAGTAGAAAATATGCCTCTCGAATTGCTAACGTTTTAGAACCATATTTGACGGCTTACAGTACCGTGACTTCCAACATTCTTGTATTAGTTCTCTGGCTAACCTTTCTAATATTCTGAAGTTTAGCTAAAAAACCTTTGATTAGCTTATTCTAGTCCTAGATCATCACTTCATTGACAATATTTGCTAATGATACTACCCAAATACACAAGGCAATCCACTTTATTGATTTATTTCGTTTCCTAACATCATCTCTTCAACCATATATATTTTCAGAGGCAACGCTGTAGCGTTGCGTATAATAACGGCTCCAATGTTTTATTATTTATTTATTATTATTATTTTTTCCCCAGAGGCACTTCACATGGAAGGGATCGTCCTAGAAACTTCAAAGGGTGCTCATTCGATTTGATATCGAGAGTTCTAGTTCCCCTTTTAATAGTCAAAAATGATTGGAGGGCAAATAAACTCCCCCACACCCATCATTCCCCCGAACGCATCCAATCAAAATTTTGAGATAGCTGTTTTGTTCAGCGTAGTTGATTTCCAGATAGAAAATATATTTTTGAGAAGGACATTCCCCCAAAACCCTCAGGGCAAGGGTTTTAAGTTATGCCCAGGGGGTATATCACTAGTGTTATGCAAAAACCGTCTAAGTCACATGTTCCAAATTTTACAGGAGAGCGATTTTTCTGGTTGAAAGCGTCTCCTGAATCTGATTATGAACGAAAACTGCTGGGGGAAAATGATATATGCGAAAAAACATCGAGGAATTGAAATTCGCCATTAGATTTCGCTAAAATGGAGTATATTTTGAGATAATAGACTTAATCGTTTTTTGCAAATTGGATTTTCTCAAAATCTTTCAAAAAAAAATTGCAAATTCAAGCTAAGTCAACTTAATTTATGTAACAAATGGTAAAAAAAATTGTAAAACATGAGAACATTAGCTCATTCTTCTTCATTTTCATTTTCGAGGTAGTCCACCGCTGTATTGCCATAAAGCAAATTTTTGTCGAAGGCATGATAGTCCTCAGGCACAAACGGTAAAAGTGACATCAAGTCTTCGTATTTCAATTTGGAAATCGTCTTCCCATTGGGATACTTTGTCTTCATACTTGCAAATGAGATTTTCTGGGATCCTCTCTTTAGTGACTAAATATAGCCGGACAATTCTTTTTTTCTCTTTTTTATCACAAACAATTTTCAATGTGTCCAAGGCAGAGCAATTTCTTCATAAAGTCCACTATTTAATGCCCCCCTCCGGCGCGGGGCCCGCTGCGGCGGGCCGGAAAGCGCCGCGGAGCCCGCTGCGGGCCGGGAAGCGCCACGGGGCCCGCTGCGGCGGGCCGGGGGTGGGGCGGGCCGGAGGGGGGCATTAAACAGTGGAATTTATGAAAAAATTGCTTTGCCATGTAAACATTGAAAATTGTTTGTGATAAAAAAGAGAAAAAAAGAATTGTCCGGTTATATTTAGTCACTCTGATACTTAGATTTTGTCAATTTTATCCGACATATCCGATAAAGGATGTTGTTAAAGCATTTATTCATTCTGAAATTTAGATTTTGTCAATTTTATTTAATGTATCTGACAAAGGATGTTGATAAAAAAAACTATTCACTCTGACACTTAGATTCTGTCAATTTTATCCAAAGTATATGACAAAAGATGTTGAAAGATAAAATTTATTTACTCTAGCACGTAGATTTTGTTAACTTTTTCCTATGTATCCCAGAAATTGACGTTGATATAGAATTTAATCACTCTTATACTTAGATTTTGGGTAATTGCTGAATTGTCTGTCTAGGAAGCGACTTCAATCGATAATGAATGTTAATAAAGAATTTGTTCAATATTTTTTTTCATATTTTCCTGAATTAAATTTATGTATTGTGTACCCAAGAGGTGAATTCAAGAAAAAGTTTGTTACTTACTTACTTACTTACTTACAGTTTTTTCATAATGACATAATGTTATATCCAACAACGGATGTTGATAAAGAATTTATTCATTCTGATACCTAGATTTTGTCAATGTTATCCCATGTACCTGAAAAATGGATTTTGATATAGAATTTTATCAATCTGATACTTAGATTTTATCAAGTTTATACAATATTTTATCCTGTGTGTCCGAAAAAAGGATGTTGATATGGAATTTAGTCACGCTGATACTTAGATTTTATCAATTTTATCCAATATATCCAATAAAAAATGTCATTAAAGCATTTATTCATTCTGAAATTTAGATTTTGTCAATTTTATTTGATGTATCTGGCAAAGGATGTTGATTAAAAAAAATTATTCCCACTGACACTTATATTTTTTCAATTTTGGCTTAAGTATTTAGAATAGAATATTGATAAAAAAAATGCTTTCAATCTGACACTTAGATTTTTCGAGCTTATTCCTGTGTATCTAATAATTGAATGTTAATTTAGATTTTCATCACGCTTATGCTTATATTTTTTGAGGTTTCTGCAATGACTGTCTAGGAAACAACTTCAATCGATAATGAATGTTAATAAAGAATTTGTTCAATTTTTTTTCATAGTTTCCTGAATAAAGTTTCTGCATTGTGTATCCAAGAGGTGAATTCAAGAAAGAATTTGTTACTTACTTACTTACTTACTTACTTACAATTTTTTCATAATGACATAATGACATATCTAACAATGGATGTTGATAAAGAATTTATTCATTCTGATACCTAGATTTTGTCAATGCTATCCCATGGGTCTGACAATAGATGTATGCAAATTCCTTTTCTTACATCTCCGATGTCTTAATAGACATTCTAAACGTTTGATATGCTAGTTTACACTAAAAATCATGAACACATAACAATGTAATATTGTTAATGAAATAATGCTATGTAGAATATTAATACAAAAATATATTATGATACATTATTAATATCAATGATTAACTTTGGACATTTTGAATCTGTTCCATAAAATAGTTCACCATGCTCTCTCTTGATATTGTAACTATTGTCTTCTCTTAGTTCTTAATCAGTAGAATAATTATTATTCCATTTTGAGTCATACACAATTTTTACTGGTGTCTCATCAACAGGCTCTATGTGCTTTTCGTTTTTGGTATTATTTGGTTCATTGACTGTTTGATCAATGGCAGTAACGTTTGCTGGTGCTTTGTTTTTCATCGATTCATCTTTATATTCCATAGTGATATTTTCTAACAATACCCTTTTTATTTTTCTGGCTATATGACTGTCTATAATCACATAATTTTTATACAGGTAACAGTTTCGGCACGTAGACAAGATATACTACTACTACTAACAACTCATCGCAGCACCAAGCCGCCTGAGGCCAACACAGTAGCAAGGAGTTGTCCTCTATCATCAACGATTATTTTTATGTTGGCATTCTCTTTGAGTGCAATCATCTCTGGAGATCTCAATCTTTCATAACCACCAACATAAGAGTTGAATTTTTTCGGTATTTCAAAGAAATTTAATTCCTTACTGTCATGACAATGCATGCATACATTTCAAATAGTGTTACCATTTGTACTTGTTTCATAGTTTAAATACTTTTTCTTCTCAGCATTCAATGCTACAATAACCTTGTTATGTGAACATACTTTATTAAAATGCTCCATCTTCACTTTTTTTTAAAGAAATGACTTATGTGTTTATCGTTCCACTGCGAAGAAACACTGATTTAATACATGCAATAGACTAGGTAGTGTCAATAACCGGACATAGAATACCAATGGGAAAGCCACACCATATCTCTGACCAATCATAGAGTACAATTGTTAGAGCCGTAAGCATATTTTGTCATTTTAAGATACGCACAAAAAAAAAAAATAAATAAAGTTGAATAATTTCGAAGTTTTACAAAAAAATAGTTTGTTTTTATGAAAAAAAATATTGAATTAGAACCATCAGTCCTCATCATTATGAGTATCCAAAACCGGACTTAAGTTTCACATTTGAACTAGAGAATTGTATTTTCCATAATTTTCTTACAAAAAAACTAGAGTTTACGGTCAAAAACCCTTATTAGCTAAGATTTTACGGAAATAGTTTTATTTTTCGATCCAAAAATAGACTTAAGTTTAACATTTTAACCAGAGAATTGTATTTACCATAATTTTCTTACAAAAAACTAGAGTTTACGGTCAAAAACCCTTATTAGCTCAGATTTTACAGAAATAGTTTATTTTTCGATCCATAACCGGACTTAAGTTTCACATTTAAACCAGAGAACTGTATTTTCCATAATTTTCTTAAAAAAACTAGAGTTTACGGTCAAAAACCCTTATTAGCTCAGATTTTACAGAAATAGTTTATTTTTCGATCCATAACTGGACTGAAGTTTCACCTATGAGCCAACGAATTGTATTTTCCATAATTTCCTTACAAAAAACTAGAGTTTACGGTCAAAAATCCTTATTAGCTTAGATTTTACGGGAATACTTTTATTTTTCGATCCAAAATGGACCTTAATTTCACATTTGAACCTGAGAATTGTATTTTCCATAATTTTCTTACAAAAAAACTAGAGTTTACGGTCAAAAACCCTAATTAGCTCAGATTTTATGGAAATAGTTTTATTTTTCGATCCAAAAATAGACTTATGTTTCACATTTGAACCAGAGAATTGTATTTTCCATAATTTTCTTACAAAAAACTAGAGTTTACGGTCAAAAACCCTTATTAGCTCAGATTTTAGAGAAATAGTTTATTTTTCGATCCATAACTGGACTTAAGTTTCACATTTGAACCAGAGAATTGTATTTTCCATATTTTTCTTACAAAAAACTAGAGTTTACGGTCAAAAACCCTTATTAGCTCATATTTTATAGAAATAGTTTATTTTTCGATCCATAACTGGACTTGAGTTTCACCTATGAGTTAACGAAATGTATTCTCCATAATTTTCTTATACAAAACTAGAGTTTACGGTCAAAAACCCTTATTAGCTCAGATTTTACGGAAATAGTTTTTTTTTATAGGTTTCAGACAACACATATCTACAAAAGACTAAGGAACATAGCTAATAAAAGCCGGAAATAGCAAATTAACCATCCCAAGTCATAAGTTTCAGACAACACACAGCTACGAAATACTAAGAAATCTGGCTAAGAAAAGTCGGAAATAGCAAATTACACTCCTCCAATCATAAGTTTCAGACAACACACACCTACGAAATACTAAGAAACCTTAGCTCAGAAAAGCCCGAAATAGTAATTTACATACCCCAAATCATAAGTTTCAGACAAAAAACATCTACGAAATACTAGGAGACCTAGCTCATAAAAGCCGGAATTAGCAAATTACACATCTCAAATCATAAGTTTCATAAAACACACACCTACGAAATACTAAGAAACCTAGCTCAGCAAAGTCAAAAATAGCAAATTACACACCTCAAATCATGAGTTTCAGACAACACACACCTACTAAATACTAAGAAACCTTAGCTCAGAAAAGCCCGAAATAGTAATTTACATACCCCAAATCATAAGTTTCAGACAACACACACCTACGAAATACTAGGAGACCTAGCTCATAAAAGCCGGAAATAGCAAATTACACATCTCAAATCATAAGTTTCATAAAACACACACCTACGAAATACTAAGAAACCTAGCTCAGCAAAGTCAAAAATAGCAAACTACACATCCCAAATCATAAATTTCAGACAACACACACCTATGAAAGGCTAAGAAATCAAACTCAGCCAAGTCAAAAATAGCAAACTACACATTCCAAATCATAAGTTTCAGACAACACACACCAACGAAAGACTAAGAAATCTAGCTCAGAAAAGCCCAAAATAGTAATTTACATACCCCAAATCATAAGTTTCAAACAACACACACCTACGAAATAATAGGAGACCTAGCTCATAAAAGTCAGAAATAACAAACTACTCACCCCAAATTGTAGGTTTCAGACAACACACACCTATGAGAGACTAAGAAACCTAGCTCTGAAAAGCCAGAAATAGCAAACTACCCACCCCAAATTGTAGGTTTCAGCCAACACACACCAACAAAAGACTAAAAGACATAGCTCAGAAAAGTCCAAGATAGTAAATCAACCCATCCCCCCCCCCCAAAAAAAAAAACACTTTTCAGCCATTTCTAGTGAAAATTTTTATTTCAACTCATTCATTCGGGTTTTTTCGCAAGCAATTCGGCTCACAGTATAGTACTATAAGTACTCTAAGATACCCCCCTGCCATCACCCAACCACTTGTGTATTATACAGAACACATCGAAGAAGTAAAGCTATCCGTTATTAAAATTCTTTTCTTGCCATCTACATCTCTCTTAGTAACATCTTTTTAGTATACTATGACGTTAGACCCTATTTTAAAATGACAACACTGTTCAAACACCACTTGTGTATTATACAGAACATATCGGTGAGATAAAGCTAGGTCAACTCATAATGTTATTCTATGACCGTTAACCATTTTCATAGATTGATGTTGTCTCAAATTTATAATAAATTACCTGAGTTAACAAGCCCTTTGGGGTTACCTTAACTGCTAATCAGTTTAACTCTTTTTTTTCTCCACCTTCACACTATCCAATTCGCAAATGTTATCCAGCTCTGTTTTTCTCCATATTATTCAAATAAGATCATTCGTACAGTCCAATTCGCAAATGCTAAACCCCCCTTTTTTTCTCCACCTTCATACGATCCAATTCGCAAATGCTGAACCCTTTTTTAGAGCTATGATCGCAATGAATGGTACTTGTTATCAGAAAAAACTTCAATTGCCAAAAAAAGATAAAAAAATAAAACACGCCATGCTGAATATGCTGCAAAAACCCATCCACTTTTTAAAATGTCCACGTGTCACTGTAGTGCATATTCCTGTGCAATTCCATGTATGGTTGATATCAATAGCAAAAAAAAAGTCTGGTTGAAAACATGGAGCTGAAACAAACTTGTGTGGGGAATCCCCGTTCGTACTGCTAGCTTGTTTTTTAAATGTACACGTGAAGCTACGCTGCATATTCTTGTGAAATTCCTTGTGCAGTTGATATCAATAGCAAAAAAAAAAACAAAACAGTATGATTGTCTTATACAACTTTGACTATACTCTCAAAAAATGTTGGACCAATTTATAGCTTTGCCAGCTTTTTTTAAAAATGTGCACGTGAAGCTACGCTGCATATTCTTGTGCAATTGATATCAATAACAAAAAGCCAGTCTGGTTGTCTTATACAACCTTGACTATAGTCTCAAAACGTGTTTGACCACTTTATAGGTAAAGGTTTGCCAGCTTTTTTAAAATGTCCATGTCAAACTGTAGTGTCTTAGGCGTGGGTTTTCTTGTCCCGTTTCTTGTCCCGTTCTAATCTTATACAACCTTAATACTACTGTAGGTGTTTCAAGCTCCTATCTGCAAAAATGTGGAATCTTGTATATTTTTTTTTTTTGCCAGAAGAAACATCACGGGTGCGTGTTTATTTGTTTTCTATTTTTCCCGTGGGTGATTGTATCGATCCAGTAGTCCTAGAATATCGTGAGAGGGCTCTTTCGAACGAAAATTAAAAATTCTAGTGCCCTCTTGAAGTGACCAAGAAAATTTGAGGGCACCTTGCCCCCTCCCACAATCATTTTTTCTCGAAGTCACCCAATCAAAATTTTGAGATAGCTATTTCGTTCAGCATAGTAAAAAATTTAATAAATATGTCTTTGAGGATGACTTAATTCCCCACAGTTCTGGGGGGAAGGGCTGCAAGTTATGAACTTTTCTCATTGTTTACATATAATATCGGTTATTGGGAAGTATACAGACGTTTTCAGGAGTTTTTTTTTTGGAGGGGGGGGGTTAGGGGAGAGGTGGGGGGGTAGAAGGTGGGGGTTACGCCGGAGAATCTTTCCATGGAGGATGTTTCCTTGGGGGAAGGGAAATTTCCATGAAGGGGTTGCCGGATTTCCCAGCATTATTTAAAAAGCGATCAGAAATTAAATAGTATATAATATTATACAAAAATAAAGTTTTGTTTTGTTATACAAAAATGAAAATAAAATTTTGATTTTTTTTAGGATCAATATTTTGTGATGGAGGCACAAGTCCGCATATAAGGATTGAAGTCATAATATTTGTGGATTTACTCCATTTTCTTTTTTAGATCTAAAATTTTCTAATTGGGGTTCTGGATTTAATCTTCGTATATCTATTAGTGGCTTTCAGAGACTTAGTTGGGAAATTATGTGGGATTTTTCTTCATAATTGGGGTCCAAGACGTGTTTGTTGATATGAGTTCCTTTGTTATGACTTTGTATTTTCTTTGTTAAAGGTTGAATTTTCTGTAACTTGGATGTTTTTTTCAGTAATATTACTTTTTGTAGACCAATAAGCACTTTTTTCAAATTTCTGTTTGTAGTTAGATATCTAGAGCACATTTTTTTGGGGGGGGGGGATGAGAATTTGTATGTATTGGGTTTAGTCATTTGTGTTGGATTGAGCTATACGTGTCAAGATAAAGTTTTTGTATAAAGGTGTTATGTCTTACGCTAATATTAATTTTTTCTTATTTTAACGTCATTGGTTTAGTGTTAGAATTAAATTTGGGTCCTTGGGCTAATAATTTGGAATGTGGTGCTTTTATTCTAATTTTTGTATATATATATAGTCTCTGCTCTTGAACATCTTAGGGTAAAGCTTTTGTGTTTTAACTTCAAGAATTAGTACATGAGGTTCAAGCTGTTTTTTTGGGTTGATCTCTGTTAATACAGACTTTAACCTTTTTTAACAACCTCTTTAACCTCTTTTTTTTACAACATTTTAAACCTCCATCAGTGATTCAGTGAACACGCTCCATCAGTGAAAACGCTCCCTGTGTCTGCACGAAGCTGCCACTCGTTTGGTATGTTCAAAAATTGTGTTAGGGATTTTCTAGCTAGTAATTAATTTTTTTTTTTAAGTATTTGTTTCATTTTTGTTTCTCCCCTGTTTTTTCCTGGACATAGATCCTTACGGGGGAGTTTATATTGAAGTTTATTTTGTTGAGTTTATTGATTGATTAAAATTGATTAATTGATTGATTGATCAAGTTTAAACTTACCCATGAAAAGTTTTGGACCTGAACGAATTTGCCTTATTTTCGGCAAAAGGGGGAGACACCCCCTGAAAGTAATAGAATCTTAATGAAAATGAAACCATGAGATTAAGAGTAACAGAAAACCCGACTGTAGATATTTCAAGCTCCTATCTGCAAAGATGTGGAATTTTGTATTTTTTGCCAGAAGAAAGATCACGGATGCGTGTTTATTTGTTTATATAATCTCTTTTTTTTGTTTATATAATTTGTTTATATATATAATCTCTGCTCTATAATATCTTAGAGTAAAGCTTTAGTGTTTTAAATTTTTGTTTTAGTAAACAAGGGTCAATCCGTTTTTTTTTGGTTAATCTCTTTTAATACATACTTTAACGTTTTTTTTACAACGTCTTTAACATCTTTTTTTACAACCCCTTCATCCTCCAGAATTTAACTTCTTTTTAAGAATATGAAAATGCAATAGATTTTAATACGTATGAATAAATACATCTTAAAAGGAATGAGAATTAAATTTAATAAGAAAATCAAGCTCGAAACGAAAAGAAATCACTACAAGCAAGATCTTTCAATTTTCTATCAATTGAGACCCTTTTCAAAATTATACGACGACCCCTTCTATATGAATTGCCTCTGGGAGAAAAAATAAATAATAAAACATTGGAGCCGTATGGCCTATATGCCTCTGATTTTAGCTGTTTTCTCTCGCGCTTCAGTCAATGTTTAAGGGGTCAAACTTTTGCATTGTGTTGGGTTATTTACGTTAGATTTCATGGTTTTGTGTATGAGGCTCGAGTTTATATTTGGTGTTTTAAATATTGTGTTTGGGTTAATGGTTTCAAATTTAGGTTCGTCTTTAATTTCTAGTATTTATGGTTTGCGTTTTTTTTATACGTTTTTTCTTTAATTTGGGGGGGGGGCGTCCAGATGATGTCTCCCCCCACTAGGTGAAAAGACAAAGTCGATGAACTCCTCATCCAAACCCACATCCCGGTGGAAGAAGCTGCGAACCTGGCAAGCGATAGGGCAACCTGGAGGCGCCGGGTATCATCGTTCACTACGCCGAACCCTCCGCAGGAGTCTTAAGTCAAGCAAGGCAAGTCTCTTTTTTTTGAAAGTGATTATTTATTGTCTAGTTTAGTTGTTGCCTAGTTGCCCTCCAATCTCTTTGGGCGCTTAAAAGAGGCACTAGAATTCTTGAATTAACCAACTCGCAATATTCTAGGACTACTTGATCGATACGATTAACCCTGAAAAAAAAAACAACAAAAACAAAACAAACAAATAAACACACATCCGTGATGTTTCTCCTGGCAAAAATAAAAATTCCATATTTTCAAACAGTTTGTGGTGACAAACTGTAAGTAAGGAGCGACCCGGCTCAATATTAACCGAAACTCTAAAAAACAGAATTTTAGTACCAGTAGAAACATCAAAAGAATCGGATCTTAATGCTGATTTCAAATAAATAAGTTTTATCATTTTGATTCTTAGGCATCTTGCTTGACGAAAATCTTTCCTTCAAGCATCACATTGACCCTAATAAAATGAAAGTCTCCAGGAGTCTTGGAATCCTTAGAAAGCTTAAGCACGTATTTCCAGGGTCGATTCTTAGAATCTTGTTCTACAGCCTAGTTCAGTCTTATGTTTCATATTATTCTGTTATTTGGATGTCAACTTTTCCCCTGTCTCTGATGCCACTTTCAAAACTGTATGATAAAGCAAGGACTCTTATTAAGGAAACTAACCTTCACTTAAACCGTTGCTTGATTTGAAATCTCTCTATTTTCTTTCTTGTTCTTCTTTCATCTTTTTACAGTTGCACGGCCATCTTCCTGCTGCTCTACGTAATAATATATCTTTTGTTTCTGATCAATCGACCTATCATCTAAGTCTTCCTGCAATCTACAAATTCTTCATGCTTCATTAGTGAGGTTGGATTTCAACCCTCTGACAACTTGCAAAAGGATTTGAAACACGCTCCCTGTGTCTGCACGAAGCTGCCACTCGTTTGGTATGTTCAAAAATTGTGTTAAGGATTTTCTAGCTAGTAATTAAGTTTTTTTTTATGTTGATCTTATGATTTTTCTATCTTATAATTTCTCTTGCGTTGAGTCTTTTAAAGTCTGAATGTATGATGTTGAAAATGTCTTTGTGTTGTAAGTGTTTATTTCCTTTTTGTTGCTCCCCTGTTATCTTCCTGGCCATATATCCTTACAGAGGAGTTTATATTGAAGTGTATTTTGTTGAGTTTATTGATTGAATAAAATTGATTGATTGATTGATTGATTGATCAAGTTTAGTCTTACCCATCAACTGTTTTGGACCTGAAAAAATTTTCCTTGTTTTCAAAAAAATGGGGAGACACCTCCTGAAAGTAATAGAATCTTAATGAAAATGAAACCATGATATCAAGCGTAACAGAAAACCCTACGTAGATGTTTGAAGCTCCTATCTGCAAAAATGTGGAAGTTTGTATTTTTTGCCAGAAGAAAGATCATGCATGCGTGTTTATTTGTTTATTTTTTTTCCAGGGGTAATTGTATCGATCCAGTAGTCCTGGAATATCGTGAGAGGGCTCATTCGAACGGAAATTAAAAGTTCTAGTGCCCTTTTTAAGTGACCCAAAAATTGGAGGTCAACTTGGCCCCCTCCCAAACTCATTTTTCCCGAAGTCACCCAATCAAAATTTTCAGATAGCTATTTTGTTCAGAATAGTCGAAAATATAATAAATATGTCTTAAAGGATGATTTAATTCCCAACAGTGCCCGGGGAAAGGGCTGAAAGTTATGAACTTTGCCCATTGTTTACATACAGTATCGGTTACTGGGAAGTATACAGACGTTTCCAGGAGGGATTTTTCTTGGGTGGGGGGGGGGGGGTAGGAGGAGGGGGTTACGTGTGAGAACCTTTTTATGGACAATGTTTCCTTGGGGGAAGGGACATTTATATGAAGGGGGTGTCTGATTTCCCAGCATTATTTAAAAACGATCAGAAATTAAATAAAATACAAGTTTTTTCTACTGAAAGTGAGGAGCAGCATTAAAATTTAAAACGAACACAAATTATTAAGTATATGAGGGGGTTCATCCCCTAGTCAACACCTCGCTCTTTACGCAATTTTTTTTGTACTTTCAAAAAGCTATCTAGTCTAATTAAACAGCCTTTGTGATTCAGGGATTTGTGATTCGAACAAAATTCAATCTTTAACGTAAAGAGTGAGATTTTGACTAAGGAGCGAACCTCCTCATATAAATAATGATCTCTCTTCTTTTAAGTTTTAATGTTGCTCCCTAATTAAAGTTGAAAAACTTGTTTTTTATTTAGTTGCAGATAAAAGCTTGAGACCTCTACAATGAGGTTCTTTGATGCGCTGAATCTGCCGGTTTGATTTTCATTAATATTCTTTGACTTTTAGGGGGTGTTTCTCCCTTTTTTTCAAAAATAGGGTAAATTTTGATGGGCAAGACTAGATGTAACAAAACTTATATATTTGAAATCAGCATAAAACTCAGCATCAGAGTGAAGTTGTTTTTTTTGGGGTGGGGGGGGATGACAATTTGTATGTATTGGCTTGAGTCATTTGTGTTGGATTGAACTATAAGTGTCAAGATAAAGTTTTTGTGTAAGGGTGTTACGTCTTATGCTAATATTAATTTTTTATTATTTTAACATCTTAGGTTTAGTGTTAGAATTAATATTTTCATAGAATTAGTATTTTCTTACAACTCCACCTATTTGGGGTTTCATATAGGTATATATAGTTTCTGCTCTTTAATAGTTTAAGGGTAAAGCATTTGCGCTTTAATTTGAATAATTAGTGAACAAGGTTCAAGATGTTTTTATTGGTTTATATATTTTAATAAAGACTTTAACCTTTTTTAACAACATCTTCAACCTAGTTTTACAATCTCTTTAATCTCCAGACTTTAACCTCTTTTAAAACAAACAAACATACAATAAATAAATTTTAAAACGAATGAAACTTAAAGTGAATATGCAAATCAAGCTTGAAACGAACAAAATCAGTACAAACAAAAACTTTCATTTTCCAATCGAATGAGACCCCTTTGAAGTTTTTACGACGACCCCTTCCATAGGAAATGGCTCTGGGAGAAAAAATAAATAATAAAATATTGGAGCCGTATGGCCTTTACTATAGGCAACGCTATAGCGTTGCCTCTGTATTTAGCTGTTTTCTCTCGCGCTTCAGTCAACGTTTAAGGGGTCAAACTTTTGTATTGTATTGGATTAGTTACGTTAGGTTTCACGTTTTTGTGCGCAAGGATTGAGTTTATATTTGATGTTTTAAATTCTGTGTGCGGGTTTATGGTTTCAAATGAGGGTTCGTCTTTAACTTCTAGTATTTATGGTTTGCCTTTATTTATACGTTTTTTCTTTTTTTGTGGGGGAGGCGTCCAGAAATAGCATGCTATCACTAGATGAAAATAAAAATTTAATGAGCTCATCATCTAAGGCTATGTCTTTAACGATGAATCTGCAAGCCGATTAATCGATTTGGCAGCATGAAAATACCAGGTATATTCATTCACAATGCAGAGCCCTTTAAAGGATCCTTAAATAAAATACGGCAAGTCTTTTTTTTGGTGAAAGTAATCTTTTTTTGCCTAGCTTAGTTGTGGCCTATTTGCCCTCCAATCTCTTTGGTCGCTTAAGAGAAGCAGTAGAATTCTTGAATGACCCTCTCACAATATTCTAGGACTACTTGATTGATACGATCAACCCTGAAAAAAAAAACTAAACAAACAAATAAACAAACATGCGTGATCTTTTTCCTGGCAAAAAAAAGTCATATTTTCAAACAGTTCGTGGTAAAAAAGTGTAAGGAAGGAGCGACCCCACTCCATAGTAACCGAGACTGTAAAAAACGGAATTTTTAATACCAACTGATACATAAAAAGAATCGGATCTTTATGCTGATTTTAAATATATAAGTTTCATCAAGTTTAGTCTTACCCATCAACTGTTTTGGACCGGAAAAAATTTGCCTTATTTTCGAAAAAAGGGAGAGACACCCCCTGAAAGTAATAGAATCTTAATGAAAATCAAACCATGGGATTAAGCGTAACAGAAAACCCTATTGTAGATGTTTCAAGTTCCTATCTGCAAAATTGTGGAATTTTGCATTTTTTTTTTGCCAGAAGAAAGATCACGGATGCGTGTTTATTTGTTTTTTCTTTTTCCATGGGTCATCGTATCGATCCAATAGTCCTAGAATATCGTGAGAGGGCTCTTTCGAAAGAAAATTAAAAGTTCTAGTGCCCTTTTTAAGTGACCAAGAAATTTGGAGGGCAACTTGGCCCCCTCCCACACTCATTTTTTCCCGATGTCACCTAATCAAAATTTTGGGATAGCTATTTTGGTCAGCACAGTCGAAAAGTTAATAAATATGACTTTGAGGATGACTTAATTCCCCACAGTTCTCGGGGGAAGGGCTGCAAGTTATGAACTTTGTCCATTGTTTACATATAATATCGGTTATTGGGACGCATACAGAAGTTTTCAGGAGGGATTCTATCTGTGGGGAGGGGGATGGAGTAGGAGGAGGGGGTTACGTGGGAGAATCGGTCCATGGAGGATTTTTCCTTGGGGGAGGGGATTTTTCTATTAAGGGGATTCCAAATTTCCCAGCATTGTTTAAAAAGAGATCAGAAATTAAACAGCAAATTGTATAATACTATAGGTAACGCTACAGCGTTGCCTTTAGTATTTTAAAAAAATTAAATTTTGTTTTGTTATACAAAAACAAAAAAATTTTTTTTTTTAAGGATTAATATTTTGTGCTGGAGGCACAAGTGCGCATAAAAGGATTGAAGTCATAATATTTGGGGATTTACTCCATTTTCTTTTTTAGATCCAAAATTTTCTAATTGGGGTTCTGGATTTAATCTTCGTATATCGGTTAGTGGCTTTATGAGAATTAATTGGGAAATTATGTGGGATTTATCTTCATAATTGGGGTCCAAGATGTGTTTGTTGATATAAGTTCCTCTGTTATGACTTTGCATTTTCTTTGTTAAAGGTTGAATTTTCTTTAAATTGGGTTTTTTTTTCAGTTTTCTTACTTTTTGTAGACCAATAAGCACTTTTTTAAAATTTCTGTTTGTAGTTAGGTATCTAGAAAAGGGTTTTCTTTTTGGGGGAAGGATGAGAATTTGTATGTATTGTCTGTAGTCATTTCTGTTGGATTGAACTATACGTCTCAAGATATAGTTTTTGTATAAGGGTATTATGTCTTACGCTAATATAAATTTTTTCTTATTTTAACGTCTTAGGTTTAGTGTTAGAATTAAATTTGGGTCCTTGGGCTAATAATTTGGAATGTGGTGCTTTTATTCTATAATGTGTGGTATTTTCATATATATGTCTTTCTGTTTGGGGTTTAATTATATATATATATATATATATATATATATATATATATATATATATATATATATATATATATATATATATGTATATATATAGTCTCTTCTCTGTAATATCTTAGAGTAAAGCTTTTGTGTTTTAGCTTCAAGAATTAGTACACGAGGTTCAAGCTGTTTAAAATCAAACAGTTCGTGGTAACGAACTGTAAGTAAGGAGCGAGCCGGCTCAATGGTAACCGAAACTCTAGAAAACGGGTTTTTGATACCAATAGATATATCGAGAGAATCAGATTTTAATGCTGACTTCAAATATATAATTTTCATTAAGTTTAGTGCTACCCATCAAAAGTTACGCGCCTGAGAAAATTTGGCTGATTTTCAAAAAAAGGGGGAAAGACCCCCTAAAAGTTATAGAACCTTAATGAAAATCACACCATCTTATTCAGCGTATCAGAGAACCCTACTGTAGAGTTTTCAAGCTCCTATCTACAAAAATGTGGAATTTTATATTTTTTGCCAGAAGAAAGATCACGGATGCGTGTTTATTTATTGTTTTTTTTTTGTTTTTTTTCCCAGGGTTGATCGTATCGACCCAGTGGTCCTAGAATATCGTGCGAGGGCTCATTCGAACGGAAATTAAAAGTTCTAGTGCCCTTTTTAAGTGACCAAAAAAAATGAAGGGCAACTAGGCGCCCTCCCACGCTTATTTTTTTCCCAAAGTCACCCGATCAAAATTTTAAGATAGCCATTTTGTTCAGCATGGTCAAAAATATGATAAATATGTCTTTTAGGATGACTTAATCCCCCGAAGCTCCCAGAGGGAGGGCTAAAAGTTATGAACTTTACCCAATGTTAACATATAGTATTGGTTATTGGAAAGTATACAGAAGTTTTCAGGAGGTTTTTTTTCTGGTAGTGGGAGGGAAGGGTGGGTCGGTGGTTATGTTGGAGGATCTGTTCATGATGGAATTTTTCATGGGGGAAGGGAAATTGCCATGAAGGGGGCGCCGGACTTGCCAGCATTATTTATTGGTTATTGGGAAGTATACAACCATTTTCAGGAAGGATTTTTTCTGGGGGGGGGGGGGGCTAGAGGAGGGGGTTACTCTGGAGAATATTTCCGTGGAGGATGTTTCTTTGGGGTAAGAGACACTTCTATGACGGGGGCGCCGGATTTCCAAGCATTAGAAATTAAATCGATCATTAGACGATCAGAAATTAAATAAAAAAAACAAGTTTTTTCAACTGAAATGTAAGAAGGAACATTAGAACTTAAAACGAACAGAAATTATAACGTATGTGAGGGGGTTCTCCCCCAAGTCATTACAACACTCTTTACGCTACAGTTTTTTTTAGTGCTTTCAAAAGAGTTATCTATTATAATTAAACGGCCTGTATGATTCAGGGGTTTTTTAATCAAATTTTTTTTTAACTTTTAACGTAAAGAGCGTGGTATTGACTAAGGGGAGAACCCCTTCATATACGTAATAACATATACGTAATAAAAAAACAATAAAAAAACAAGCGATACGGCTCAATAGTAATCGAAACTTTTAAAAACGGAATTTTGATGTCAATAAATGTATCAAAAGAATGTGTTTATAATGCTGATCCTAAATATATAAATTTTAGTAAGTTTAGTATTACTCATCAAAGGCTACAGGCCTGAGAAAATTTACTCGATTTTTTAAAGAGGGGGAAACATCCCCTACAAGTGAAAGAATTTTAATGAAAATCACACCGTCAGAATTCAGCGTATCAGAAAACCCTATTACATAGGTTTCAAGCTCATATCCGCAAAAATCTGCAACTTTGTATTTTTTGCCAGAAGAAAAATATACGAATATAGAAGTTAGTTGCGTAAGTTAATTTGTAAAGACATCCATTTAGCAAAAGAAAATTAAAATTTTTATACAAATAAAAGCTGCATTAACTAAAAAAATATCAGAAATTAAATAAAAAAAAAACAAGTTTTTTTAACTGAAAGTAAGGAGTGATATTAAAACTTAAAACGAACAGAAATTATTCCGTATATGAAAGGGGCTCTCCCCTCCTCAACGCTTCGCTCTTTACGCTAAAGTTTGACTCTGTCTCCCAACTTTATTTTTTAAAACAATAAAAAACTTTAGCGTAAGGAGCGAGGCGTTGAGGATGGGACAGCCCCTTTCATATACGGAATAATTTCTGTTTGTTTTAAGTTTTAATGTCGCTCCTTACTTTCAGTTTAAAAAACTTGTTTTTTTATTTAATCACTAAAAAGAAATCACAAAAATCAATGTAGGATTCTAGTCTTTTTTTGTTTTAGCTGTTTTCTCTCGCCCTTCAGTCAATGTTTAAGGGGTCAAAGTTTTGTATTGTATTGGGTTATTTACGTTAGGTTTCGTGGTTTTGTGTGTGAGGATCGAGTTTATATTTGATGTTTTAAATATTGTGTGTGGGTTTATGGTTTCAAATTAAAGTTCGTCTTTAATTTCTAGTATTTATGGTTGCGTTTTTTTTATACGTTTTTTCTTTTTTTGTGGGGAAGAAGTCCAGAGGATACCTCCCCCCACTAGATGAAAAGACAAAGTTGATGAAATCCTCATCCAAGGCCACATCCCGGTGGAAGAAGCTGCGAGCCTGGCGAGCGATATGGCAACCTGGAGGCGCCTTGTCTCATCATTCACTACGCCAAACTCTTGGCAGGAGTCTTAATTCAAGTAAGGCGAGTCTTTTTTTGGTGAAAGTGATAATTTGTTGTCTAGCTTATATGTTACCTATGTGCCCTCCAATCTCTTTGGTCGCTTAAAAGATTATATATAATTCTTGAATGAGCCCTCTAACAATATTCTTCGGCTACTTGATCGATACGATCAACCCTGAAAAAAAAAACAACAAAAAAAAACTAAACAAACAACCAAACACACCTCCGTGATCTTTCTCCTGGCAAAAATAAAAATTCCATATTTTCAAACAGTTCATGGCAACAAACAGTAAGTAAGGAGCAATCCCGCTCAATAGTAGCGCCCTTTTTAATTGACCAAAAAAAATGGAGGGCAACTTGGCCCCCTACCACAATCATTTTTTCCCGAAGTCACCCAATCAAAATTATGAGATAGCTATTTCGTTCAGCATAGTCGAAAATTGAATAAATATGTCTTTGAGGATGAATTGATTCCCCACAGTTCTCGGGGGAAGGGCTGCAAGTTATGAACTTTGCCCATTGTTTACATATAATATCGGTTATTGGGAAGTATTCAGACGTTTTCAGGAGGGATTCTTTCTGTGGGGGGGGGGGGTAGGAGGAGGGGGTTACGTGGGAGAATCTTTCCATGGAGGATGTTTCCTTGGGGGAAGGGACTTTTCAATTAAGGGGCGGCCGAATTTCCCAGCATTGTTTAAAAAGCGATCCGAAATTAAATAGCATATAGTATAATACTAAAGGCAACGCTATAGCGTTGCCTTTAGTATTATACAAAAATAAAATTTTGTTTTGTTATGCAAAAACAAAAATAATTTTTTTTTAGGATCAATATTTTGTGCTGGAGGCAAAAGTGTGCAAGTAAGAATTGAAATCATAATATTTGGGGACTTACTCCATTTTCTTTTTTAGATCTAAAATTTTCTAATTGGGGCTCTGGATTTAATCTTCGTATATCTGTTAGTGGCTTTCGGAGACTTATTTGGGGTATTATGTGGGATTTATCTTCATAATTGGGGTCCCAGATGTGCTTGTTCATATGAGTTCCTCTGTTATGACATTGCATTTTCTTTGTTAAAGGTTTGAATTTTCTGTAACTTGGGTGTTTTTTTCAGTTTTCTTACTTTTTGTAGACCAATAAGCACTTTTTTCAAACTTCTGTTTATAGTTAGGTATCTAGTGTACAGTTTTTTTTTTGGGGGGGGGGGTGACAATTTGTAAGTGTTTCCTGTAATTATTTGTGTTTGATTTAACAATACGTGTAAAGATAAAGTTTTTGTTTAAGGGTGTTAGTTCTTATGCTAATATTAATTTTACTTATTTTAATGTCTTAGGTTTAGTGTTAGAAATAAATTTGGGTCTTTGGGCTAATAATTTGGAATGTGGTGCTTTTATTCTATAATATGTGGTATTTGCATATATATCTTTCTGTTTGGGTTTTAATTTTTGTCAATCTCTTTTAATACAGACTTTAACCTTTTTTAAAAATCTGTTTAACCTCTTTTTTTACAACCTCTTTCACCTCCAGACTTTAACCTCTTTAAATACAAACAAACACACAATAGATATTAATTCGTATGAATAAATAAATTTTAAAATGAATGAAACTTAAATTAAATATGCAAATTAAGCTTATATATATATTTATATATATATATATATATATATATATATATATATATATATATATATATATATATATATATATATATATATATATAGACTCTGCTATATAATATCTTAGAGCAGACCATTTGTGTTTTAATTTCAAGAATTAGTAAACGAGGTTCAAGCTGTTTTTTTTGGGTTGGTCACTTCTAATACTGACTTTAACCTTTTTTTACAACATCTTTAACCTTTTTTTTTACAACCTGTTTCACCTCCAGACTTTAACCCCTATTAATACAAATAAACATACAATAGATATTATTTCGTATGAATAAATAAATTTTAAAATGAATGAAACTTAAATTGAATATACAAATCAAGCTTGAAACGAACAAAAATAATTAAAAAGAAATGACAAAAATCAATATAGGATTCTAGTCTTTTTTTGTTTTAGCTGTTTTCTCTCGCCCTTCAGTCAATGTTTAAGAGGTCAAAGTTTTGTATTGTATTGGGTTATTTACGTTAGGTTTCATGTTTTTGTTTGTGAGGCTCGAGTTTATATTTTATGTTTTAAATTCTGCGTGTGGGTTTATGGTTTCAAATTTAGGTTCGTCTTTAACCTCTAGTATTTATGGTTTGCGTTTGTTTTACGTTTTTTCTTTTTTTGTGGGGGAGGAGTCCAGAGGATGCCTCCCCCCATTAGATGAAAAGACAAAATCGATGAAACCGTCACCCAAGGCCACATCCCGGTGGAAGAAGCTGTGAGCCTGGCAAGCGATATGGCAACCTGGAGGCGCCTGGTATCATCGTTCACTACGCCGAACCCTTGGCAGGAGTCTTAAGTCAAGTAAGTCAAGTCTTTTTTTTGGTGTAATTGCTCATTTGTTGTCTAGCTTATTCTTGGCCTAGTTACCCTTCAATCTCTTTGCTTGCATAAGAGAGGCACTCGAGTTTTTGAATGAGCCTTCTAACAATATTCTAGGACTACTTGATCGATACGATCAACCCAGGAAAAAAAACAACACAAAAAACTAAACAAACAACCACACACCCGTGATCTTTCTCCTGGCAAAAATAAAAAATTCCATATTTTTAAACAGTTCCTGGTAACTAAGGGTCGCTCCTTACTTACAGTAAGGAACGACCCTGCTCAATAGTAACCGAAACTCTAAAAAACAGAATTTTTATACCAGTAGATACATCAAAAGAATCGGATCTTTATGCTGATTTCAAATATATAAGTTTCATCAATTTTAGTCTTACCCATCAAAAGTTTTGGACCTGAAAAATCTGCCTTATTTTCGAAAAAACGGGCAACCACCCCCTGAAAGTAAAAGAATCTTAATGAAAATCAAACCATGAGATTAAGCGTAACAGAAAACCCTACTTTAGATATTTCAAGCTCATATCTGCAAAAATGTGGAATTTTGTATTTTTTTTTTGCCAGAAGAAAGATCACGGATGCGTGTTATTTTTTTTTTTCCCATGGGTAATTTTATCGATCTAGTAGTCCAAGAATATCGTGAGAGGGTCGTTTCCAACGAAAATTAAACATTCTAGTGCCCTTTTAAGTGACCAAAGAAATTGGAGGGCAACTTGGCCCCCTCCCACAATCATTTTTTCCTGAAGTCACCCGGAAGTTCCCGGAAGTATACAGTCATTTTCAGAAGGGATTTTTTCTGGGGGGGGGTAGGAGGAGGAGGTTAGTTGGAAGAATATTTCCATGGAGGACGTTTCCTTTGGGGGAGGGATATTTTTATGAAGGGGGTGCCGGATTTCCCACCATTATTTAAAAAGCGATCAGAAATTGAATAGTATTATACAAAAATAAAATTTTGTTTTGTTATACAAAAACAAAAATAAAATTTAAATTTTTCTTTTTTTTAGGATCAATATTTTGTGCTGGAGGCACATGTGTGCATATAAGGATTGAAGTCATAATATTTGGGGATTTACTCAATTTTCTTTTTTAGATCTAAAATTTTCTTATTGGGGTTCTGTATTTAATCTTCGTATATCTGTTAGTGGCTTTCGGAGACTTAGTTGGGAATTAATGTGGGATTTATCTTCATAATTGGGGTCTAAGACGTGTTTGTTGATATGAGCTCCTCTGTTATGACTTTGGATTTCCTTTGTTAAAGGTTGAATTTTCTGTAACTTGGGTGTTTTTTCAGTTTTCTTACTTTTTGTAGACCGATAATCACCTTTTTCAAATCTCTGTTTGTAATTAGATATCTAGATTAAATTTGTTTTTTTTGGGGGGGGGGGTGAAAATTTGTAGGTATTGACCTTAGTCATTTGTGTTGTATTGAACTATAAGTGTCAAGATAAATTTTTTGTGTAAGGGTGTTATTTCTTATGCTAATATTGATTTTACTTATATTAACGTCTTAGGTTTAGTCTTAGAAATAAATTTGGGTCTTTGGGCTAATAATTTGGAATGTGGTGCCTTTATTCTATAATGTGTGGTATTTTCATATATGTCTTTATGTTTGGGGTTCAACTCTCTGCTCTTGAATATCTTAGAGTAAAGCTTTTGTGTTTTAAATTCAAGAATTAGTACACGAGGTTCAAGCTGTTTTTTGGGTTGATCTCAAGACTAAGTCATGTTGACAGAATCATTAACTAATATTATTGCTAATACTAAATGTAAGTACAAATGAGAAATAAAAAAGGATAAATTTAAAATTTGTGCAGATTCCGAAACAATAATAAATTGAAGTTGAAAGTCTGTTAAAGTAGAATTAAAGTTGAATACATCAAGGTGATGTGACAGAACAATGCCATTTATTTTACAAAACAGTTGCCACTACTACTATTAAAACTTATGGCAGCAACAAACCATTTGTGGCCAAAGTAGCTATTTACGCTCTTCGTCTACCTCATACTATTCAAAACTTCATTCTTGACCATTTTCAGGAAGTTTTAATTTCATTAGATTTTTCTTGTGAACTTCTGACCTCATTTGGAGGTGTCCTAATTATCCTTTTCACCAGCTGAAGGATATAAAGTATATTCTTTGGAAATATTTCATCCTCCGTACTTAAAGTGCAGCTTAACATTTGTAACCTTTTTTTACTACAGCCCTGTAAATCGGAATTGAATCACATGTTTTATGAAGGCTATTTTTGATATACAGTAGAAAATATGCCTCTCGAATTGCTAACGTTTTAGAACCATATTTGACGGCTTACAGTACCGTGACTTCCAACATTCTTGTATTAGTTCTCTGGCTAACCTTTCTAATATTCTGAAGTTTAGCTAAAAAACCTTCGAATAGCTTATTCCAGTCCTAGATCATCACTTCATTGACAATATTTGCTAATGATACTACCCAAATACACAAGGCAATCCACTTTATTGATTTATTTCGTTTCCTAACATCATCCCTTCAACCATATATATTTTCAGAGGCAACGCTGTAGCGTTGCCTATAATAACGGCTCCAATGTTTTATTATTTATTTATTATTATTATTTTTTCCCCAGAGGCACTTCACATGGAAGGGATTGTCGTAGAAACTTCAAAGGGTGCTCATTCGATTGGAAATCGAGAGTTCTAGTGCCCCTTTTAATAGTCAAAATTGATTGGAGGGCAAATAAACCCCCCCACACCCATCATTCCCCCGAACACATCCAATCAAAATTTTGAGATAGCCGTTTTGTTCAGCGTAGTTGATTTCCAGATAGAAAATATATTTTTGAGAAGGACATTCCCCCACAACTCTCAGGGCAAGGGTTTTAAGTTATACCCAGGGGGTATATCACTAGCTTTATGCAAAAACCGTTTAAGTCACATGTTCCAAATTTTACAGGAGAGCGATTTTTCTGGTTGAAAGCGTCTCCTGAATCTGATTATGAACGAAAACTGCTGGGGGAAAATGATATATGCGAAAAAAACATCGAGGAATTGAAATTCGCCATTAGATTTCACTAAAATGGAGTATATTTTGAGATAATATACTTAATCGGTTTTTGCAAATTGAATTTTCTCAAAATCTTTCAAAAAACAAATTGTAAATTCAAGCTAAGTCAACTTCGTTTATGTAAGAAATGGTAAAACAAAATTGTAAAACATGAGAATATTAGCTCATTCTTCTTCATTTTCATTTTCGAGGTAGTCCACCGCTGTATTGTCATAAAGCAAATTTTGTAGAAGGCATGATAGTCCTCAGGCACAAACGGCAGAAGTGACATTAAGTCGTCGTATTTCACTTTGGAAATCGTCTTCCCATTGGGATACTTTGTCTTCATACTTGCAAATGAGATTTTCTGGGATCCTCTCTTTAGTGACTAAATATAGCCGGACAATTCTTTTTTTCTCTTTATCACAAACAATTTTCAATGTGTACATGGCAGAGCAATTTCTTCATAAATTCCACTATTTAATGCCCCCCCTCTGGCGCGGGGCCCACTGCGGTGGGACAGGAAGTGCCGCGGGGACCGCTGCGGGCCGGGAAGCGCCACAGGGCCCGCTGCGGCGGGCCGGGGGAGGGGCGGGCTGGAGGGGGGCATTAAATAGTGGAATTTATGAAGAAATTGCTCTGCCTTGCACACATTAAAAATTGTTTGTGATAAAAAAGAGAAAAAAAGAATTGTCCGGTTATATTTAGTCACTCTGATACATAGATCTTGTCAATTTTATCCTACATATCCGATAAAGGATGTTGTTAAAGCATTTATTCATTCTGAAATTTAGATTTTGTCAATTTTATTTAATGTATCTGACAAAGGATGTTGATAAAAAAAATAGTCACCCTGACACTTAGATTCTGTCAATTTTATCCGATGTATCTGACAAAAGATGTTGATAAATAAAATTTAATTACTCTAGCACTTAGATTTTGTTAACTTTTTCCTATGTATCCCAGAAATTGATGTTGATATAGAATTTAATCACTCTTATACTTAGATTTTGTGAAATTGCTGTATTGTCTGTCCAGGAAGCGACTTCAATCGATAATGAATGTTAATAAAGAATTTGTTCAATATTTTTTTTCATAATTTCCTGAATTAAATTTATGTATTGTGTATCCAAAACGTGAATTCAAGAAAGAGTTTGTTACTTACTTACTTACAATTTTTTCATAATGACATAATGTTATATCCAACAACGGATGTTGATAAAGAATTTATTCATTCTGATACCTAGATTTTGTCAATGTTATCCCATGTACCTGAGAAATGGATGCTGATATAGAATTTTATCAATCTGATACTTAGATTTTATTAATTTTACCTGAACTCTGTGCTGTGTATCTGAGATAAGGATGCTGATATCGAATTTAGTCACTCTGATACTTAGATTATATCAATTTTATCCGACATATACGATAAAGGATGTTGTTAAAGCATTTATTCATTCTGAATTTTAGATGTTGTCAATTTTATTTGATGTATCTGACAAATGATGTTGATAAAAAAAAATTATTTACTCCGACACTTAGATTTGGTCAACTTTATCTAAAGTATCTGACATAAGATGTTGATAAAAAAAATTTTTTACCACTAACACTTAGATTTTGTCAACTTTATTCTATGTATCCGAAAAATGGATGTTGATATAAAATTCCATCACTCTGGTACTTAGATTTTCTGAAATTGGTGTATTGTCTGTTTAGGAAGCGACTTCAATCGATAATGAATGTTAATAAAGAAATTGTTCAATTTTTTTTCATAATTTTCTGAATAAAATTTCTGTATTGTGTATCAAAGAGGTGAATTCAAGAAAGAGTTTGTTACTTACTTACTTACTTACAATTTTTTCATAATGACATAATAACATATCCAACAATGGATGTTGATAAAGAATTGATTCATTCTGATACCTAGATTTTGTCAATGCTATCCCATGTGTCTGACAATAGATGTATGCAAATTCCTTTTCTTACATCTCCGATGTTTTAATAGACATTCTAAACGTTTGATATGCTAGTTTACACTAAAAATAATGAACACATAACAATGTAATATTGTTAATGAAATAATGCTATGTAGAATATTAATACAAAAATATATTATGATACATTATTAATATCAATGATTAACTTTGGACATTTTGAATCTGTTCCATAGAATAGTTCACCGTGTTCTCTCTTGATATTGTAGCTATTGTCTTCTCTTAGTTCGTAATCAGTAGAATAATTATTATTCCATTTTGAGTCATACACAATTTTTACTGGTGTCTCGTCAACAGGCTCAATGTGCTTTTCGTCTTTGGTATTATTTGGTTCATTGACTGTTTGATCAATGGCAGTAACGTTTGCTGGTGCTTTGTTTTTCAACGATTTATCTTTATATTCCATAGTGATATTTTCTGACAATGCCCTTTTTATTTTTCTGGCAATTTCACTGTCTATAATCACATTATTTTTATACAGGTAACAGTTTCGGCACGTAGACAAGATATACTACTACTACTAACAACTCATCGCAGCACCAAGCCGCCTGAGGCCAACACAGTAGCAAGGAGTTGTCCTCTATCATCAACGATTATTTTTATGTTGGCATTCTCTTTGAGTGCAATCATCTCTGGAGATCTCAATCTTGCATAACCACCAACATAAGAGTTGAATTTTTTCGGTATTCCAAAGAAATTTAATTCCTTACTGTCATGACAATGCATGCATACATTTCCAATAGTGCTACCACTTGTACTTGTTTCATAGGTTAAATACTTCTCCTTGTCAGCATTAAATGCTACAATAACCTTGTTATGTGAACACACTTTATTAAAATGCTCCATCTTCACTTTTTTTTAAAGATATGACTTATGTGTTTATCGTTCCACTGCGTAAGAAATACTGATTTAATACATGCAATAGACTAGGTAGTGTCAATAACCGGACATAGAATACCAGTGTTAAAGCCACATCGTATCTCTGACCAATCATATAGTACAATTGTTAGAGCCTTAAGAATACTTTGTCATTTTAAGATACGTACAAAAAGAAAATAAATAAAGTTGAATAATTTCGAAGTTTTAAAAAAATAGTTTGTTTTTATTAAAAAATATATTGAATTAGAACCATCAGTCCTCATCATTATGAGTATCCAAAACCGGACTTAAGTTTCACATTTGAACTAGAGAATTGTATTTTCCATAATTTTCTTACAAAAAACTAGAGTTTAGGGTCAAAAAACCCTTATTAGCTCAGATTTTACAGAAATAGTTTATTTTTCGATCCATAACCGGACTTAAGTTTCACATTTAAACCAGAGAATTGTATTTTCCATAATTTTCTTAAAAAACTAGAGTTTACGGTCAAAAACCCTTATTAGCTCAGATTTTATAGAAATAGTTTATTTTTCGATCCATAACCGGACTTAAGTTTCACATTTAAACCAGAAAATTGTATTTTCCATAATTTCTTACAAAAAAATAGAGTTTACGGTCAAAAAGCCTTATTAGCTTAGATTTTACGGGAATACTTTTATTTTTCGATCCAAAATGGACTTTAGTTTCACATTTGAACCTGAGAGTTGTATTTTCCATAATTTTCTTACAAAAAAACTAAAGTTTACGGTCAAAAATCCTTATTACCTCAGATTTTACATAAAAAGTTTATTTTTCGATCCATAAATGGACTTAAGTATCAAATTTGAACCAGAGAATTGTATTTTTCAAAGTTTTCTTAAAAAAAACTAGAGTTTACGGTCAAAAACCCTTATTAGCTCAGATTTTATAGAAATAGTTTATTTTTCGATCCATAACTGGACTTAAGTTTCACCTATTAGTCAACGAAATGTATTCTCCATAATTTTCTTACACAAAACTAGAGTTTACGGTCAAAAACCCTTATTAGCTCAGATTTTCCGGAAATAGTTTATTTTTATATGTTTCAGACAACACATATCTATAAAAGACTAGGAGACCTAGCTCATAAATACTTGAAATAGTAGATTAACAATCCCAAGTCTTAAGTTTCAGACAACCCACACCTACGAAATACTAAGAAACCTAGCTCAGATAAGTCAAAAATAGTCAACTACACAGCCCAAATCATAAGTTTCAGACAACACACACCTATGAAAGGCTAAGAAATCTAACTCAGCCAAGTCAAAAATAGCAAACTACACATTCCAAATCATAAGTTTCAGACAACACACACCAGCGAAAGACTAAGAAATCTAGCTCAGAAAAGCCCGAAATAGTAATTTACATACCCCAAATCATAAGTTTCAAACAACACACACCTACGAAATAATAGGAGACCTAGCTCATAAAAGTCAGAAATAACAAACTACCCACCCCAAAATGTAGGTTTCAGAAAACACACACCTATGAGAGACTAAGAAACCTAGCTCTGAAAAGCCAGAAATAGTAAACTACCCACCTCACATTGTAGGTTTCAGACAACACACACCTAGGAGAGACTAAGAAACCTAGCTCTGGAAAGGCCAAATAGTATCCCAACTCATAGGTTTCAGACAACACACACCTACAAAAGGCTATGAAACCTAGCTCAGAAAAGGAGGATATTGCAAACTAAAGATCCCAAATCATAGGTTTCAGCCAACACACACCAACAAAAGACTAAGAAACATAGCTCAGAAAAGTCCAAAATAGTAAATCAACCCTTCCCCCCCCCAAAAAAAAACACTTTTCAGCCATTTCTAGTTAAAATTTTTATTTCAACTCATTCATTCGGGTTTTTTCGCAAGCAATTTGGCTCACAGTACAGTACGATAAGTACTCTAAGATACCCCCCTGCCATCACCCAACCACTTGTGTATTATACAGAACACATCGAAGAAGTAAAGCTATCCGTTATTAAAATTCTTTTCTTGCCATCTACATCTCTCTTAGTAACATCTTTTTAATATACTAAGACGTTAGACCCTATTTTAAATTGACAACACTGTTCAAACACCACTTGTGTATTATACAGAACATATCGGTGAGGTAAAGCTAGGTCAACTCATAATGTTATTCTATGACCGTTAACCATTTTCATAGATTGATGTTGTCTCAAATTTATAATAAATTACCTGAGTTAACAAGCCCTTCGGGGTTACCTTAACTGCTAATCAGTTTAACTCTTTTTTTCTCCACCTTCGCACGATCCAATTCGCAAATACTTGTTAAAATTCAAACTCAAAACGACCAGAAATTACAGTTAAAGAATAAATGAAACCCAAAACGAACAGAAATTAAATAAACAATCATAGCAAAAAACATACAACAAGTAATAATATAAATGAATAAACAGATCTTAAAGCGAGTAATGCTTAGATTGAATATGAAAATCAATCTTAAAACGAAAACAAATGTTTTGCTATTAAAGTATAAATGAAACTTAAAACGAACAGAAATTAAATAAAAAATCAATGCGAACAACCATACAATATATATTAATGTAAATGAATAAATAAATCTTAAAACGAGTGAAACTTAAAAAGAATATGCAAATCAAGTTTGAATCGAATAAAAATAACAACAAACAAGAGTTTGGGTATCGCCTCACTGCAGAAGCCTAAAACCCACTGCGTCATTGGCGCTTTACTGAAAACAATTCTTTGAAATATTTTCACTTTTGTAACTTTAAGAAATCAAGAATTAATTAAGATTTTAAGGAATAAATATCAGCATATGTATATTAAACTGACAATGCACATTTTTTTTTCAGTATATTCATTTGAATTTTTTTTTCAGTTAAGTACAAATTATATTCTGGCTTTTAGAAAGCATAGGGTTTAGAACCCTACTAACATTAATTTATGCTCGTTTTGAGTTTGACTCTAATATTTATTTTAATTTTTGTTCGTTTTGGGTTTCATTTATTTATTGATACTGATTTGGGGTAGTTGTATGCTTGGTAGATTATATGATAGTCCGGACGCTAGGTGTTGAAAATGTGAATCATACCAGGACGGAATGGGGCTGCTATGAGAATTAGCCTACCCTCCAAACCCTAAATTGACCATGCGGATTCAAAAATACCAATGGAACTTGCTTGAGAGTGGTGGAACACTCCGAAACTTGACATTTTATTATATTTTGGTGTTTCATGCAAGAAAATGCATGTTCCACAAAGTTTGAGGTGCAGTTTTCCGCTGAAAGAGAAATGTCTAGAAGCCATAGAATGTTTTCATAACAAACTAACACGATTAGTTAGAAAAAATGGCAGAGTTAAAAAAAATGGCAAAACTATATGAGTCTTGAACAGTCTTGGAAAGTATAAACAAAATCAAATTGAATATTAGATATATGATGATATTAATTGTTGAAAACAATTTTTTCACTGTAATTTTTATTTTCATTTTCAATGCTGTAAGAACTGGAAAATAATAAATTTGTAATATACGAGTAATTCGTTTTCAGTGAAGCACCAATGACGCAGAAGGCTTTAGGTTTTTACATTTAAAGAAGGGGGAAGTATACAAATTTTGTTGTAGTGAAACTATATTTGCCTTGGCCAATCTTGAAAAGAACTAACAATTTAAACTGAAAATTTGATGCATAATGATATTAATTGCTGAAAGCTCATCATTTCAAAATTTTACTGTAATTTTAATATTTATTTTCAACATTAAGTACAAAAGAAAACATTTGTAATATAATTCGTTTTCAGTAAAGCGCCAATGACACAGTACGTTTTGGGTTTCTGCAGTGAAACGATACTCAAACTCTTGTTTTTAATTATTTTTATTCGATTCAAATTTAATTTGCATATTCTTTTTAAGTTTCACTCGTTTTAAGATTTATTTATTCATTTACATTAATATATATTGTATGTTTGTTCGCATTGAATGTTTATTTAATTTCTGTTCGTTTTAAGTTTCATTTATACTTTAATAGCAAAATATTTGTTTTCCTTTTAAGCTTGATTTTCATATTCAATCTAAGCATTACTCGCTTTAAGATCTATTTATTCATTTATATTATTACTTGTTGTATGTTTTTTGCTATGATTGTTTATTTAATTTCTGTTCGTTTTGGGTTTCATTTATTCTTTAATAGTAATTTCTGGTCGTTTTGAGTTTGAAATTCAACAGTTATTCGTATCAAATGAGCTTAAGTTTGAAATGGCCTTTAATGTTCTTTGAAAAACTTATTTATAGGAGAGTTTTTTTTTAATTAATTTTTGTTCGTTTTTTATTGCAAAAAGTTTCAAGTTTTTTTGGCATGGAGGGGGGGGGGTACTTACTGTCCGATTATTCTTGACTTTCAAAAACAGATCTAGAACTTTCAATTTAAATCGATTGAGGCTTTTTTCAAAGTCTATACGATTACCTCTTTGATAAAAACCTTATATATGAACAAAAGACAGCTTGCATAACTTGTGGACAGCGATTGACAACAATAAAGTGATTGAAAAAATAGCTCCAATAAGGGGGTTTAGACCATTTCACTTGCTGACACAAAGGGATCACGACTGTTTGGAATTGACCTTAATAGGATTTTGTGTGCCAAAGCAATTTTGCATCTATCACAGAGTATGTATTTTAACCTTATAGTTGGATATTTATAATAGATTTACTATGTGTTCTTCCCATACAAAACCCCTTCCCATAAGTTATAAACCTCCCTTAATAAGTTATGCCCCAGGGCATAACTTAAAACGCCTACCCCCGGGCCCGGGTTGGGCTGTGTCGACACTGGAGTTTTTTGTTATCAGAACTTTGAACTATTTTAACAAAATGTCTATCTCAAAATTTTTATCTGGTGCATTTATGGCTTGGAGGAGGGGGGGGGGGCTAGTTACCCTCCAATCTCTTTTAAATCGAATGAGGCTTTTTTCAAAGTCTATACGATTACCTCTTTGATAAAAACCTTATATATGAACAATAGACAGCTTGCATAACTTGTGGACAGCGATTGACAACAATAATAGGATTTTGTGTGCCAAAGCAATTTTGCATCTATCACAGAGTATGTATTTTAACCTTATAGTTGGATAATTATAATAAATTTCCTATGTGTTCTTCCAATACAAAACCCCTTTCCACAAGTTATAAACCCCCCTTAATAAGTTATGCCCCAGGGCATAACTTAAAACGCCTACCCCCGGGCCCTGGTGGGCTGTGTCGACACTGGAGTTTTTTGTTATCAGAACTTTGAACTATTTTAACAAGATGTCTATCTAAAAATTTTTATCTGGTGCATTTATGGCTTGGAGGCGGGGGGGGGGGCTAGTTACCCTCCATTCTCTTTTGACTCTTAAAAAGTGAACAAGAACTTTAAGTTTTCAGTCAAATGAGCCCTCTCTAAAGTTTATACAAACATCCCTTCCATAAGAAATAATTAGAAGGATTCTGAGAATCCTTAAATTACAACCCTTGCCCTGAGGGATGTGGGGGAGTTGTCATCCTCAAAGACCTAATTTCCAGAACTTAAAACTATGTTTAATAAAATGGCTTTCTCAAAATTTTGATTGGATGTGTTTGGAGAAAATATGGGCGTGAGGGGGGTAAGTTGCCCTCAAATCACTTCCGACTATTAAAAAGGGCTCTAGCCCTTTGAATTTTCTATCGAATGAGCCTTTTTTGAAGTTTCTACGACACCGCCTTCTATAAAAACCTTATATGTCCCCAGGATATAATTTAAAACCCTTGCCTTGAGGATTGTGGGGGAGTGTCTCCTCCCCTGGATCCGCCACTGCCTTACACTCTCTGTTTCTTTCCTTGTTAGGGAGGAGAGCAGATGCCTAATATTTGTGTGTTAATACCAAAACATTTTAACTCTCATTTAACCTTCAGGTATAAACAAAATTAGTTCAAAGAAAGGGGTGGGGAAAAAGGGCGTGTGGGGGGGTTATGTGCCCTTCGATCAATTTTGACTCTTAAGAGCTGGACTAAAACTTCCAATTTCCAATCAAATGAGCCCTCTCTGAAGATTATACGAGAATCCCTTCCTGCCCCCGGGCCGGGGGGGGTTTTGTTGAAGCCAGAGTTTTGTTAATTAACCTTACAAATACATTTAAAAAAATGGTATTTTTAAGAGATTTTCCTGGGGAAATTTTCCGACGGTTGGGGTACACTTCTGGGAGAGGGGTAGTTTAAAATCCTCTGTTACTTCTAAATAAATTAAAAATTTTCACTATTTTCGCTTCATTTTCTTAAATTCTGATTTTTGATTCTTATTGATTTCTTTGGACTAATTTACGGCGTATTTGACTACGATTTGACCTTTCAACTATTTTTAACAAAATGGTATTTTTAACCCTTGCATATAAAGCAGCTCTGGGGGGAAAATATTAAGGCTATGTAAGATTTGTTCATTTATTTATGTTTGCACCGGTTTTCTTTACGTTTGTAAGATAGTTAATTTTAATTTCTGTTCGTTCGGGGTTTTTGTTTATTCTTTAACAGTAATTTCTGGTCTTTTTGAGTTTTAACTATAATAGGAATTAATTTCTGCTGGTACCGAGTTCAATATGGCTCTTTACTCTTCTTAGAAAACTTGTTTTTATTTAAGGTTTTTTTAAATTAATAATAATAAAACATTGAAGCCTTATGACCTTTGCTATACACAACTTAATTTACATGCCTCTGAAAAATCAAACCTGATTTTGTCACGCAACAATGAATGGATCTTGCTAGGTTATTCCATTTGTTGATGCAGAAAGAACAGCATCATTTTGATTAGACCATTTTTCGGATTTTTTGTGCCACAATAATTTAGCATTTATCGCAAAGTATGTATTTTAACCTTATTTTAAGTATGGCTGTAATTTAGGGGGGGGGGGGCAAAATAGGTTGATCCGATAAACTTGCGTTAGGAGCAAGTTTAATTAACGCAATGCTGCGGTAATTAAGTAAGTTACATTACTTTAGACTACGTTAAGGGGGACGCCCCCTCTCCCCTCCCCTGGATCCGCCACTGCCTTGCACTCTGTTTCTTTCCTTGTTAGGGAGGAGAGCAGATGCCTAATAGGTGCGTGTTAATACCAAAACATTCTAACTGTCATTGGGCCTTCAGGTATAAACAGAATTAGTTCAAAGGAAGGGCTGGAGGGGGGGGGTTGCTATTTAATACCTCTTGATTCTCACGAGTATTTCAGGTCTAGGCTATTTTTATGAAAGGAAAATTGGGAGATTTTACCATGGGTGATTTTCCTGGGGAAATTTTCCGACGGTTAGGGGAAACTTCTGGGGGAGGGGAAGTTTAAAGACCTCTGTTACTGCTAAATAAACTAAAAATTGTCAATATTTTCGCTTCATTCTCTTAAATTCTGATTTTTGATTCTTCTTGATTTCTTTGGAATAATTTACGGCGTATTTGACTATGATTTGAATGTGAAAACAATGCAGCGATTTTTAGTGTATATTCAAGAATTTCGCTTAAAATACGAAATAATGAGCGTTTCAATAACAAAATCTTACCTTATATCCAGTTTGGATTAGAGTTATTGGTTTTACTTATATGTGAACTCTGCAAAATCAATAAAAATTAAGACACACGTTATAGAGTATAGGCTATATATGATTTTTTGGTTCTTTTGATTCTTTTGTTAGGGTGGTGGGCAGATGCCTAGTAGGTGTTTTTTAATAAAAAAACATTATAAATCTATTTTATTTTCAGGAATATAAATATTTTTTTAAAAGGATGGGAGGGGAGGGGCTGTAAAGATCTACTCTACATCTATAACAATTAATTTTAGATGTAAATTCTGCAACAAAAACATAACATTAATTTCTTTTCAACATCATCGTAATCTTTTTTTTATAATTTTCAGTATTTTTTCATTTTTGATTTTTCTGTTAAATAGTATAAACCTAAAATACGAAAGCAAATGTTGGACATTCCAGTCAGCACACGTAAAAAGAAGAAATCTAATAACGGGTCTTAATTTAAAATTTACAGTGGGTAACTAGGCTTAATAATAAAAAAATGACCGGTCTTAATTAGAAATTGAAACTCTTACTACTACTAGTGCCGTATCATGGATTTTAGTTCAGTGGAGGGGGGTATTTTTTTTTGTTAGGGGGGAGAGGCAGAATGGAAAATTAAACAAAACGTCAAAAGTGTACTTTTATTACGTTTTTACGAGTTTGACAAATATTTCACTTGGGGGAATTAAAACCCCTTAATTCTTTTCATGAAGACAGCCTTGACTATTACTACTACTAACAACTTTCCACAAAATCAAGTCACCTGACATTAACCCAGCTACGCACACTCATCAAGAAGTATATTGTTATTATTTAATTGCATAGAACAATTTTGGACAAAAATCAAGCCGATGGCCCAAAGATGGGCTAGTTGCCCTTCAATCTCTTTTGACTCTTAAAAAGGGAACAAGAACTTTCAATTTTCAATCAAATGAGCCCTCTCTAAAGTTTATACGAGCATCCCTTCCATAAGAAATAATATGAAGGATCCTTAAATTACAAACATTTCCCTGAGGGCTTTGGGGGAGTTGTAATCCTCAAAGACCTAATTTACAGAACTTAAAACTACGTTTAATAAAATGGCTGTCTTAAAATTTTGATTGGATGTGTATGGGTAAAAGGTGGGCGTGAGAGGGGGGTTAGTTGCCCTCAAATCACTGTCGACTATTACAAAGGGTACTAGCCCTCGGAATTTCCAATCGAATGAGCCTTTTTCGAAGTTTCTACGACACCGCCTTCTATAAAAACCTTATATGTCCCCAGGGTATAACTTAAAACCCTTGCCTTGAGGTTTGTGGGGGAGTGTCCTCCTCAAAACATATTTTCCATGTTAAAATCAACTACGCTGAACAAAATGGCTATCTAAAAATTTCGATTTGATGTGTTTGGGGGAATGATGGGCGAAGGGGGGGGGGGGGTGTAGTTGCCCTCCAATCACTTTCCACTAATAAAAAGGGCACTAGCCCTTTGAATTTCCAATCGAATGAGCCGGTTTTGAAGTTTTTACGACAACGCCTTCTATAAAAAACCTTATATACCCCCAGGGCATACCTTAAAAGCCTTGCCCTTAGGGTTGTGGGGGATGGTCCTCCTCATAAACATATTTTCTGTCTGGAAATCAACTACGCTGAACAAAACGCTTATCTCAAATTTTTGTTTGAATGTGGTTGGGGGAATTAGGGGCGTGGGAGGGGGGGCTAGTTGCCCTCCAATAACTTTTGACTATTAAAAAGGGCACTAGTCCTTTAAATTTCTAATCGAATGAACCTTTTTTGAAGTTTCTACGACAACACCTTCTATAAACACCTTATATGCCCCCAGGGCATAACTTAAAACCCTTGTCCTGAGGGTTGTGGGGGAGTGTCCTCCTCAAAAAATATTTTCTATCTGGAAATCAACTACGCTGAGCAAAATGGCTATCTCAAATTTTGATTGGATGTCTTTGGGGCAATGATGGGCGTGGGGGGACTAGTTGCCCTCCAATCACTTTCGACTATTAAAAAGGGCACTAGCCCTTTGAATTTCCTATTGAATGTGCCTGTTTTGAAGTTTCTACGACAACGCCTTCAATAAAATCCTTATGTGCCCCAAGGGCATAACTCAAAACTCTTGCCCTGAGGGTTTTGGGGGAGTTTCCTCTTCAAAAATATATTTTCTATCTGGAAATCAACTACGCTGAACCAAATGGCCAAAATAACATCACTTTCGACTATTAAAAAGGGCACTAGCCCTTTACATTTCTAATCGAATGAGCCTTTTTTGAAGTTTCCAAGACAAAGCCTTCTATAAGAACCTTATAAGCCCCCAGGGCATAACTTAAAACCCTTGCCCTGAGGGTTTTGGGGGATTTTCCTCCTCAAAAATATATTTTCTATCTGGAAATCAACTACGTTGAACAAAATGGCTATCTAAAAATTTTGATTTGATGTGTTTGGGGGACTCATGGGCGTGGGGGGGGGTAGTTGCCCTCAAATACCTTTCGACTATTAAAAAGTACTCTAGCCCTATAACTATCTAATAGAATGAGCATATTTTTAAGGTTCTACGACAACACCTTCTGTCAAACCCTTATAAGCCCCCAGGGCATAACATACAACCCTTGCTCGGAGGGTTGTGGGGGATCTTCCTCCTCAAAAACATATTTTCTATGTAAAAATCAACTACGCTGAACAAACTGGCTATGTAAAAATTTTGATTGGATGTGTTTTGGGGAATGATCGGTTTGGGGGGGGGGGCTAGTTGCCCTCCAATCACTTTAGACTATTAAAATGGGCACTAGCCATTTGAATTTCCAGTCGAATGAGCCCGTTTTGAAGTTTATACGACAACACCTTCTATAAAAACCTTATATGCCCCAAGGGCATAACTTAAAACCCTTGCCCTGAAGGCTGTGGGGAGTATACTCCTCAAAATATATTTTCTATCTGGAAATCAACTACGCTGAACAAAATGGCTATATCAAAATTTTGATTGGATGTG
Organism: Artemia sp. Qi Xiang Cuo; assembly: GCF_049724085.1. Lineage (NCBI taxonomy): Eukaryota > Metazoa > Arthropoda > Branchiopoda > Anostraca > Artemiidae > Artemia > Artemia sp. Qi Xiang Cuo. The sequence goes on from NC_142804.1 coordinate 3,937,984, forward strand.
TTTAGGGGAATGATGGGAGTGGGGGGGGAGTTGCCCTCAAGTCATTTTGGACTATTTAAAAGGGCACTAGCCCTTTAATTTCCAATCGATTGAGCCTGTTTTGAAGTTTCTACGACAACGCCTTCTATAAAAACCTTATATGCCCCCAGGGCATATTTTAAAACCCTTGCCCTGAGGGTTGTGGGGGAGTGTCCTCCTCAAAAATATATTTTCTATCTGGAAATCAATTACGCTGAACAAAATGGCTATCTAAAAAAATATATTGGATGTGTTTGGGGGAATAATGGGCTTGGGGGGGGGAGCTAGTTACACTCCAATCACTTTCGACTATTAAAAAGGGCACTAGTTTTTTGAATTTCCAATCGAATGAGCCTGTTTTGAGTTATGCCCTGGGGGCATATAAGGTTTTTATAGAAGGCGTTGTCGTAGAAACTTCAAAACAGGCTCAATCGATTGGAAATTAAAGGGCTAGTGCTCTTTTTAATAGTCGAAAGTGACTGGGGTGAAACTAGCCCCCCTCCTCCCACGCCCATCATTTCCCCAAACGCATCGAATCAAAATTTTGAGATAGCCATTTCGTTCATCGTAGTTGATTTTCATATAGAAAAAATGTTTTAGAAGAGGATACTCCCCCACATGCTTCGGGGCAAGGATTTTAAGTTATACCCTGGGGGCATATAAGGTTTTATAGAAGGATCTGTCGTAGAAGCTTTAAAAAGGGCTCATTCGATTGGAAATTCAAAAAGCTAGTTCCCTTTTTAATAGTCGAAAGTGATTGGAGGGCAACTAGCCCCCCCCCCGCCCCTTAGTCCCCCAAACACATCCAATCAAATTTTGAGATAGCCATTGTGTTCAGCGTAGTTGATTTCCAGATAGAAATTTTTGAGGAGGACATTCCCCCACAACCCTCAGGGCAAGGTGTTTAAGTTCTGCCCTGGGGGCGTATAAGTTTTTAATAGAAGGCGTTGTCTTAGAAACTTCAAAACAGGCTCATTCGATTGGAAATTAAAGGGCTAGTGCCCTTTTTAAGATAGCTATTTTGTTCAGCGTAGTTGATTTCCAGATAGAAAATATATTTTTGAGGAGGACACTCCGCCACAACCCTCAGGGCAAGGTTTTTAAGTTATACCCTGGGGGCATATAAGGTTTTTATAGAAGGTGTTGTCGTAGAAACTTCAAAAAAGGCTCATTCGATTGGAAATTCAAAAAGCTAGTGCCCTTTTTAATAGTCGAAAGTGATTTGAGGGCAACTAGCCCCCCCCCCACGCCCATTATTCCCCCAAACCCATCCAATCAAGATTTTGAGATAGCCATTTTGTTCAGCGTAGTTGATTTCCAGATAGAAAATATATTTTTGAGGAGGATACTCCCCAACAACCCTCAGGGCAAGGGTTTCAAGTTATGCCCTGGGGGCATATAAGGTTTTTATAGAAGGTATTGTCGTAGAAACTTCAAAACAGGCTCATTCGATTGGAAATTAAAGAGCTAGTGCCTTTTTTACTAGTGGACAGTGATTGGAGTGTAACTAGCCCCCTCCCCTCCCACGCCCATCATTTCCCCAAACGCATCCAATCAAAATTTTCAGATAGCCATTTTGTTCAGCGTAGTTGATTTCCGGATAGAAAATATATTTTTAAGGAGGACACTCCCCCCCAAGCCTCCAGGCAAGGGTTTTGAGTTGTACCCTGGGGGAATATAAGGTTTTTATAGATGACGTTATCGTAGAAACTTCAAAACAGGCTCATTCGATTGCAAATTCAAGGGCTAGTGCCCTTTTTAAAAGTCGAAATAGATTGGAGGGCAACTAGCCCCCCCCCACCCCACGCCCATCCTTCCTCCAAACACATCCAATCAAAATTTTGAGATAGCCATTTTGTTCAGCGTAGTTGATTTCCTCATAGAAAATATATTTTTGAGGAGGATACTCCCCCACAACCCTCAGGGCAAGGGTTTGAAGTTATGCCCTGGGGGCATATAACGTTTTTATAGAAGGCGTTGTCGTAGAAACTTCAAAACAGGCTCATTCGATTAGAAATTAAAGGGCTAGTGCCCTTTTTAATAGTTGAAAGTGATTGGAGTGTAACTAGCCCCCCTCTCACCCCCCACGCCCATCATTTCTCCAGACACATCCAATCAAAATTTTCAGATAGCCATTTTGTTCACCGTAGTTGCTTTTCAGATAGAAAATATATTTTTGAGGAAGACACTCCCCCACAACCCTCAGGGCAAGGGTTTCAAGTTATGCCCTGGGGGCATATAAGGTTTTTATAGAAGGCGTTGTTGTAAAAACTTCAAAAAAGGCTCAGTCAATTGAAAATTAAAGGGCTAGTGCCGTTTTTAATAGTCTAAAATGATTTGAGGGCAACTAGCCCCCCCCCCACGCCCATCATTCCCCCAAACACATCCAATCAAAATTTTGAGATAGCCATTTTGTTCATATAAGGTTTTTATCAAAGAGGTAATCGTACAGACTTTGAAAAAAGCCTGATTTATTTAAACTGAAAGTTCTAGATCCGTTTTTTAAAGTCAAGAATAATTGGACAGTAAGCACCCCCCCCCCATGCCATAAAAACTTGAAAATTTTTGCAATCAAAAACAAACAAAAATTAACTAAAAAAATAAGTTTTTCAAAGAAAAGTAAAGGCCATTTTAAACTTAAGCTCAGGAGATACAAATACTTGTTAAAATTCAAACTCAAAACGACCAGAAATTACAGTTAAAGAATAAATGAAACCCAAAACGAACAGAAATTAAATAAACAATCATAGCAAAAAACATACAACAAGTAATAATATATATGAATAAATACATCTTAAAGTGAGTAATGCTTAGATTTAATATGAAAATCAAGCTTAAAATGAAAAAAAATATTTTGCTATTAAAGTATAAATGAAACTTAAAACGAACAGAAATTAAATAACAATCAATGCGAACAAGCATACAATATATATTAATGTAAATGAATAAATAAATCTTAAAACAAGTGAAACTAAAATTGATTATAGTTTCTACTATAAAATAAAATTAAAAAAGGTTTTTTTAATTAATTAAATGATAAAATGCGTGTTACCCATTGGTTCCTTACCCTCCCCAAACTATTGGGCCGGTTTTTTATAATAAACACAACGACAACAACGAGTTACATACCTGAAATAATGGGGCTTATTATCATAGAATGCCCTTCATTTCAATAGCTTGTATTCAGGCACGTATGCAAATTGAGTGCCATCAGGTCAATCATAGGCAGCGCAATCGCGCTGCCTAAGTAAAGAAGAATGTTGGCATAATGCGTTATCTATTTTTTTTTTCTTTAGACCAGGGCACTTCATATCGAAGGAAAGGAGTTGTCTCGAAGGGCTTGTTCGACTGGAAATTGGAATGGCTAGTGCCCTTTTTAATAGTCGAAAGTGATTGGAAGGCAACTAACACCCCTTCCACTCCCACATTTCCCCAAACACATCCAATCAAAATTTTGAGATAGCCATTTTGTTCAACGTAGTTGCTTTACAGATAGAATTTATGTTTTTAAGGAGGACACTCCCCCCACAGCCCACAGGGCAAGGGTTGTAAGTTACGCCCTGGGGGCATAAAAGGTTTATATAGAAAGCTTTGTCGTAGAAACTTCGAAAGGGGTTCATACAAATTGGAAATTCAAAGTCTAGTGCCCTTTTTAATAGCCGAAAGTGATTGGAGGGCATCTAACCCCCCTCTCACGCTCACCTTTTCCCCAAACACATCCAATCAAAATTTTGAGATAGACATTTTTTTCAACGTAATTGAAAGTTCTGGAAATTAGATCTTTGAGGATGACAACCCCCCACAGCCCTCAGGACAAGTGTTGTAAGTTATGCCATGGGGGCATATAAGCTTTTCATGGATAGTTTTGTCGTACAAGCTTCAAAAAGGGCTCCTTCGATTGGAAATTTAAATGGCTAGTGCCCTTTTTAAAAGACAAAAGTGATTGGAAGGCAACTAACACCCCTACCACGCCGACCATTTCCCTAAACACTTCCAATCAAAATTTTGAGAGCCATTTTGTTCAACCCAGTTGAAAGACCTGGAAATTATACCTTTGAGCAGGACACTCCCCCCACAGTCTTCAGGGCAAGGGTTATGAGTTACGCCTTGGGAGCATGCAAGGTTCTTATTAAAATCTATGTCGTAGAAACTTGAAAAAGGGTTCATTCGATTGAAAATCCAAAGGGCTAGTGCCCTTTTTAATAGTCGAAAGTGATTTTAGGGCAACCAACCCCCTCTTACGCCCACTTTTTCCGGAAACACATGCAGTCAAAATTTCTAGATAGCCATTTTATTCAACGTAGTTGAAAGTTTTGGACGGGGGTTGTAGGTTATTCAATGGGGGCATTTAAGTTTTTTTTTATAGAAAGCGATGTTGTAGAAACTTCAAAAAGGGCTCATTCAATTGCAAATTGAAAGGGCTGAAATAACTAAGGAAAATATATCTTGTCATTTCACTAGTTTTGAATAAGATTTGGATATTTTTTTGGGATAATTTTTGAAACCAGATTTATAATTGTGATTTTCCAAGCAAGTGAATATTTTTTTCCAGTTAAGAAGAGCCATATACTAGGAACCAGGCGTGTCTATTGGATGCGCACGCGCTGATTGCGTGATTTTTGGCCGCGCAGCGTTGCCATTCTTGTTTGTGAGTTTAGTTTTCGGGCGCGAAAAAAAGGTTAAAATCGGTGTGTGTATATGTTTATGTTTCTTCTGAATTAGTGAAGTCCTGTGCACTGCGTGGATCGCTTGGGACCAAGCAGAAGAGGGGAGAGAACCTGCCGGAAGCGCCGTATTGGTACCTGCCGGTTAATTAGCCTTAAATTGCAGGGAACAGGTGAGCAGGTCTCGACACTTCCCTTGCTCCCGGTGATCTCTTGCTCCTGAGGTTTCCCTGATGTTTCCTTGATGTAGATGGCGGTGAGAGTGCTTTGAAAAAGCTGCCTCCGACTTCTTAGTTTAGCTAGTCCAGTGCTTTTTTTATCCGGATTCCTGCTGTGATAGTGAAAGTAACCAAAGACTTGCTGTTCCTGACTTTGCTTAGTGCAATCATCATGCAAATTAAATACGAAAAACCGGCCCTAATGAAGATTCAATCACCAGATTTATTAGTGGCACCATCTACCTTTTGTAACTTGTGGCTATTTGGACTCTTAAAGAAACCACCAGTGCGCACTGAGATAGCTGGATACTTAGAGCCACCAGAGTGCTCTCACTTATCAGACTTCTTGAATAAGTGAACCCACCGTGGCAAACTAGGAGCAAAAAGGAAACACCAAGTGAGACTCTTAGTGCATATCTGCTGCCGGAGATAGACAAATGACAGGTTGACAAGGACGATTAACCTCGTCATAATTCGTTGCACTCCTCCTCACTATACTCCACCCCTATTTGTTCCCTGGTTTATAGAGAATGTTAACTGCAGTGCTTCGGAACCTACTCCAAATTTGCGTCCGGAGCAATTCTCAGCAAAATACAAACTTCCGAATATGCTAATGTGTAACGCTCGATCTTTGAACAATAAAAGGGACGAGCTGGAGGTGTTAATTAAGCAGAATAACGTACCCATTGCGATTATCAGCGAGTGTTGGGACATTACTGAGGAGACTGCACAGATTAAAGGTTACAGAAGCTACCTCAACACTCGACATGACCGAGGCATTGACCGTCACGGAGGTGGCGTAGGACTTTATATACGTGACGACCTACCATCAAAACTGTTAAGTAGCCCCAATGATTCGAGCCATGAGATTGTGTGGGTGGAGTGCAGACCGGCGCATCTGTCGTGAAGATTCTCCTGCTTAATAGTTGCGTCAGTGTACTATCCAGAAAGCGCTGGGAACAGAAAAGAACTTATTGAACACATACAAGTGTTCGTCGACAGAATACGCCACAAGTACACTTCCCCTGCGTTTGTGATTGCTGGCGATTTCAATCAGACCAATCGTCAGTGGGTCTCAAACGTTTTGGATATGAAACAAGTAGTGAACATTCCGACTCACCAAAGTGGCAGTACTCTTGACATGATCTTTATGAACTTGGCAGAACTTTATAACGCTCCCCGATCTCTAGGTCCCCTTAAGAATTCTGACCATTTTATAATTTTCTGGGAAGCACAAGCAAGTATCCCACGACCGAAACGAACAAAAACCACAATTCGGCCCATCACAAGGTCTTCAATAGCTCAATTCGGTCGCTGGATTGGTACTTACGATTTTGAGGACATTTGTGCAGAGGCCGACATTAATGTCAAAATCAGCAAACTGAACAGCCTTCTGTTGGAAAAGTTCCACGATTTTTTTCCAATAAAAGTTATTACAGTTTGTGACACTGACAAACCATGGATCACCCGCGAACTCAAGCAGATGATAAAAACTCGCTGTAGTCTCCACAAAGCTGGAGATCAAGCGGCTGCAGCCAGTTTGCGCAACAGAATTGTGAAGTTAAACAGACTAGCCCAAAAACAGTATGTAAATGAGAAAATAACGCCATTACTGCACACTGACCCTCACAAATGGCACTCCTCGGTCAAAACCCTTGCAGAGAAATCAACGCCAAAGGAACCGAGACTACTCAAAGATGACGGCACACTGACATCAGCTACTGAAGTGAACAATTTTTTCTCCGGCATATGCACCACATACCCATCAATCACAAACTCACAAATTGAGAATATCATTGCTGGCACCGGGACTGATGAGATATGTGAAGTATCTGAATATGCCGTCTTTAAGGAACTTCAGAAACTGAAAGTAAACTGTGCGTCTTACCCTGGTGAACTCCCTGTCAAGTTGTTACGCGAGTTTTCCATCTTTCTTGCAAAGCCACTAAGCTCTATTATTAACCAGTGTTTTCGCGAACAAGTGTTCCCCAGTGTTTGGAAGAGAGCTTATGTGCGCGTCATTCCAAAAGTGAAAAACCCGAAATCTTGCGACCAACTCCGCCCAATTTCGATAGTTCCGAACCTCTCTAAGGTAGCGGAATCATTTATATATCGTGAACGTATGTCACAAGTCCAGGGCTCTCTTGATCCATACCAATACGGGTGCTTGAAAGGTAGTAGTACAACTGTTTATCTTGTGTGTCTGTATCACCTTATTGTTGAATGGCTTGACCAAGGAGGCACAATTGTAGATCTCCTTCTAGCCTACTATAGAAAAGCCTTCGACTTGATACGCCATTATACTGCAGTGAACAATCTGAAGGTTATGGGAGCTTGCAGACATATCCTCTTATTAATAATAGATTTCTTACACGACCAACTATAGAGTGTATATGGTCTCTACCCAGGTGATACTGGTTTGGAATGGTCTGAGCTTACGTGTGGTGTCCCACAAGGAACTAAAATCGCTGCCTTGTTGTTCTTGGCAGTGATCAACTTTGTCCTGGCCGATTTTGACGAATGGTTCAAATTTGTAGACGACCTTTCCACCCTCTTAAAATACCTCATTGAGAAGTCTCAAACCATTCCCCAGTTCAGTGAATTATTTATCATCTATTTTAGAGGCCAGTATTCTGAAAAAAGCGTCCAACTCCATAAAACAAACACCAAAATTCTTAGATTTAACCCTCTCACAAGGGATTTTCAGTTCCCCCCTCGATCATGCTAATATGCATAGTTGGTAGTTGTACTTGGTGTTACTTTCGGCGTTGACTGTTCTTTTAACCTCCACGTTTAAGAGGTAGTAAAAAAGGCGAACTGTGCCATGCGTCCCCTTTTACTGATGCGAAGATTTGGTTTTTCAGTGCCGCAATTGAAAACAGCCTACATGAAATATATTTGCCCGATATTAGAGTATGCGTGCCCTGTATGGGGTCCACAGGTTCAGAACACTGCCTATATGAGCGAAGTACTCGAATCAGTCCAGAAAAGAGCGGTGAAGGCCATACTGTCTGATCAGTACACCGATTACGAATAAGCACTGTCTCAACTAAATTTGCCGTCACTCCACGATCGCCGTTTTCAACTTATCTGTAAATTTGGCCAGTTTCTTCTGACAAGTGATAAACACAGAAATATATTACCCCCAATGCTGACAAAAAAAGAAACTACAAGATCAAAAGCAACAAGGCTAGCCCAGCCCAAGTGCCGCACTAATCGCTTCAGCAATTCGTTTGTGCCTTTTTATGTTACTGTCTACAATAAGTGACATGTGTATTAATTTTTTTGTGTCTTTGTTTACTTTGTAAATAATAGCGCGATTTAGTCGGGGTTTAAACCCTGACTACGAAAGCTTTTATGTTAATAAATGATTCTGATTCTAGCCCCTCTCTCACGCCCACCATTCCCCCAAACATATCCAATCAAAATTTTGAAATATCCATTTTGTTCGACGTAGTTGAAAGTCCTGGAAATTATGTCTTTGAGGATGTTAACCCTCTCGGAGTCCTCAGGGCAAGGGTTGTAAGATATGCCCTGGGGGCATATAAGGTTTTTATAGAACTTTTTGTTGTAGAAACTTCAAAAACGGCTCATTTGATTGGAAATTGAAAGGGCTAGTGCCCTTTTTAATGGTCAAAAGTGATTGGAGAGTAATTAACTCCCCTCTCACGCCCACCATTCCCCAAACACATTCAATCAAAATTTTGAGATAGCCATTCTGTTCAACGTAATTGAAAGTTCTTGAAATTAGATCTTTGAGGATGACAACCCCCCCACAGCCCTCAGGGCAAGGGTTATAAGTTACGCCCTTGGAGCATATAAGGTTTTTATTAAAATCTTCGTCGTAGAAACTTGAAAAAGGCAATTGGAAATTCAAAGGGCTATTGCCCTTTTTAATAGTCGAAAACGATTTGAGGGCAACAAACATTCAAATCGGCTAGTACCCTCTCACGCCCCCCTCTCACGCCCACCATTTCCCAAAACACATTCAATCAAAGCTTAGAGATAGCAATTTTGTTCAACGTAGTTGAAACTTCTGGAAATTAGAACTGGAATCGGAGGACGAACACCCCGAAAATTATGTATTTGAGGATGACAAACCCCCCAGAGCCCCCAGAGCAAGGGATATAGGTTATGCCCTGGGGGCATATGAGGCTTTTATAGATATTGTTGTCGTATAAACTACAAATAGGGTTAATTCAGTTGAAAATTAAAAGGACGAGTGCCCTTTCTAATAGTAAAAAGTAATTGGACGGTAACTAAGCCCACTCTCATGCCCACCATTCCCCCAAACAAATCCAATAAAAAATTTCAGATAGCCATTTTGTTCAACGTAGTTGAAAGTTCTGGAATTTAGAACTGAAATTGGAGGACGAATATCCCCCCCCTCATGCCCATCATTTCCCCAAACACGTCCGATCAACCTTTTGACATTTTGTTGAAGGTAGTTGAAGGGTCCGAAAATTATATCTTAGAGTATGACGACCCCTCTAACCTTCAGTGCTAAGGTTGTAAGTTATGCCCTGGGGGAATAAAAGGTTTTTATAGAATAGCGTTGTCGTAAAAACTTCCAGAAGGAATATTTTTTTGGAAATTGAGAGGCCTATTGTCCTTTTTAATTTTCGAACGTAACAGGAGGGAGAATTACCCCCCCCCCCCCCCCGCCACACACCCATCATTTCCTCAAACATTTCCGATCAACAATTTGATATATCCATGGTTTTAACGTAGTTGAAAGGTCTAGAAATTTGAGCAAGACCCCCCCCCCCAATAGCCCTCAGGACAAGGGTCGAAGTTATGCCCTTGGGGCATATAAGGTTTTTATAGAAAGTTTTGTCGTAAAAGCTTCAAAAAGGGCTCATTCGATTGGAAATTAAGAGGACTAGTGGCTTTTTATTAGTCGAAAGTGATCAGAGGGCAATCAGAGCCCCCCCCCCGCCCATCATTTTTCGAAGCACTTCCAATCAAAATTTGAGATAGCCATTTTGATCAACGTATTAAAAGAGCTAATTCGTAAAATAGCTCACTCGATTGGAAATTGAAAGGGCTAGTTCCCTTCTTCGCGGGAGGGCAACTAACCGTCCTCCCGCGCCCACCTTTCCCCAAACGCATCGAATCAAAATTTTGAGATAGGCATTTTGTTCAGCGTGATTGAAAGGTCCATAAATTATGTCTTTGAAGATGACCACCCCCCCCACCAGCAACCCTCAGAGCAAGGGCTGTAAATTATGCCCTGAGAGCACATAAGTTTATATAGAAAGACTGATCGTATATAATTCGGAAGGGGGCTCATTGGTTTTTATAGAAAGGGTTGTCGTAGAAACTTCAAAAAGGGCTTGTTTTATTGGAAATTGAAAGAGCTAGTGTCCTTTTTTATAGTATATAGTGATTGGAGGGCAACTAACCCCCCTCTCACGCCCACTATTCTCCCAAAGACATCCAATCAAAATTTTGAGATAGCCATTTTTCCAATGTAGTTGAAAGTTCTGGAAATTAGGTGTTTAAGGATGATAAACCCCCTGCAGCCCTCAGGGTAGGGGTTTCAAGTTATGAAATGGGGGCACATAAGGTTTCATAGAAAGCGTTGTTGTAGAAACTTCAAAAAGGGCTTATTCAATTGGAAATTGAAAGGGCTAGTGCCCTTTCCATTTTAATAGTCAAAAGTGATTAAAGAGAAACTAACCCCCCTCTCACGCCCACCATTTCCCCGAACACATTCAATCAAAATTTGAGATAGCCATTTTGTTCAATGTAGTTGAAAGGTACAGAAATTATTTATTTGAGGATGACAAACCCCCACAAGCCCAAGGGAAAGGTTGTAAGTTATTTCCGGGGGGAATATGAGGTTTTATAGAAAGCATTAGTAGAAGGGGAGGTGCTACTCCGACGAGAACACCCTGCTGCCACCTATAACTTTTTTGCACCCCAAATAAGGGCAGAGCCTCCCTAGGGAGAATGATTGCGTAATCGGTCAATGACCTCTTTTTCCAAGGTCGATTTATTTGATGTTTCTATGTGTAATAACTCCGGAACGAAGGTTGCACATGCGCATTGAATTCTAACGGGAACAATGTTATTGATCTAGGACACGAGGGGGAAGTGAATTTCCGAGAACTTGATTGCGTAATCGATCGCGAATGTCATGGTGTCCAGAAATAGTATTTGTTGTTGTTGCTCGAGCCAAATGTTATGACAGTCCCGGAAACAGTTAGATCACGTGTTTCCTTCTCAGCCAATCAGCGAGTCGGATACATCCTCCTTCTCAGCCAATCAGAGGCCTGCTTACATATAATTTTCCCCATTACATAACAATTCGCCCTTGAGATTTCATATATAACGGACATGCAATGTGATTAAATTATCAGAAAGTATTTTGACACCGTGTAAACAACTAAAATGGATAATATTGATGAATTAGAATCCTTGGCAACTACAATTTACCATGTAAGTTCCGTTTTAGTACATTTTCAAATAAAATTATTTTCCTTGGACATCCTCCAGTATATTCAGCTAAAACGTAAATATATTCCTTTACCCCAAACACCCCCCCCCAAACCATACAAACATCATTATAATCAATGGAAAACATAAAATATATTCTTTTACCCTCGAAACCTAACCCCCCCCCAAACTATACAAACATCATTATAATCAATGGAAAACATAAAATATATTCTTTTACCCTCGAAACCTAACCCCCCCCCCCATCTCCCATTGTTTTACAATCCAAAATTCTCGCAAAAAGAAATAATTTTCTTTCGTTAAATTTATGCAATTTTAAGTGTCTATATCCTAGCTAAAAGCGACCATTGACTTCCGTCACTGTTGTTATTAAACTAACCTGGTTTTGACATAAGGCTATACGCGAGGTTAAAATTAGCTGTCACCCCTTTTCCTATGTGTTTACGAACGCGGCATCCAAACTCAAAAGGAACTGTTTCTCCGTCAAAATTAAATACATAAAATATTTTCTTTTACCCTCAAACCCTCATCCCCCCCCTCATCGTTTTCCAACAAAACTCTCGCAAAAAGAAATAATTATCATTTCGTTAAATTTATGCAATTTTAAGTGTTCTATATCCTAGCTAAAAGCGACCATTGAATTCTGTCACTGTTGTTATTAACCCGCTCTGGTTTGACACAAGGCTCTCCGGCGCGAGGCCTATAATTAGCTGTCACTCTTTTTCCCTCTGTGTTTACGAACGCAGCAGCCAAAGTCAAAAGGAACTGTTTCTCCGTCAAAATTAAAACACTTTGAGGCAATTGTAATAATTAGGCGCAGACGCAATGTGCTATTTTGGAGAAGAGAAACAGATTATTTTCAAGCTTTCTTTCGATAAAGTTTCTTTTATATTCCCGGGAGGGAGCGTGAATCCAGGATTTTTTGCTGGGGAGGGGGTTAGCACTTTTAATAGTGGCAAAATAGAAAAGATAATTGTTTCTTACCTTAATTGCTTCTTCGTCATTTAGTGATTTTAGCTATAACATTTGAATAAAAGGTAGTAAGATATGCATTTCGCTTGAATAAAATACCTGATTAGCTCAATGAGAGGGTAGACTTAGGGTGGGTTAATTTTCCTAAATTTAGGGGGGGAGAATATGGGTTTTTTGCTTTACTAAATGCAATACTTTTCTAAACAAAATTGTAGTTAATAACTTTCTTTCTGTAAAAAAGGGGCAAATTATTTAGATACTAATTTTTTCTCTTCTTTTTAAGGCCAATTATGAAAAATGCGTGCCCCCTCCTTCCAAGAAAGCCAGAGATGACGAGGCAACCACCATACAGTCCGGTCAAAAACCGAAAAGAGAATAGGCGGCTTCTTATAATATGGTGAACCCTGCCGGCTCATCTATGCAAGATCGTGAAATAGCCGGCCCAGTCGCGCAAGAACATAGCGACGCCGCCCCGTCCACCCTCCAACACACACTACCTGGTCCTTCGGGTGCCCAAGTCCAGAGGGATTATGCAAATGTAAGCATTTTTTCCTACATTTCTATTTCTTTCAATTTTTAGTCTTTTTCAATCCCAATATAAACTTATCTCTGTGAGATATTAACCTCATATTACATATCTAAATGTAATTTTTTTTTTTTGCAAAGAAACCACTCTTTTCTAATCTTTGCTATCGCTTCGATATTTCATAAGTGAATATTTTTAGGTAATTTCTATTAATAATCACTGCCTTTGAAATTCAAAATGCTATTTTTTCTAATCTTTGCTATTTTCTATGCATTCTCCCTATATCTTCGCCGCTATCTCATAAGCGAATATTTTTCATGGGTAATTTCAATTCAATTAATGTTCACCATTTGAAACTCAAAATCCCCATATTTTTCACAATTGATTATCACAAAGTTTTATGAGAAGGAACTGCGAGATTATTCACATTTATCTATTTGTCACATATGGATCCCGTAATTTACGCAAGGATATTTTAAAATAGCCTTCAATCTTACAAACCCTTACCAATATTTTAGTGATGGGGAAACATTGTTGACAATATACTGAGTTAACGGTTTACAGCATTTAATTGTACTGTTTTCTCGTCTGAAGTTCGGTCTTGGAAATCGGAACACTGAATTGGAAATTGGAACATCGGAGTTCACCGAACCTGTAGACTGGAATTAGAGAGAAACTTGGACTTATGCAGTCTAAGCAAATATTTCAACTTTTTTGGAGCCTTTCGTAAAGGATGGGGAGCTGTGGAGCCGGTAAGTCCTAGGACTGCTGTGGGGGCAAGGGTGGGGAAGCGCCGGGGGATGTGACACGTATAAGAGGATTTACACAGGGATGCGCCACGATTAAAAAGCGCGTCGGGGGACCTGCCACAGGTAAGAGAAGCAACATAGGCCCGAGAAGCCTTTTAGGACCTAATGCGGGCCCCGAAACGCGCCATGTTGGAGCGCCACAAGAAGCGATGCGGGCCCGTACCGCGAAAAAAAAAATTTTTTTTAGCACTTTGAAAATAAACGACCAAATTGTCGCCTTCTATGTCAAGTGGCATTTTAGATTGTATTTATCTTATATTAAGTTGGATTTTCTTTCAGTTGAATTAACCAAATGTTATTAAGCAATAATAATCCAAATTTTAAAAACAGTAGGGCTGATTTGAACACTGAAAATAAGCTATTTTTTCATTTATAGATTGCATTGGTCCCCTACTCTCCGTCAAGTGAAGAAGAGGAAGAACCAATTCTAACACCGCCACTGGAGTTTCAAGACAATTCACTATGGGACGATAGCATTGAAGTACCTTTTAATATTGACGAGTTTTTAGATGATTTTTTAACTATTTTATATTATACCACTGTTGAACAGGGATACTGGAGTCAAACCCATTGTAATTTTTTATCCGTTTTTCCAGCGTATTAACAAGTGGACCCTCCAACATACTTTCCCAACACGAAAAAAATTTGATTATACGAAGTGGATCTTGCACCATTTTTTAATTGCCCGCTGGTATGAGGGGGTCCTCTACAAGAGGGGGAGGAGGATAAACCTTTCCACGATTTTCAGTTATCCAACAGACTTTTAAATAATATAGTTGTTTTCACTGCAACGTTTGGGGATCCCTTTAATTCACTAATGGGGTGAAAATTTTTTTTTGATCCTGTAGAGTGTGTGCATTAATATGTAGACAAAAGTTGTGCACTTCTGGAGAACCAGATTCAATGGTTGGGGAGGGATTCAATTAAGGTTTCCATTGTTCTAAAAGTTTTCTATTTGAATGAGGGGAAAAGTGAAGTTTACTATCATTTTATACATTCCGAGATGCGTTTGGTTTATTCGAATTTAGAAAATTTTGATGGTGCTTTCTTAGATTGGGTCGATCAAATTATAACGCATCTTGAGAACTTTAATGAAAACGGTAGTGGCTCAGTAGTTTTATTTATTGAAAATTTAAGTGTTAATATTTGTAAATTTAAGAAAGATTTTATTTTAAGAGGGGGGCATGGGGACACGGGTACAGTTTTAAATTATAATCCAGATTTAGAGGGTTGTCAAGGTGTCCAGCAGATCTGTTTTGAAACAGATCAAAAGTGTTTCCGATATGCTTTCCTCATCTCGGCATACGAGCCTCTAGCTCAGGACGCTACTAAGAAGAATTGAGACATATGGGCTGTACATGGGAAGGAAGGGTCCGTTTTCCAAGTTGTAGATTTTTCTTGTTTAGAAAGAAAATACCCAGTAACGCTTCGATCCATTGATATTTTTGAAAGGGCTAATGCC
Source organism: Artemia sp. Qi Xiang Cuo (assembly GCF_049724085.1). Lineage (NCBI taxonomy): Eukaryota > Metazoa > Arthropoda > Branchiopoda > Anostraca > Artemiidae > Artemia > Artemia sp. Qi Xiang Cuo. The sequence goes on from NC_142804.1 coordinate 3,953,115, forward strand.
CACTTAAATATTGGCGTTACTGTGGTACAATACGAAACTGAATTTGAAGATGGGGTTCGTTTAAAAAAGAAGGGGGTGGTATTCCCCGTAAGGGGTCCCTCAGTTGATTTGGTTAAACTCTGGGTTTGGTTGCTTTACACGTCACCTAGTCAACCGAATGCAATCGGTCATTTTAACCCTATCACTGACATTAGTAGAGTTCTGGGGGATGGTAAGCATAGGGGGGAATGTTTCTACTGTCCAACATACCTATCTAGATTTCTTATGTGATATAAAACTATGGGATCATATGAGGTATTGTAGCCGGCATGGACATCAGACAGTGGAAATGGTTTCGGGGGATAGGGCCATTTTACGTTTCAAAAATTTCCAGAACGCCCTTCTCCAGTGCGACAAAATATCTTTGGATTGTGAAGCTAAGCTGGTGGAAATGAATAACGCACAATATCCAAACCGAGTCAAGGAACATCAGGTTATTGCAGTGTCCTGTGCCCACGCGCACCGAGATAGATCTAGCACCATGCGGTTGTTAAAAATAGTAGAAACATTAGATGAGAATGAGTTCATGGTCAAGGCATTGACTAAACAAATTTACACGGCTAATGGCGCTATTTCTTGTTTGAGAAATACGCATTCTACAATGGTGTTGTCTGCTGAGGATCGTCTTGCTATTAAAAATCAAAAAATCTGTGGGGGATGTAAGGGGGTGTTTGCAGAGGTGGATAAGGGGACTAACGGGAAACGTGGGGGGAGGGGGAAAGTCAGAGATCATGACCATTTGTGGCAGGAAATATCCTCGGGGGTAGTAATTTTAGGGGGTTGCGCATCAATCGTGTAATTTAAATGTTAGCCAACAGTTTTTTATCCCTGTTTTTATTCATAATTCCAATTATGATTTAAAATTTATTTTACCGGCACTGGCACGTATGCACAGGGAGGGAGGGGGAGTAGATTTTCCATGGGTAAATAGTTCATTTATCTACAACATTATTCCCAAATCGGCCGAGAAGTTGTTGCTTCTCGAACTGAAATGGCAGGCAGTTGATAATGAGCGTTTGTGCTGGAATAAAATCAGGTTTTTAGATTCCTTTAGTTTTTTCGCCAAGGCATTGAGTCAATTGATTCAAGTGCAAAAAAGCGACAATTTTGATAGCTTTCCCTGGCTTAAACAGCACTTTCCAGACAGTGAAATGTATGACCTGCTGACCTGCAAAGGTATATACGCATACGATTATTACTGTTCTGGCGCACGCTTAAGTGAGGAGAAACTACCTCCAATTGAAGCTTTTTACAATTCACTGACCAACAGTTAATTCACAGCCAATGAGTATGAGTTTGCCAAGAATGTGTGGTACAAGGTGGATTGTAAAAATGGGTTGGATTATTGTAGACTGTACTTGGCCAGTGACGTTCTAACTTTGTTGGATATAGTCTGTAAGAACACAGACCAGATCTATTCAGAGTTCGGGTTAGATATAGGTTATTATTTTTCAACACCCCATTTAGTAATGGATTTAATTTTAAAAATTAGCAGGGGGGAAATAGGCCTAATCACGGATGTAGACCAGCACCTTTTTGTAGAGCGTTCAATGAGGGGAGGGTACGTTTTTCATGGGGACCGCGTCTTATCAACCGATCCGAGCGGACAAAGCACCGGTGCAAAGTCAAATGCAGTGTTCTTGGACATGAACTCATTGTACCCCTCGGCAATGTCGAACTACTCTGTGCCGTGTGGGAACTATCAATGGCTTGAGAATACTTGTGAGTTCCCCGAAATTACCATCGTCGAGGACAACGGGCCACAAGGATGGTTCTTTGAAGTTGATGGTCACATTCAGCTGGCGCTTCACGATTCAGTCAAAGATGTTGTCTTTCCCTGTATCATTCGACCAGTGAGCAGGGACTCGCTGAGCCCCTACAATCGATCATTGGTTGAGGATATGGGGATGCACTGGACTCCCTCTAAACAGAAACTGATTGCTGATTTGGACCCTAAGGAGAATATCATTGTTCACCATGTGCTTTTGCACTGGATGGTGAGCAAGGGTTTCAAGATCACCAAAACACACAGGGTCCTGCAGTTAAATCAGAAACCATATTTGAAAAAGTTTATCGACACCTTTGTTGATAACCTCTCTAAGGCAAATTCAAAGGTAGAGAAGGAAATGTATAAGCTCATTCTAAATTCAGCGTTTCTCAATATGTGCGAGAGTGTACGTAACAGATCTTGCTGTGATGTTTTGACTGACCCTCTAGAGTTTGTAAGAATTAGTGACGACCACAATTGTACATCATTCACGAGCATATAGGCTGGCAAGGTTCTTCTACACAGGAAAAAGCGAAATGTGGTAATTAAAAAGACTATTGTAGGCGGCAGTTCAGTACTGGAAATTTACAAGAACCTCATGTTGTCGTTTTTTTACAATGTGTGCAAGGTGCACTGGTCATAGGAGGGGGAGGTTCAAGTTTACTATGGTGATACAGATTCTCTGCTGTTAAAGGTAAATGGGACTGAAGATTTATTGGGTGATTTAGAAAAGGGGGCGCACATCAGCTCGCGGATGGATTTCACCAACTGGAATCCATCGCTCTACCCCGAGCTGGTGAAACGTCAAGCCCCCAACCAACTATTAAAATTAAAATCAGAGACGGGGAGTGATTTGATATCCAGGGGGGTGTTCCCGGGCCCCAAAGTTTAGTGCGTTGAAACTCATAGTGGGGATGAAAAGAAGGCGTGTAAAGGGGTGCCTACACATTTTGTAAAGAGCAATTTTAACATGAGCGTGTACAGAGACTGTGTAGAAAGTAGCCTAGTGCCGAGAGCACAAGTGCTTGCTGCAATTCGCTCTCTACAGTATAGAAATTATACTGTGAGAGTGGAAAAGAATGCAATGTCGTGTATATCCGACAAGGTCTATGTGCTCGAGAATGGTGTGAGTGTTCTACCACACGGCCACTACCGTATTTCAGACCGAGTTGAATGCATAGACTATCGCAATCAACTTGGTCTGGATAAATCTACCTACTCTGACAATCTAACCACCTTATCTCTCCCTCATCTAACCCAATCACTAACCGCCATCCCACCTACCCCAACCCCTAACATGTAGCAGGGACGACAACTATTGTTTTTCAACCACCGCTCCCGGGGGGAGGGGGGGGTCCCTTCCCGCGGCCGCCCAGGGGGGGGGGTCCCGCCCGCGGCCGGCCGGCCTTTGGCCCCGCGGTCCCCGGGGGGGGGGGGGGACCCCATTTTTAAATTCACCGTAATGTTCAACTGTGCTAGTTCATTTTCCAAGTGTATTTTTTATTGTTGTAAATAAAGTGTTGTACAGAAAAGTGTTTAAAGACAAAAAGTGTTGTACAGAAAAGTGTTGTACAAAGATGTTATACAGAACAGCGTTGTACAAAAAAAAAGTGCTGTAGATGGACTAAATTCTTTAAAGACAAAAAGTGTTTTTTATTGTACATAAAGTGTTGTACAGAAAAGTGTTTAAAGACAATAAGTGCTTATTTATAAAGTGCTATCATTGCAGTTCATGTTGAACAAATAGAGTTTTCATTTTGACCACCATGAAATTTTGTCAATTGTTCTTGTTGAACAAGTGTTATTTTTATCATTGTTCATGTTGACGGCAAATAATTGTTTTCATGCAGTGCCGAAATAAATGCTACCATGAAATATTGTTTTTGTTGTTCTTGAATAGATGGATCCATGGGGAAATTACTACTTAGTTTGTGTACACATTCGATAGAGAGTTAGATACAGACCAGCTGTTGTCAACAGCAGCATAAAACAATTACAACCGTCATTCAGATCATGTTGGTGTGATCCCTCCCTGTCAGTAACAACAGCACCGGTAACTCAACTCCTTAGAATTTGTGTTAAAATTGTTGTGTAGAAACCGAAAAAAATATACGATTGCTATAGTATATGGAAGGAGTCCTATGATAAAATAGAAGCTATTGACACAACCATACCAATACAATTCCTAAGGGGACTTGATGTTTTCAATAGTACTGAACCAAACTCGTGGCCGATTATTTACTGTTTTGTTGAATTCAGTTAATAATTCTCACATGAAATGCTGCAATTTTTCACTGTTCAATCCCACCATGAGCACATGACCAATACAATAGTTCTAATTAATATGTGTCATCAGAGAAAATGTATGCGAGCCCTTGCTTTGAATTGCACTGTCTATATTATCTATCGAGTCGTGAGTGATTCTAGCGCGCGCAAAAATATCAATAAGCAGATAGAACCCCGCGCCCCGAAAATTCTGTTTTCAGCGTACACTCAGGCGAATAGCAATCCCTACGGTTACATTTTGCTGGATCTTAATCAGAGCACGCCCGAGGATCTACGTGTAGTCACCGACATTTTCAACAATGAAATTACAATATATCTTCCCGTGAACAGTAGAAAAGACTATTAGTCGCCATTATGACACTGAAGAAACTACACGAACAACGACATCTGTTTTCCGTTTTAAGCACTTCAAAACCATTGCTTAGGAAGGCTATACTCAAACATAGGGTTGACAATGATTTCATTAATCTAATATCTGAACTTTGTTTAAATTTATAACTGAGGGCAATGTTCAACTGCCAGAAGGTGTTAGACAACAGACAAACAAACATCGTTCCACTGTACGCGCGTGGGATTTTAAAAACATGGGAAAAAAATTTAAAACACCACGGCTCCTTCAAGCAGGCGGTAGCTTTTTCACACTTTTACTACCGATAATTGCAGGACTTGTAAACAGTTTTCTCTAGTGAGAATGGCAAAACCCTATAAATTGACACCATTTGAACTTGTCCTCTCGCCCATCGAACATTTTGAAGACAATCTAAGCAAATTCATTAACGATGAGAATATTGCCGATGACAAAAAACTGCTTTTACTTCAAGATGGATTGCGACGTGTGGACAAAGATAAACCTTCTCGTGAGAGACTCACCGCAAGTCCCCCTAAACAGGAAACTTCTCCTCAAGATTTAACAGCACTGCAATCAAAGGAGACGGACATGAAGTCGCGGGTATCGAATATTGAAAACATTGTGACTTTCTAATCTCATGAACAAAGTAAAAGAGCATTATGTTATCTTGTGCTGAAAACTGGTAATTAACTTCAAGTCAATAGCACAGGAACACAAATTATAATTCAAGGAAAAAGTTATAATGTAGTTGATTTAATTTGTGATATGGTGACGAATCGTAAAGGACTCTTATCCTTTGATGATAATCTATACACCTTTCTGTGTGTATCAAACTTTCCTAAAAGTCTTATTGGCAATAAGCAAATTCTAAAGAAACTAAGAGAATATAGTCCTCCTCCAACACCATTTAAAAAAGAATAAGATTCAATATTTGAAGATTTTATCAGCGCCACTGATTTTACAACACCTATGGCTGCTAGTCAAAAGCGAAGACGAATTTATTCACCCTTCAGTGTGCAAAAGGGGAGTGGACATTACACTACGTGTTTACGTTCAAAATGGATGAAGTTTTGAAAGGTGTCTATGAAAATATTGGCGAAGCGGGAAGTTTAAGTTCCCCCAAAATGCTTTCTAAAGCTGTCTCCGGCACCACATTGGAAAATGCAAAAGAATATCTAAAGAAGGAACCGAGTTACATTTTACATAGGAATCATAGTATTTTCAGTAACCAACGTCGACAAACTGAAGCCTTTTTCTAACTGATTATACTGCATACATATCTGTTAACTTTAGATACAGTTCAACAGCGTGACAATGTCCCATACAAATATTTTCTGGTGGCAATCAGTGTCTTTAGTCGCTATGCCTATGCCATTCCACTGCGATCATAGAGAGGTGTTGAAGTTGCACGATCCATTGAAAGTATTCTTGAACAGGATTCATATAGAAAAATTCAATTGGATCGTGGCAGTGAATTTGTTAATCCTCTTGTGCAAAAGGTTCTTTTGAAATATAATACAACACTTTATCATAGTCACAGTCCGATAAAGGCTGCATTGGCTGAACGATTAATAAGAACGATTCGTCTATTAATTTCAAGATATTACACATTGAAAAATACACCGGCTTTTATTCAGGATTTAGATAAAATCATGTTGATTTATAATCAACGACCCCATCGATCTCTGTCCAACTCTACACCAAGGGATGTTCACAACAGTGAAAATACATTTGTGCTTTTCTAAAGCAATACTCCAACGGCAATGAGAAAAAAAATGTGAAGAAGAGATTCAATGTTGGTGATAGTGTTTGAATTAATAGAACCAGCAATATTTTTGAACAAGGGAATTATTTATGGAGCACTGAACTTTTTAAAGTGTCAAAAATTCTAGACACCATACCAATAACAAATCGACTGTGAGACACTAAAGATGATGAGATTCTCGGCGGTTCTTATGAATATGAACTGCAAAAAGTTAGCAACACTACTGAAATTTATCAAATTGAAAAGATATTAAAGACTCCTACACGCCATGGTAAGAAATATTCGTTGGTTCGCTGGCTAGGATACAACTCATATTTCGACTCTTGGGTCAGTTCTGAAAACATTAAGAATGTTCAAGTATTTTTATGTAACATTCAAGTCCAATGTTTCTTATCATCTCTATAATAATTTGAATAGAACAAGTGATTTTTGGACGAAACTCTCCCCCACCATAAATTCGATGATGGAAAGTATGAAGTGGCTCTTGTTGACTGTATTCTCAAAAATACATATGACATCCTGAGAAAGGATCGTAAATATGAAATAAAAATTAGACCCTATGATTGGCCGCCGTCACCAGGTGATCAAGAACAAATTCAAAAAATCAATTGGTTGAATTATCCATATATTGAATTACCCTACGAGGAACTCACCTGTATGAACGATTTACGTCGTTCTATTAATAAAAGAATTTCCGCTCGTAAAAAGGGGGCTTTTCATTTCAACTATTCAAAGGAGGAGGGGAAGATCTACATTAGTTCACCTATTGCCAGCGAAAAGGTTATTCTTAATGATAATCTAAAGGACGCTCTTTGCTTTAAGCTCAATATAATCAACGGTAGAATCCCGGAAAACACTAATTTCATCTTTTCTGACTGTTCGCCCGCCTTCTCCACGGTCACCTGTATATTTCTCTACACCTCCTTTGTGGAAACATTCCGGGTTGGCAATTCCAATGTTCCCCTCCGGCGAATTCTTTAACGAATAAGCAATCAAGAACACATTCACCACTACAGTATAAAGAATCTTCAATATGACCCCGTAAACACTTGCTATTTGTAACTCTGTCAGTTAACACTAAAAACCAAATTGGGTGATCCCATAGCACTTTCAAAAGGTTTGGCTGTGAGTACATGCCATTTTCCACACATCGTTCAACAGCAAGATGACTAATAAAAAAGTGGTATTCACTTGAACTGATATTGACTGATATGTTAATACTCTTGGCCCAAGACAACAGGGCAATGGAATGGACTATTACAAGGGTCACTCGTCACTGTCTAGCTACGGTCTTGGCAGTTGATTTGCTAAGCTGTTTCGCTCTTCACTACCATTGGCTAGAAAATATCTTGTACCGGCTGCGACAGATTTTGCATCCTCTACATTATCCGATTGGGGCTCTGTCAAGGATTTTAATAGAAGTGCTTCGAAAAATCATAGGTCCAATGCGTGAACCCTTGGCGAGAAATTAAAACAAAATGGTAAAGGTTTAAAAAGGTCAAGAAACAACGCATCCCTCATCAGTCTCTACTCAGGACGGAAACGTAAGACATCCCTTTTATCAAAGAAAAGAAGGAAAAAGCCGACACGTGCTGTAAACAGAAGCCCCAGGAAGAAAATTGCTAGATCGAAACTAGATTTCTTCTCCTAAAATGTCCTACCTACCACATAAGGATTCTCAACCTTCAATCACCGCCTCATTGAATCTATTCAATGCGGAAAATGTTGATGTGAGTGTCAAGCATGGATACTCTGAACAATTTTATCCACAACAACCCCTCTCCGATAATATCCACTATCAAATATATTCCAATGAAGACTACTTTATGGACATGTCTTCAACATTTATAGATTTGCAAATGAAAGTCCGGAAATCCGATAATACAATGCCAATTCGGGCCGAAGGAATATCCTATGAAAATTGTATATTACATAATTTATTTCGTCAAATTAGTGTCTACATCAATGGCACGCTGGTGAGCACAAGCAACAATCTCTCCAACTATACAAGCTATATGCAATTCATGCTGATGACACACAAGTCATACAAGGAATTGAGAGGCGCCTCCAATGGATATGAATATATTACTAATACTGATAGTACAGATGCACTTAAAAATGCTACAACTAGTGAATTACATCTAGTTGGAAAAATATATCATGAAATGTTTAATATACCCCAATGGCTGCCGCCCAATGTTAAAGTGGATATAAAATTAACGCTTGCACCCTCCAATTTCATATTGAGAAAAGAACTTGCTGGCAATCCTGATGTAAGTCTCTCCCTCACCTCAGCAATACTACATGTACGCAAACAACAGGTTCTGAGTTCTGTTGCTTTGGCCGTGGAAAAACTGAGAGCCAATAGTAACAATATTAAGCTACTTGTTCCTCAGACAATCACCAATCCACGTCATATTGCCATGGGCTCACGCACCTTCACCGACTCATCCTTTATCAATGGCGAAATCCCATCAAAATTCGCTTTGGCCTTTGTAAAAAGCGCCAGTGCAATAGGATCATGGTCTGAATGTCCACATAAATTCGAGATGTTTGGACTTTCATCTCTTGTGTGCAAAGTAAACGGCATCCCACTCTACAATCTATCTTTTGATAAATCCTATAGAACATTGTACGAGTTGACCATGCAAACCCCAGATCATGACTCTCAACTATTTGAAAATGGTATAACGGATGATATATTTGCTAAAACACATGTTATCATTGTAATAGATTTGTCTGGCACACAGGATATGAGTATAGTACGCACGGGGAGTGTGCGTTTAGAGTGTACATTTGCCGATCCATTGGTTGAGAGTATTACACTAATCTCACTAAATCAATATAAAACCTATTGGGAAATCACTCCCGAAGGCAGTGTTCTACTGGACATGGCACCATGAACACCAGTCAAATAATTAGCGTATTTAATATGGACCCCTACACGTACCAGTACAAATCCTAGTGTCTGCCCTCAGACTATCTTGAAAAACTTCAAAGTGACAACAATACCTTGATTATTGATAATAGCAGTCCGTCGACTGTGCTGACGGGTCATTGGCTGTGCATCTTTCAAACAATGAAGACGATTGAATTTTTTGATCCTCTTGGTCTGCCATATACATTCTACACACCTCACATCAGCAACTATATTGAGAGCAGTGGGAAAACTATTATTCAAAATCGGAAGAGGGTTCAGGATCTAACGACTAAAAGCTGTGGCTTCCATGCACTACTATATTTTGTGTTCCGATGTCGCGGCTATACTTACAAGCAGTTTCTTCACATTTATGTTGACAATCCATGTCTGAATGACTTTCTAGTGGAAAATATCCTCTCAGACCTATATAGTATTGATTTCAGTGCCCTAAGAGTAAAGTGCTTAAAAAATGTTTGTGAATTTGTTTATTAATAAAATGCATATATACAACAATGTCTCTAAATCTTCACTTTAGATTTCTTCATCTTCGATGTATAGGCAACTGTCGTGAACCACTAATGCTGGTAAATCATTTGGATTCACTGTATATTGATCTTGATTGACTGCAAAGTCAGGGTCACATTTTCTACAGTACAATGTAACTTCACTCTTGTCATATCTCTTTGTATAGTCAATTATACTATTTGCATTCATATTATGAAATTCACAAGTTTCAATCTGTCTATTTGAAGCAGTATCACATACAATGTTTTCAAATGGTGAGTCACATTCGGTAACTGCCAAATAAAAATCACTTGGTTTATAGTCATAGTAGGTGGTGTCATCACAACGATGACGTAGATACCAAATTGTCTTGTTACCCCAACAGTTGAATCGTAGACCAGATTCCTCTTCCCAGAATAATTTAAATCCACGACGATACCAATCTCGTAGAAATAAACTAAAATCACGTTTAGGATTCTTTCCAATCAAAGCGGGGTAAGTATTCTCCCACTGATCACATTTATCATAGTGACAATTGGAGCACTGGTGTCCTCTAGGGTGAGAGTCACACACCTCCTCAAGACATGAATTACATCCTTTAATTTGTACTGCATAACCTTTATGTAATTTACAAGGATTACATAATTTACACTTTTCACTATAGTCATCAATAATTGTACAATTCTCACATTGAGTCCAACTGCCAAGAGTGTACAAGCACAATGGACATATATAGAACATTTTTTGGTTTCCGATGTCAACTCACTCACAGCTAAAACGAAACTGATCGTCCTCGTTCGATAAATTCAAGGTGGAGGGAAATGGGGAGAGAGGAGTAGCTCTGTGACGTTACCTCTTTCGAATGACGGGGGAGCCATCTACATTGAATCCATTGGCAATCTTTTCAAAAGTATATCCACTATATGATTGTGCTTTGTTCCAATTAATATATCAATAAATTGACTATAAGAATTTGAATCACATTTTAAAAGTTTCATACAATAGTTCAATGGGGGAGAATCACTCCTCATTGTATTGTCAAGTGTTCCCTGACGAGAGAATATCCAGCGTTTAAGAGATAACTTGAGAAAATCATCATCCAAAATCAAATGTTTTTCCATAAACACTAGATTTGATCTAATTATCTCTTTCTCAAATTTATTCATTTTTTCAGTTCTTTCACTTCGACTGCTGACTCAAGACTGACCATGATTCGTTAGCCCTAACCAGAAAAGAAAGAAAACATTTTCGATTTCGAAACAATTTTATTGAATAATTACAACAACATCAATAATACTATGCATGTACAATTAACGATACTGTTTATTGTCTTC